>NC_045600.1:133154082-133473698 GCF_009762305.2 Zalophus californianus
TCAAATGTTCAATCACCCATCGATTCTTAATGGGACAAGCTATGATCACTCACTCATTTACCAGGTGCTCTTTTCACTTCCTCTTGGCAGAGTGCTTTTGCACCCTTGAGGGTAAACTGAATGCCCTTTTCCTCTGTGTGTTTTCCCAAGCACCTGCCAGGACCTGCAAGAAATGTTAACTCACTATGGGGCTGAACCTTCTAAATCCACCTCTAAATATATTAAAATAGGGGAGAGGGGCTTCAGATCTTCAAAAGTTAAGTGCACAAATGATTAAGGTAAAGTTATTGTTTGAAAAAGCTGCATTTCAGCACAAAACTCAGTCTGTTTTGAGCAGATAACCTGACAACTTCACTATTCCCATTTTGTAAATTAGGCTTCTGTGACCTATACTCTAAATGATATTGTTATGACTTGAAGAAAACTGATGGGAAACCAAGTTGAAGCTTAGTGACTGGGAGAATCTGACTCATTTTGAATCAGAGAGAGAAGGCATACATCGATGGTTCTAACCCCACCAGTTTAGAACAATTTGTCTATTGGTTAAATGCGGTGTCAAACTTACATAGCAGTTTCTTTTAAGTCTCTCTTTAATTTTAACAATAACAGAAATTGGAGTTTTGATCCAATATTTCCAGATATAAAAGTGCAATGTTTCCAGAAGTCATTTGATCATTTATTTTGTAGTGCATTTTTTGGATTCTCTTTGATGTCTCAGGTTGATTCTTCAAACAGAAATTCAAATTAAATTTAAATGAGACAATCTGATTTTCCAGACCTGAGAGAGTATTCACAAATATGAAAGAGACAGGGAAGCAGCCGCCCAGTTGTTCGGCTGGAAGGAGGTGGGGGGAAGGGGCTTGAGGGAAGAGATAAAAAAAAAATAATATCAGCTACACTTAGTAGAAGACTCAGCATAAAGAGCTGAGTGCAAAGCCCGGCACACTCCACTGATGGCTGGAGTCTATGCACCCAGCAGAGACATTATTGCCACGAATTCTTACTACCTCTTGCTATTCTATAACCAGCTATAATTTTCCATGCTTCAAAAAAAATCAACTTGTTTAACTGACTCTTTAAAAGTACAAAGACATGATACTTGGAGCCACACAGTGTAAAGGAAAGTCTGTGTTCCAGGCATGGCCAATTGGCTCCCTAGCTGTTATCTTAAGCAGTCACTTTGTGGTAGGTTAAAGATGTCTGCAAACCTTTTGCTACCCCTCACAGTGAGGTGTGGAGTTTAGCTACCCATCCCGGAAGTCTAGATTGGCCTTAGTGAGTTGTGGCACGAGTATGACTTCCAAGCTAGTTGTATGAAGCTTTCCACCTTGGTCTCTTGGAACATCCTTTCTGGAAGAAGCCAGTCACCATTAGAAGAAATCCAACTTTCAAAGACCGCCTTGCTGTGAGGAAGCCCAAGCTAGCCATGTGGAAAAACCCTGTGGAGAAAGACTGATGACCGGCCAGCCCCAGCTGCTCCAGCGCCCCCTCCCCCAGCCAGGCAAGAGGGTGAATAACCATCTTGGGCACAATATAAAATAGAACCAAAGGACCCGACTGATACTGAGGCCTTGGACATTTGATCCCAGTCAATTCATCCCATCCATTTCTCCCTCTTCAAGCCACTCTAGATGAGGCCATAGTCATTGTGGTCCAGAGAGGAACCATCTCCATAAAATCCTACCCAAACTCCTGACACACAAAATCTTGAGCATAATAAAATGCTTATTGTTTTAAGTCACTAAGTAATAGAGAGACAGGCAGGATACATGGGCAACAGATAGCCAATACATAATCAGAACACACAAACTCACAGAGCCTGAATTCCTTCTCCACTGAAAAGTGAGGGACCTATTGCAGCAGGCACTTGCAGCTCCTCATCATGTCTTTTTTTTCCCCATCCATTTGAGCCCATGTTGCCCAGCCAAAAAACTATAGTTACCAGACTCCCTTACAGCTAGAGGAGTCTATGAGACTAAGTTCTGGCAAAAGAGATAGAAGTGAAAGCCAGAGACCACACAGCTGGACAATACTCTTAAAAGAGAGAGAATGCGGCCTTTATTTTTTTTTTTCTCTTGTTTCTTTCTTAGAATATGGATGTGATAGCTGGAGCTCAAGCAGCTATTTTGAACCCTGAGGAGACATGCTAAGGATGATGGAACATCAAGATGGAAGGACACCTATGGAGCCCTCCTATTTACTGCCCTTCTGAATTCTTTTACATGAAAAGGAAATCAATTTTCATCTTGTTTCAGCCATTGACATTGGGTGAGGAGGAGTCTAGTATGTGTAAGCACACCTAATACTAATGGCTGCACCCACCTCACAGACTTGATGAAGTCAAACAGAAAATTTATGGAAGAATGCTCTGCCTCATATTCAATGAATGCTCTTCCCTTCCTTGTCTTCCTCCCACATCCCTAATATGCTATTACTTACAATAATGGATTCTAAACTTTCTCCAACTATCTAAACTTCTGAAAACTTATTGGTATAAGTATTTGGGAAGGGAAGATGGAGCATGGTTTCATATTTTGGGGGGGTTCATATTTAAAATGGAAGACCACTTAGATCAGAACCAACTCTATATGGATTAGGACCACTTCAAGTACAGGAAAAGTAAATGCATCTTTGAATAGCCCATATTCAAAATGCAGGTAATCCAAGAAGGAATATGCATGTGGAAAAGTTTAGCAGATGGAGAAAGTTGGGTTGTATTAGGATCCATAGAACACCCATTGGTGCGTCCTGCTGGATAGTCTAGTTGGGGAGTTTCCTTCCCCTGTGAAAGGTAAGACAAGAATGAGAATATTACGCTGTATCAGGGACTTGGTATATGTCTCTGCTGGGTGCATAGACTCCAGCCATCAGTGGAGTGTGCCGGGCTTTGCACATTCAACCCTCACAGCAACAAAGCAAATTAGGTTATGATTCCCACATCTTGATAAGGAAATGAGGCTCATACAAGTCAAGTAAGTTGCCTGAGATAACAGAGCTACCATATATCATTTTGCAAACCAGATCTGTAGGATTCCGAAATCGGAGTTACTTCCTACATGCCCTGTTTTTAGCAATGCCTCTGTAAGCGCAAAACCAGAGCAGCCAAAACCGTGGCATCATTGTGAACCCACCCAACAGTCTCTAGTCAAATCTTCAGGTGCCCAAAGTGCAGTCACAACCCAGAAACCCCTGAGCCTCCTTGTCATCCTTCTTTTCCATGACTGGAGGTGTAGCTGCAGAGTGATTTTCTGGGATGGACTCTGCACTGTTGGTGCTTCGACCCTGCCTGAATGAGAAAGGGGGCCGATTCAAGACTCTACCATTTGGGGCAGCAACTAGAAAGGAAGAAGGAAGAAGGCGGAGGGTAGTCTATCATTTCAGAGAAATGAGGTGGGGGATGGTTTATTCACAGATACCACCCCAAACAGAAGACAGTGTGCTGCTTCCTTGACCCTTTGATTTGTGGTGGGAACCGAGTCTATGGCATGTGTCAACCAGCCCAAAGAAAACAAAGGTGTCCCCATCTCTACTTCAGTTCACACTGCTCTCAGACCATGATTGGGATTCAGGGGAAGAGAAGATCTCAGCAGTTAACGGAACCTTTGAAATATTTTTCCACTCCTTCCTCTCTTCGCCATTCTCTCTCTGCCTTACAGCAAATCTGTCTTTCTCTTCTGGACTCTTGCACACACCTGGGGGCTAATTTGTCCCTCCTTCAGTCTCACCCTCCAACTTTCTAGTCTTTTTACACAATTGCTTTCATTGCGAACTTCCTAAAATACAAATCCAACCAGGTGTCTCTTCTGCTTAATAACCTTCCCAGCAATCAGGCTCCAAATGAAGGTCAGCATGACAGTTATGATCTGTCTCTGCTTCTCACTGCAGGCTCTTCTCCTTGAACAGCACTCTGTTCCCATTGCTCAGGACTGCTCCACTTTCTCCAAGAACGGGGAGGCCTTGCAATATCCTATCTCTTTACAAGGTTCTTCCCCTGCCCTACAGCACATTCCTACTCATCTCTTGTCCTTCTGGGAATGCTGTCTTTCTGTGGAGTCTCCCTGATTTCTCCTAGCAGAGTTTCTGCCCTCTTCTCTCTTCCAGCCTATCTATGAGTCCTTTAGTATAGCGCATGTCCCTTCGTGGGGTCTACAGATTTGTTTGGGTTCTTCACTCCCCCCTCCAAGCTTATGGGTCTTTAAGGTCTTAATGTCTAGCACAATGTTGCTGCAATAAAATAGGTGCTTAGTAAATTTTTCTTAATAAGTAAGTGAATTTGAAAGCATTTGGGCTGCTAGATAAAAGATAAAACAGATATATCACTTACTTATGGGATTTCTTGCCCGTCTGCACACTTGTAGTAATTGCTATATATTTACCATCTAATAGTTGGGAATAAATACACATTATATCATTTCTCTAAACAACACAGCTAAATCAGGTCAGTTTAACGCAATCTATAAATGACAAATTTGCAAAATGCCTCTCTCTATAAACCTAATTTGAGACAACCACTGGCATAAACTTAATGAAGGTTGAAAATAAAAAGAACTTCAAAGTGGCCTGGTTTTCCCCATAGGGGAAGTTATGGAATTGCATGCAATAATCTCTATATTCTCCTAAGTGATGAAGTTGAGCATCTTGAGAATTGTAGGGGGAAAAAAAAATGAGAAAGGCAGAAACACAGTGAGGAAGAACGGGTAATCCTGAGTTTATGTACCATGTTTACACCAGCGTGGCAAGGCTGGTCCACTGCTGGCTTCAGAGCAATGTTATCCTAATGAGACCTTAAATAACATCCTTAACTGCACCTAAATCACATGGTGGCAACCCTAAGAAAAAAATATGCAAGGATTTCCATTCACTTCTAATTGCACACATTAAAAGTTATGTCCCCTTTCTAGTACTACCAGTATGATACAATAAAATATTACCTATTTTTATAAAATTCCATACTACATAAAAAATATAAGATGTAACAACTATATCAGTTTGGGTTTTTTTCCTCCCTGTATTGTATAGACTATTAAAAATTCCAGAGGAAACCTATAGAAAGAACATGAGAGTGTATTACTCTAACTTAACTCTCTAGGCGAGATTCTGTAGAGCTACTAGAAAAGAAAACAAAAACAAAAACAAAAAACCCAAACTCATTTAAAAAAAAAATCCCAGGATTAATGGCCTCATCTTTACTAAATTGCTTTAACTACAGGTTTGTGGTTTAGTTCTATCAGTCTCTTCAAAATGGAACTACAAGTGTTGGAATATTATCAGGAACTGTCTTTTTGCGGTTCACGTTGAAACCCACCTCCACCAACGAACACCTCCGCCACGAACACCTGTGAGGCACACACCGTCATTGCAGACAGGAAATGGCTGCATTGAATAAGTACCCTGTGCGATGGAGAAGCCGAGATTCAAACCCAGGTAGGCTTGACTTTAAACCAAGCTCTACCCACGCCTCCAGGTATGACACCTGCATAGCACGTGTGTCCCAGGTCATCCCACATTCAGCAAACTCGTAGGTTTCCAGCTGTGGGCGGGGTCTTGTAGCAGAAGAGACACAGCTCTGAGTGGGACATGAGGATCCCGTCCTTCGTGGAGACTTTCCTCGGCAGGCAGACAGCATTCGTTACTAGTGAGCCTCTTCTCCTCCATGCCAGGAGGCGGCCTCACCACGCTCAGCCCAACATCACTCCTATCCAGCCAGGGTGGGCATGAAGTGCCATACCCAGGCCACTCTGTGCTGCCATCTGAGATGGGATGCTCAGGAAGACTGGAGAACAGGGTGATGAAAGCAAAAGGAAATGGGATGTGACGGGGCTCCTGATCCACCTGGGATGCCGTCCTCAGCAGTGGCATGTTCATACGAAGGAAGGAAAAAAGCCAAAAGAAACATCTTTTGCTCAGGATTATTCTGGAAAATGTGGCACATCAATTCTACCTCTACTACCTGCCAACATTTTTGAGTTCCTTCAAGGCCATCCTAGCCCAGTGTCACCTCTTCTTGTAAACCTTCCTAGATGCTTGAGCCAGTTGATCATTTATCTTCTATGATCCTGAAATACTTTGTCCCACTCAGTGTTTCCCATGATTGCCCAGAGCCAAGTTATTTGGATATACAGCACCTGTGTGTTTCTTGGATACACTCATATCCAAGCCTGTCCTAGAATATGACAGGTTGCTACCACAGCTCTGACCACCCTGTTACCCCCTCCCAGAAATCCGGGCTATCTCAGGTATGGAGAGGAGTATAGGGCACTTAGCAGCAATTCTGTCCAATTCTCACCAGTTCAGGGAGTGGTGGGTAAAGCTGGGGGTCCTTGTTTCTCCACTTTTGCCATATTTTCCAGCTTAGGCATGTCTGTCACCCCACCCTCCAGGGCCCAGGTGGTGGGAAATGGCCACCTCCTTACCTTCAGTGGTCATTGGGTGCATCTAGCCTGGCTAGATACTCTGAAATCCTTACACCTCACATTCAATGTTCAGAGCCTCTATGAAGGGAAAGGACTAACTCACGCGCTCTCAGAGTGACCATTTTCTTCTTTTTGTCACTGACCATTTCCTCTCCCCTCTTTTTGGGATTCCAGCATAGACTCTTTCCCAAGTGGGTCCACTGGCTCCCAGGAACTTTCTTATAACATGAACCCTTCTTTGGGAGGGACAACTCGCTGACTTATCAGACTGTGTACATTAGATCTCTTAGAGTAAAGGCAAAACTCCCCCATGGGTCAAGTCTCCACGAGATCTGGGCATCCTCTGTCCTCTGACCTCACCTCCTGCTACTGTCCCTGGATCACTCCACTCTCGCAGAACCAGACTTCATGCTGAACTTGAACACACCAGATACTCCCTCGCCTCTGGGAACTTGAACTTGCTGTTCGCTTTTGACCGAAAGCTCTTCCTCCAGGGTCTTCTCCCAAATGTCATATTCATAAGGAGACCTTCCCTGACTGCTTGATTTAAAATTGAGCCCCTCCTGTTCAGGCTCCAGTGATCTCCCTTTCTTGCTTTTGTTTTCTCCATTAAAAATATCACCATTAGGGACACCTGGATGGCTCAGTCGGTTAATCATCGGCCTTCGGCTCAGGTCATGATCCCAGGGTCCTTGGATCAAGTCCTGCATTGGGCTTGGCAGGGAGCCTGCTTCTCTCTCTGCCCCTCCCCCTGCTTTCTCTCTCTCTCTCTCTCTCTGTGTCAAATAAATAAATTAAAATCTTTAAAAAATATGTCACCATTAAACATTTCACTTTTGTTCTTTAAATCTGTGTCCCAGACTAGAAGGAAAGCTTCATGAGGGCAGATATTTTTTTCTGTTTGTCCACTGCTATACCACTGGCATATAGCAGATGATAGATTCTTGTTGGATGGTGGATGGATGGATGGATGGATGGATGGTTGAATATAACTGTCTATTCCTACCCTCAACTAACATAGACAAAAGTAGTATAGAACATCTGAAATTTGTCCATAATTGATTGCCATTGTCATATCCTCAGATGTCTATAGGCCCCTAAATTTCATTTCTGCTCCAGAATTCCAGCCCACTTGAAAAACTTTGTCCAGGTTTGCTTCTTTCACTTATTCCTCTAATTCCCTGTCTGCTCCCTTTTCTAGGACATCCAGAGCTCCTCTAATAGTGGATGCTCTTTAAACAGGAAGATCACAGCAGTCTGCATTTTAGTTAAACACACCCTTCCTATTAAACCACTCCAAGGACAAAACTAATCATTGCCAAAACACCCATAAGAATATGGTCTTCTTCAAATGGGTTTTATAATCAGTGACAGTCATCTGAGGGGTAATTTATGGATAGCCGGGCTTCCATTTTAAGTTCTGAAGATAAAGATGCCTTCCAAGGGTTAAATTAATTAAATCAACATATAATAGAGGTTGATAGATATGTCTTTGAGCCTCGGTGGAAGTCTCTTTGCCACAGCTTGGTTAGTAATATTAACACATCTGAAAGGAAGAATGTGTCAGCAGAGGGAGGTCCAAATAGAAAATAGAGTAGAAAGGAGCAGTATCCAGTGGGGTCCACAGTGTGTCCCAGTGTCCAGAATTACTATGTTTAATGCTTTGATTTATGCCAACTCTGATATCTATACTGATTGACCATGGTGGTCCTCAGACTGAGCAGCCATCAAAATCTCTGGGAGGGTTTGTTAAAGCATAGATTGCTGGGCCCACCACAGAGTTTCCCCTTCAGGATGTTGAGGGATGCCCAAGAACCTACTAAGCTCCTAGTGGTTGCTGATGCTGTTGGTCTGGAGAGGCACTGTGAGAACCACTGGCTTATGTGGATGTTTCACTCATGTTTCAGCAAAGAAGCTGCCCACTACATTTGGTTTCAGAGAGGTTAAATGCAATCCCCTTCCCAACCACAATGGATACCATAAGCATGAGAATTGAAACAAATCAAACACAAAAGTAACAACAGGTCCTATAAAATGGGAAGTGTTCGCAGATTTACAATGCCAATTTCAACCTCTATAAGGCTGATTATTGTATCCTGAGCACTGAGCCTATCACTGTGACTGCTGCCACCTGGTACATAGCAAAATCCAGATATTGGCATTCCCCAGTGTAAATAGTAGAAATAATAGTTCAAAACTTCATAAATTATTTAGTTATGCTTTTATCACAAAAAACTCCACCAAGATATGTGTATTATTTATTATATATTGGGTAACTATTACTTATTATTTTTATTACTTAGCTTGTATTATTTTTATTTTGTATTGTATTGGTTTATTATTATATTTATCATTTAGTACTGTGCTATTATTTTATAATCAAAGGATTACTAATCATACTGACGGACACCCATGTGTCAGTCATTGTTCAGACAGTTGTGTATATATATATATATATATATATATATATATATATATTAACTCATTCTATTCAGTCCTCTCCACAACCCTATCACTGTTTTGCAGATAAGGAAACTAAGTTTCAGAGAAGTTAAGTGATTTGCTTTAAGGACTCACAGCTCCTAAGTGACAGAGCTGGGTTTCAACGCCAGGCAGTCTGGCTCAACTGTCCATGTTCTTGATGACCACCATGTTCAAGAAATGGTAGTAAATGCATGTAAGCACCGATTAATTATTCAGTAGGTATTAATTTTTGTTTAAGAATAGCTAAGAAAATTCGCACTTGGAGAAACCGTTTTATAAAATGAAACAATATCCAAGAAGTTCTCCTGTTCCTATTAATCATTATCTGTAATTGATCTCTCTTTAATAGCACTTGGATGATTTCATCTGCCCAGCTTAATTTCTTTGCATTTTTTCAGAGAACACATTGACACTAGCTAAGTCAGTCTCCCACCAACTTACTATATCTTCTTCCCTAATAATAATGATGATGTGTATTATTATAATAAAACAAACATTTATTGAATTACACAGCTATTAGGTGAATCCCTTGATTTATAGTCAACCATAGCTCAAGGAGGAAGATGTAATTTATTTCCAGTTTATGGATGGTCGGAATCAGAGGCTTTTAGCGTTTAGAACAACTTGCCTGAGATCAGATTGCTAATAAGTGCAGAGCTAAGATTGGAACCCATCCTCTCTTCTGACTCAGAGGAGCAAGACCCTCACCCTTCTACTGCACGAGAATCATCCACACAGACTTCAGAGAGGCAAATGCTGGGTGCAGAACAGGGTTGTGCAAGAGAGCGAGGGCACTGGTTCTGCTCGCAGCCTCTCTGGCTCCCGGGCCCGCTGTGACCTGAAACGAGGCTCATCCTTCTCTGGAATTCACTGTGCCCTGTGGTTAATGAGGCAACAGCCCATGAGTTCCAAAGTCTATCCCAGGCCAGTGCTTGCGCCTCACCTTCTGGGTTTTTATTAACATCAGCTCCCATTGTCTCGACCTCCTTCCCAACTCTCTCAGACAGAGCACCTTCAGCTACGGGCTCTCCTTGACTCCAACTTCCCACCGTCCTTCCCCAACACACTGGCATTGAGCACACTTCTTTACCCTGCATTCCATCGACACATAAAGGCACGGGAGAAACGTCCCATCATTTTGCAATGATTCAAATATGGCTTCGTGATTTTCTCTATTTCTTTTTATCCATGTGTCTTTTCTTCCAAACTTATTAGTAAATTCTTCCATGAGTGGGACATAGCCTTTTCCTTATTATTATAACCCCAAAATTCTCAATGACGGTAACAATCAATAAAACTGCAAATTGATTAAGGAAGGACTCCTGTCTACTGTTCATTTTTTTCCTCCTACATTGAACCGAGTTATACTCCAGTTCCCATCAAAGAGGAGCCAACACACTCATGTTTGTTAAAATGTACTGATTTCTAAAAGCAAACTGGGAAAATGATGCCAACTATCAATTTCTGTCTCACAAAGGTTTCTGGACATGTTTCCAAACTCCATATCTGAGATTCTAAATATTTTCAAGGATTTGCTTTGGCATGTGGAAGGTCTGATGAAATGCTTCTGTCACTTTTTTTCTAACTGCTCTCCCTGTGAAGGTCAAAATGAATACAGGGCTGAGGGTGGGGGTGGAGGCAGGGAAGGAGGATGGGAAAAAAGAAGAACATGTCATATCAACATTCAGATTTGATGTACATTACGTGCAGCAGGATCCAGGAGGTAGAGACTCCCCGCCAGCTGGGAGTTGGGATTCCAGAGGAAACAGCTGTTTGGAGATTATAGGAACAAAGGAAGTTTGAATCCGGAAGGAGTGCAGGAAGTCGCTTTAGTTCCTCCGAGTGTCTGTTGTAAGTACTCTTCATACCAGGCCTTGTGAGGCCTTCACTAGATGTTCCCAAAGACAACTTAATGTGAAGACAAAAGACAAAAAAATAAAACAACCAACAAATTTTTATTGGGTTCGTCCTTTGGCTGGGTTTAAACTAGTGGTCACTGATTTTGCAAGCTCAACTCACAACCCTCCTGCCTCATGGAATTATACCCTCACCCCGCCCTGGTAGCAGCCATGAAACATTTTCAAAAGAGCTCCCCACTGTGGGAATGAATTTTTGTTCATGAAAGACATTAAACTCTCTGCCTCCCACGTACAGCTTGGGATTTCTCCTACACAAATGTCTCTCCCCTACTTGTGCTTGCCTTCTCGTTCTCTTTCTTAATATAATGAAGAATTCTTTTAAAATATCAAGTAATTAAAGCTCTTCATGGGTGAGCTCACCCATTGAGAGGAATCCTCTATGTATGAAAAGGTGTCTCCATCAAATTCTAAATCTGTTTTAAAAAAAACTACACACAACGTATTATTTTTCTGATTTTTGGCAGTAAGAGAACTAATTTTGTTCCAACACAATATGCGTGCATTTTCTTTTCCCTTAGTGGCTTTATATATCCAAGCTACATTTGGAGGAAAATTTCCATTGACCAGAACAAGTCAGAGTGAGATTAAATAGCTACTTACGTTTAAATTTATTTCTTGTATTCAATTGTAATTTAGGTTCCCCGATAAATAGAGTGAGAAATCAGGACTAGAGGAAGTGAGAGGAAACAAAAATATGAAACAAATGAAGTTACCTTTCTTTTTTCTTTTCTTTTCTTTCTTTCCTTTTTTTTTTTTTTAAATTGCCTCCCTGTTACTTGGAGGGAAAAAAAAAAAAAAAACAACCTAGACAACACACACAAGTCCATGTCTGCTAATCGGGCTGTGATGTGTTTGACTTTAATTTGTGCAACCAGCCCCCTCTCAGGACTTGTGCAGATGCCATGTCCTTTTAACATCAACAGCCACTGGCCTCATTCTCATCCTCTGAAACACGCTCCCCGGAAGAATCTCATGACCAGCCAGGACAGGGAAACAGCTCCGAATTCAGGCAAAAGCAAACTGTGCTCGTGTTGAAATATCTGGGCAATTTTACTTTCAGTGAGGTGCTTTCACCTTCCGGGGTAGGGACTTCCATGTAATCAGAGGTTCTGTTTAAGAAATGACTGAGGAGAAAATCAACAAACAGGATCGAATGTTCCCATTTCAGGAGTGAGTGAATACCTATCTCCTGGGTGTGAGCAAGCTCAGTGTGCAACTTCCTTGCCCAACAAGAGAATGGTGACAAGACCCATCCTTCCACCACCCTTGGTGCAAAGAAACCCAGGCAGCTATTCAGATTAGTTCCTCAACTACCGTCTTGAGAATAATGAATGTAGGTGGCTTGATTTGGAGCTGCCCATGACAGAGCCCCGGAAAGGAATTTCCTATTGGTGTCTAGGCACTGATCAAAAGTCAAGAACACGCACATTCAGAAAGCCACCTCATTTCTCACAGATGGATTTGACTCTACTCCTCTCTTTCGTTAAATGTCATTTCTTTTAGAGGCAAAGCTGACCATACTTAGCTAATTATTGATAACTCCAATGTTGCCTCAAGATCAGCAAGCCGATTTCTCTACTTTGCTTCCTGTAGGACACTGGGCACGAAGACCAAAATGATAATAATGGTAATAAACGCAGAACTCTAGATGCCATGTGGTCCGACAGTGGCATCTCACAGAGAAAGAAACGGAGCCAGGAAAAATTGAGTGCCTGGTCAAGCTTCCAGCTTTGGGTGACAGCGCCGGGTGGGACCCATATGACCCATGAGCCTTTGCTATGGCACAGGTGTCTTTCTCAATCGGTTTTATCCATGTAGGTTCTCTTAGATGAGACCAAAAGCTAACCCTGTGGGCCAAGGAGACAGATGAAGGTGGGCAGGAGAGGGTAGAGGGAAAAGGGAGGAGAGTCAGGAGAGATGCAGGGAGACCTATGTAGCACAGCCAGAGCGGAAGGATTGAGAGAGAGAAATATTTGCATTTACGTTATCTACACTTTTTCCTACAAAACTACATTTTAAGGCTTTCTTTTTTTTTTTCCCTTTGCCTTGGATAGCAATAATTAGTTGTGTCAAGATGACTATTCAAATGACAACATGATTTCAATGAGAAAAAGTTGAAGAATAAACTATTATTTGGACAGTCGTTTGATCAGGTTGTCTTTTCCTTGTCACATTTTAAATGATTTATAAAGTTAGATGAGGGTGTCTATTGAAGAGGTTACTTAACATATTTTAAAGCCCTTTCTTTCTTATTCCTTTCCATCTCCAGTACATAACAGTTTGTGGGACTTTTTTTTTCCACTTTCAGTTTGGTTTAGATAGAATCATAGGCCAGTTAAGCTAATTTAAGATCCAATGTTACTCGCTCTGGCCGTTAGCCATCTTAAAAAGTTGTTTTTCTTTTCTTTTCTTTTCTTTCTTTTTTATTTTTAAATTTTGGGTCAAGTAGTCCAAGCCATGTATCACTGCACCTAGCTCTGAATTCCTTAAAATAATTTCCTGGGAGCATTAGACCAGTAAAAGTGGTCTCAGAAAAAGAGATGCATGGTTTAAACAAAATGGAGAAACAAGAATAAGTCCATCCTCCACTGAGAAATCTTATGCTATTTTGCGTATTAAAGGTTCTGGGAAGTTCTCCATTTAGTACAACTCTTTGACTACATTTCATTCAGTTTCAATCCAACTTATTGTAGCCAGGATCTCCCTTTCCTCCTAAAATGTACTAATATTCTTTGGGATCCATGTGCCACAGGAAACATGTTGAGAAATGTTGGTTTAGCTGATATGTACACAAATTTAATTGTATGACTAGGATCCCCTGTCTTCCATCAAATAGGAAAAAATAACTTGTGGGGCACCTGGGTGTCTCAGTAGGTTAAGCATCTACCTTCGGCTCAGTCATGATCCCGGAGTCCTAGGGTTGGGTCCTGTGTTGGGCACTCTGCTTAGCGGGGAGCCTGCTTCTCCCTCTCCCACTCCCCCTGCTTGTGCTCTCTCTCTCTCTCTCTGTCAAATAAATAAATAAAATCTTTAAAAAAAAAAGAACTTGAAAAATAAACACACTAAGGGCCAGTGCTCTGAACATCAAAATGCCTTTTTTTGACCATATGAATAGGAGAAAATTCTAGATTTAAAGCAGGGTTCTTAGAAAACTTTACCTTAAAAATAATTTGGAGAGGAGTGAAACTGACATAATTTAGTGACAATTCTCAACACCAACACATGTACTTCTGCAATTCCTAACTCTTGCTTTGTAATCATAATCTTAGAACACTCTTGGATTCACACAAGTTCTGTTGCAGTGGATTTTAGCTAGCAGCTGGAAGAGTCATTTAGAATCACTATACCTGGAGTTCAGTATCTGCGATTCTCATACTGATTAGAAAGGTCAAGTAACAAGGTTGTGTCTATGAGCTAGGCTCAGGAAGGTCTTGGAACGACAAGGGAATTGTTTCTCTTTTATCTTTTATTAAAGGGGATCAGGTGTTTGCCCATACGAATTACACTCCAAGCAACATGCAGTTCTATTCTGGAATATGCCCATAAACTAGAAATATGTCTGTTTAAATAAACATAAAATCATAAATATCCTACAGCCAAATAAGACAGTGGCATTTAGGAGTAAAGGCGGACAAAATCCATTTACTTTTTTCCCTTCCTGAATGAATGACTCAACTTTGAGAATATTGAGATTTTTCCAAGAACAAAGAACCAATAATCTCAAGATGCTGATGTTTATTTATCACTTGGTACACTTTCTAATTTGCATCCTACACAAAAGCAAGTGAAGGAGGGGTTTTGTTTTCTTTTTCAAAACACTCTAAATATTGTCCCTGAAGTGACACCATTTTATTAAAGAGCTCAGGCCAGCACCCTTGCTTGGAATAATGTGTGTTCTTTACTTCTGAGTGTTCAGCTGTACTCCCATTTTCTTCAAGTAGGACTGCAAGGGAATTAGTTGCACCAGCCTCGCTGTTCTTGTATCTACTTATTTTGAAACCTTTCATTTGTAGCGACAGCTGCAAGGTGTCCCTTCAAGGATTTTGCTTTTTTGATTTATACTTTTATACACTCAAATCTCAATTGAGATATCCGAGCTTCATTCCATTTTCTGACCTTACACTATCAAGCCGGAGTGACCCCCAATCTCTTAGGACTGGGCTACATTCCAAACCAGGTTACGGAAGGACAAGGGCAGAGAATCAAAGCCACACATCACCCCAGCCCCAAGGAGACACTTCATGTAAAGCCGAGTGAAGGCCAGCCAATCCGCAGACCTCATTTATTTGCCCACGTGAGAATTCTCTACTCTCCACCCTTTGAACTTTTGACATTATTTTTGAGTGTGTGTGAGTCCTGTTTATACCAAACACAAAAGCCAGACAGATGCTCAGTTTGGCATGGAAATTGGCTTCATGGAAATAAATGTTCTTTCTTTTCCTATTTTTTTTTTTGCTGGTGAGGATGCGCACTGCTGACATGCACCGTAGTTGCTGACATATTAGTGAATATTCCATGCATCTGTTTCTGGTTATTGTTCTCCTCATGACACACCTGTCACTGTGCCCACGCAGTGAGGCGTTTCAGATTATAAAAACCCCTCTGAGCCTGGTCAAATGGACGTGGTAGTCAATAAGGCTGTGTGCTAATGTACCTGGGAATCCAGTGAGCATGAGCGCCTGAGCACTTGTGGGCCCTCCCCAGCCCCCATTTGGGGAGGATTGTTTTCACTTAGAAAGATGCTGTCTTGGGACAGAGAGGAAAATAGACTGGACCAGCCTTCCCACAGAAATCTTTTCCAAGTCTTCATTCCCTCGGAATACCCAGTCTGATGTTTAAGGGGAGAAAATATTAAGCTGGTTAAATACAGATTTTAAACTAGTCTTCCTGTTGGCAGAAGAGTATAACATTTGACAATTTACAATATATCTTTCTTTGTTACTGAGTGTGGAAGTAGATGTTTAGCACTGAGTACCATGCCTGGACATGGTAAGCATTCAGTACACCATATGGTTCTTTTTGTTGTCATCACCGCGAGTCTAACAATGCCCCCAGTGACATGAACATATTTTTATATCCTCAGTTCATACTTGCTCACAGGGACCAAGTGACTTGCCTCGCCCCCATTACACGTCCAGTACATGGAAGAACCTGCCACCCCCCCAAGCAGTGGCATCTTTTGCTATACGGAGGGCCAAGGATGAGCACAAATCTTTGTAGTGTAGACCAGATTCATGGGAGGTTTATGGCAAGCTAATAAACCACTAAATGACCCCTACCAGTTGTTTAAATAACAGCTTAAGTTTTGGTCCAGGCTATTTCTGAACCCCAATTTATGTCCTATTGAAGAGCTACCCTCCTCAGTGAATGAGACCAAGATTGAGAACAAAGGAAAATAGCATCCTCTCTCTTTTCAATAGTGCCTTGTAAATGTTGTAAGTGTCAGATGAATTGTTCTATTTATAAGGCCTTTGTTTTTCCTTACTGTAAACTCTTAAGGACACTCCATTGCCCGGCACAATTCAATATGACTGGAGCTCACAGGGGTCTTGATCTCTGTGCATGGTACACCACAGGAGTGATTTATAAACCACAATCCCAGAGCATCCCAGGACCGGGAGTGAATTGAGGCTTCTAAGTGAACACAAGTGCTATGAATTCCAATGTTAGACCAGCACAAGCAGTGTCCCTAAACTCATTTCCTGCAAGTGAGAATGGGGATGTGGTTGGAGGGAATTCGGGGGAATGGCAAACCCCATAAGGAATGAGGTTGGTACCCAATTAGCTTCTTTTCATATTATGGGTTTAGGGAGGCCAAGTAATCCCAAGATGGCTCCAGTCATTTTCACGTTGGCAAAGAGGAACAATATCTCTTTTTAATAGTGTGAGGTCGTAGGGAAAAAGGACAGAGGGAAGAAAGGGGAGAGCAAACCTAAGGAGGATTGTGAATGCACATAGTAAGTCCCTAGGCATGAACATTCTTGCAACCAAAAAAAAAAAAAAAAAGGAAAGAAAAGAAAGGAGATTAAAAAATTAATAACTTGAATGTGTGATCAATAAAAATAATTACTATCATGCAGCCCATTTTTCATAAGCACTCCATGGCCTGAAAGTAATTTCTGACATAGATGTAAGAACAAAGCACTTGAAATGCACAATTACCAAAAACCCCCTCTTTTAAAAAAGTCTTCCCTGTTCAAATCTCAATGTGTGTGTGTGTGTGTGTGTGTGTGTGTGTGTGTGTGTGTGTGTGTGTTTTCTTCCTGTCCTCTATGCTCAACCGTTTGGTCTAAAGACAGTCAGGGAGCTAAATATATATTAATTAGAACTCTTGGGGCTGGCGTCAGTGAGATACAATTATACCAAACGGATGCCATTCCAGGCTCTGATAGCTTCATTTAAATTCCTGAATAAAACATGAAATATCTTTAATGAGAAATGAATATAGTTGT
Source organism: Zalophus californianus (assembly GCF_009762305.2). Lineage (NCBI taxonomy): Eukaryota > Metazoa > Chordata > Mammalia > Carnivora > Otariidae > Zalophus > Zalophus californianus. The sequence goes on from NC_045600.1 coordinate 133,171,351, forward strand.
CAGGAGGGAGTAGTTCTGATATTGTTACCAGTTGAGATCGAGAAGATGAAGATGTAATGTGAATACCTTCCATTTTATATAAAAATGATGGTTGTTAGAAAAGACATATCCCTCTTCTGAGACATCATGTGTGCAACAAAATCGAAAGATTACAGAGCCTAACAGCACAACCTCCTCCCGAGGAAGCACAGCGTTGGAGCTTCTGTGGATTTGCACATACACACCCTCTCTGTCTGCTATCAGGAGAAAGGATCACTTCCGACAGCATTGGCCAGAGCGAACACGTGCCGCTCCGTGGAGCAAATCACCGCTACCTTCTAAGAAAGAGTTGAGTATGATTTCACAGCCATAAACGTATTTTGTGGAGAGCAAGAGAGATAGAGACATGGGGACTTATCTACAATCTGTCCTCTTCAAGACAGCGCTGCTCGGCACAGAGGGAAATGGATTCATAAAATCACTAAAATCACACTGTCAGGGAGATGAGCTGCATGTAGCCTCGGGTTCCGCCGGGCCTCCTCTTTGATCACAGGCCCTGGGAAGCCTGAGCCTGAGCCCCAGGCTCCAGAGAAAGCATCTTCACCTGTTGGGCTGTGGCTAGAATTTTCTTCTCTTCTTTCCAGGGGCTTCCCTTTATTCATCATGTCGTTCATAATTAAACTAGCAGCAGGCTAGTTTAACGTTCAGGCTGCTCCTGTCTTAATCTCAGGTGACCTTCAAGCACTTTAGAAATGATACCAACGATAACCAGCATTTGCTATGCCTGCCATTGAAACAGAAGGGCCAGGTCCTCAGCCGGGGAGACTGGGAGGCAAAGGGAAGCAGAACTTGCGGGCAGGAGGATCTATTTTCTCCCCGAATCCTCCATCACAGTAGTGAGCTATTCTTAAAGCAGACAAACTACCACTCAGTCCCTTTGTTCTAAGAGACGAGATATGACTCCCACTTTATAAAGTAGATGGAGAGGTCAGGTACCCAACTGGGGTTAGCCAGTTAATAACAATCTTGTCTTCATGTTACTCAACACAGGGTTCATTGGACAAACGAATGGGTGCCCGTGTGCACTGGCTTGTGGGGAGGTAGTGAGCTCCTGGCAGTAACTTTCAAACAATGTGGTTGTGCAGGAAGGCTCTCTGGGGACTATCTGCTCCCTGCCCTACAGTCCATCCTGCCTCCTGGGAGTGGAGTCTCAGATGCTGCTTTTCTAACCAAGCTCCCAGATGAGCCTGGCTTTGCCAGTCTGAACCATACTTTGAAAGCAACGAGCTCACCAGCAGAGCTCTCTAGACTCCTCCAGGCCTCCATGTCTTCCTTAGCATTGCTCTCTCTGCTAACACTGGGCTGTTCTCCATCTGTCAGAGCACTGCTCTGTTCTGTGCAATCTTTTCTGAACAATTCTTCTTCTCTCTTGGGCCTCCAGAGACCTTTCTTGCCAAGTACATACTTTTTTTGCTGTGGTACTTACTAATTTGGCCATTGCTTCCAGATCCACTAGACTGGAATCTATTAGATGAAAGAGACAATACATCATATGTGTCTAACCCAGTGCCTGACACACAGTAAGAGTTCAAATAAACATTGGAAATAATATTTGACAAGATAGATAGATATATAGATAGATAGACAGATAGACTGGATGGATGGATGGATGGATGGATGGATGGATGGATGGATAGATGGATAGAAAGAGAGAGAGAGAGAGACAGATAATAGATAGATAGACAGGTAGACTGATAGATAGACAAATGATGGAGATAGGTAATATAACCTGTCAAGCTTTTCTAGCTTTATACTTTCCTGGGTAAAATAAATCTAGAGATTTGTTTTGCCCTTGATTGTATGAAGCCAAGAAATCCAGATAAGTAAGAAAAATGCATTATTTTTTTTTTCCTTCCGCAAGACCCAATCACAATTTGGCTAATATGCTTTTACTTTTCACTAGTGACTTTTATTTTCCAAAATTGATTGCATCAACCATTTCTTTCAATTTTGTCTTTTTGTTTTGCAGATTATTCAATAATTGTCTTTTGATTCAGGAATGGATCAATAATAGCAGTAACAGACACGGCTAACTTTTACTGAGTCGTACAGGAACTGTTAGGAGGATTTCCTATGTGTTAACTCAATTCATCCTTACAACCACCCTATGCAAACAATGACCATACCCCAAGGAGGAGATGGAACAGATGAACTGAGAAGTTAGTAGAACACTAAGCCCACTGATCATTGTACATGGATAATGGCCTATTCTTTATCTCTACACAGATCAAAGCAAGGATATGAATGATGAAATGGCATAATGAGAGATAGATTTTGCAGAGAAAAATTTCCCCTGTCCTGTCATAGTGAAGCAGGATCCCCAAATGGAAGAGACTTTGCTTGAAATAGTTTAATATAAAATAACAAAGAAAATGTCTTCACTAATGATTCATGCCTAAATTTTAAACATTTGCCAACCTAGTCAAGGGATTTGGAAAGTTTGCTCCTCCCCTTGCTTTGGGACTCCATGTGCTCATCTCTCTTGTGTCTACTGGATGCACATGTAGTTTAGCTGTGTGGTTCCCGGGGAAAATGTCCTTGCTTTACCACCAGTTCACTTTGGCCTTGATGTCTGAGACTCACCTTGCTCCATCCCCCCAGGCCTTCCTCTCTCATGGCTCTCTTCCCCACACAGCCTCCTTCATCAGGCAGATGCAGCTGTGGATCAGTGTGTGAGCTTAGACCGAGGGGTCCCTGTGCACTTGGGGACCCCCCATGAGTCACAGCCTCCCCTAACGGTAGTCCTGTTTAATCCAACATGGTTGCAAGACCTCTGTTTCCCTGTTACCCATTTACCCACTGGGGCCGGAACCCTGAGTTCTCTCCTGGTATATCTAGGTCTTGCTAACATTCCCTAAGTGGGAATAAGAAGGGTACAAAGAGACGCAGTGTTTTCTGCTTCTAATCCTGCTGCAAATCCGCGTGAGCCCCTTCTCCAGGGAAGTTGGACACACCTTTATGTTTATTCCAGGGGCTTGCTAAGAATACTCTGAAATAGTACATCAGAGAATCTCAACTTGGGAACTGGTAGAGCCATAGGATGGTCTCACTAATCAATCAGGGCACTTTGCCTACTGAGCTGGACATGGCCTCAGGACCCTCCTCAAAATACTGTGCCTGGCAACTTCTCCAGGTGGGTTGGAGTTGACTCGTCTCTGCAAAGCCTGTCCTTCACCCCTGGCCCCCAGCTTTGCTCTCACAGCCTACCCACCTGACGCTGAGGATCCTTCACTGGGGGTACACCTGTAGTTGTGTCTGACTTTAACCCCCATGCTGACCCAAACCACAGCTGTTTTCCCTTCCCCTATAGACCCACACTGATCTTCTCAGGCCAGGTTGGGGTCCTTTTACCCACCAAGCCTGAAGTCCTCCTTTTTTACGCTTCTTCCACATCGCTGAGGACCCACCATGACTTTCAGGCCAATCTGCCCAATTCCAGCCAAGTGGCTAAAATAACTAAATAAAGAGTGAGACACCCAAGGAAGAGACGCTTTTGCCATACATGCTCTTACCCAGATTCAGCTTTGGAATAATTGCCAATCATGGAAAAGTCTAATAATGACAATAACTAGTGTGTGCATGCATCCTCTGTGCACCGCTGAGCGTTACGCAGGGATTATCCCGCCGGACACTGAATAAAATGAAAGGTAGTTTACCACATGACCCCGCTTACCTCTGTGGATTCAGCCCTCACCTTAGCCCCCTTAAACCATATTTTCCAGTTATTCTGAGCTAAATAGACTCTTACATGCTTACATGTGTCCTATGAGGTGCTATTTTATTTTATTTTTTTAAAGATTTTATTTATTTATTTGAGAGAGAGCACGAGGGGGAGGAGGGGCAGAGGGAGAGGGAGAAGCAGACTCCCCGCTGAGCCCCGAGGTGCGACTAGATCCCAGGACCCTGAGGTACTGACCTGAGCTGAAAGCAGACGCTTAACCCCCTGAGCCACCCAGGTGCCCCATGTCCTATGAGGTGTTATTTTACAGATGGGCAAGTGCATAATAAGAATGTGGCAAAATTGAAGATCAAAGGCTAACGTCTACCTAACCCAGTGCTTTTAGCTTCTAAATTATACTAGGAAAAAAAAAAAAAGTCTTTCCACATTTCTCCATTTCCCAAATGCCAGGAAAGATCATCTTTAAAGCAGAAAGGCTTTGAAGGACTGGAGTTGTACGTAATGGCTATCTACGAAGACTTCCATTATCCAAGCACACTGGGGCCCTGGGGACAGTTCTAGCTCTCTGTAAACAGTGGTCTAGCCAGAAAACGGGAATTATAAATACTCCCCAGTAGCAAACACATGACCTCAAGGTTTTATCAGTTTGGTCTGGGGCACTGAGTGCAGACATCACCTATTTGGGGTATAAGAGCCCTGGGGCACAGGGGTTTTTGCGGGAAACTGTTCCTCATCCTGAGGGTTTTTTCTATCTCCTCCTCCTCCCCTGCAGAACCAAAGTGGGTGGTGATGTTGTTGGACTCGGGGGTCATGAGGCGGAGACAGGGCTGGGACTAGAGGGAGGTAAGTAAGGTGCCTGCCTTGGGCACAACATTTGAGAGATGCCCAAACAAAACAAAACAAAACAAACAAAACCCAGGAATCAAGATAAGTAATAGTTTAATGATGTATTTAAAAAATCAAAATTAAGGCAAAAAACCATGATTCAAAGTTTTAAATAAGCATCAGTGTTCTGATTTTTCCTCTTGCCTTAGGCTTCAGAATGACTCTGCACGGCAGTAGGTAGAGATGAAATTAGGGAAGGAAATTTAAATGGGGGGGGCTTATAAAATCTTTACCAACCAGTCCTTTTCTGAGTCGGACCCAACCAGAAACATTGTTTCAATGTTACTAAGAGAAGTCAGAAAATTGAAGTTATTCAGAGTGGTTTTTTTTTTTAAGATTGTATTTATTTATTTGACAGAGAGAGAGAGAGAGAGAGAGCATGAGCAAGAGGAAGGACAAAGGAAGAGGGAGAAGCAGGCTCCTGGCTGAGCAGGAGCCTGATGCAGGGCTTGATTCCAGGACCCTGGGATCATGACCTGAGCTGAAGGCAGACGCTTAATCGACGTCCCTCCAGAGCGGTTTTTGTGTATTGTGTTTGTTGGTTGGGTTTTTTGCTTTTTGGTTTTTGTTCTTTCAGAGGACTGGACTCAGTGATTATAAAAAAGAAGCAATTGGTCTTTCTTCCACCATCCCTGGCGTAGCCAATCTGGGCCCCAAACCTCCCCCACCTGCCTCAAGTCCTGAGAAGAATCTAAAGTCTTTCTAATTATCACTCCTCAGTGAGTAAAACTGCCTGGTCACTTCTGAGTAATAAAATAATCTACCCCAGGGCCACATCAAACTTCCAAGCTCTTAGTCAATTGAAAACCCCTCTCCTTTCTGGCTCAGGATTCAGTCTGTGGACTAGGAAACTTGTGTAGAAAAGGAAGCCAGAGGGGTGCCTATGTGGCTCAGTCAGTTAAGCATCCAACTCCAGATTTGGGCTCAGGTCATGACTTCATGGTCGTGGGATCGAGCCCCATGTCAGGCCCCTCATGTAACAGGGAGTCCGCTTGGGATTCTCTCTCTCCCTCTCCCTCCCCCACCTCTCTCTCTCTCTCTCTCTCTCTCTCTCTCTCTTCTCTCAGTCTTTCTCAAATAAATCAATCAATCTTTCCCTTAGCAACTCTCTCCACTACTTATTCTTTGCTGCTTAGGACCCACTAAGGGTGGAGCATGGTGGGCAGAAAAGGTGAGGCCCAGGAAGAAGCTTCTGCGGTGGGGACTTTTAAATCTGGCATGGATAGCTTCTGGGTGCGGCAGAATCCATATACTGAAGCTTTTCCTCATGGAAAAGCACCCCTTGGGGTGAGAGTCTTTAGATCCCTCTTATTGTTCAGGGTCTTTATCTGATGTCACCTCCATGTGGACAAAGCCTCCTTCGGATGGCCACGTAAAGCATCCACAACACTCTTTCAAGTGGCTCCACTCTTAAGGCCCTTCCTGTGGTCCTCCTGGATGGATCTCTCTCAAAAGGACACAGTCCTGCTTCCCTACAAGTGACCATTACCAGGCCCTGAGGAACTCGGGGTCATGGGTCCAGCCAACATCAGAATGGAGGCACTTTCCAATATAGCCCTGTCTCTTAGCCTCAGTGCTCCCCAAGGGCACTCCCATCCCCTCTTGCATTCGTTTGAGAGGCTAACATCAGTCCCCACCTCCAACACCCACCCACAGGCACCCACAATTGGCACAGGTCCAACTTTCCAAGTGGTTCTACTGAAGTACCTACCACTTAGCACGAGAGAAAGGGAAAGGCACATTCTCCTCTATAGGAGTGAGGGTGGGAGTCACAGGGGGCAGACACCACTCTCTGAAAAAATCCTTCAGCTTCTCAAAGACCTCTTAGCCTTTTCTGACATGGTCTAGAGTTGTTCCCGTAACATCACACCAAAGAGTAATATATAGAAAAGATGCATTTTTAATTCTCTATAAGCAAGGCAAGAAAATTCATATATGGTTGGATTGTTTGTTTTAAACATAAAGTATCAGATAAAAATAAACACAATTCAATATAGCATTATAGAAAGAGTACCTTTCCTAGATACAGTGTGAAATCTTATTTCATGAAAGTGATACACACACACACACAGAGCTAGACTCAGATGGAAGAAATAAAAAGCAAAACACCAAGTAAGGGTCTCAGATCAAGTGAAGGTAATTTCTCTCAGTCAGATGTATAGATTTTTCTCTCAAAGGTAACTTCCATTAATGAATTTCCTCTCCTATTGCCCTCAAGCAGAACTCTGTTGACTCATGCCTGATCTACTGCTCACTGAGCCTCCCACCTAGTCTTCCAATATGCATGTTCTCTTCCCTCTTCTAAGCCACCCTGTATACATTTGCCTAATCAATCTTCTTAAGTAAAAGTTGATCTCGTATATTCACTCTACAGCCATCAATTGCTCCCTAGCATCTACTCAGTAAAGTTCGAATATCTAAGCATGTTTTCCTTCTGTGACTTCAATTCTTGTCTCCTACATACAAATTATCTCTACTTGAACCAAATTCATTGTAATACAAAACAGCCACACCTTCCTACCTCCTCAACCCAGCAAATATTTAATAATTGTGGTAAAGAAGGTTTAAGTGTTCATGCTGTTAAAAGATAAAAGGGGTAGTATTTTAGGTATAAAGGATATTTCAACAAGGTCCATGAGTATAGCCCTATTATATTTCAATTCAACTGCCCCTTTTTTGTGTCTATTGTCTTAATTCATTGAGAATTTGTTGATGAAAAAAACCTGTGCCCTTTTATGAGTGTAAACCTCATACCTGGCAACCAATAAATATTTGCAAAGCAAATAAATGTTACCCAAAGTATAACAGATATCAATTGTATTTAAAGGACTGAAAAATAATAACTGATCTAAAAAGTGTAGAGCAAATTAAATAGGCAAAACAAGTAGGTGATTTGGTCAGAACAGGCTAAGTTAGCTGCATAACAAACAGCCCCAGCATCTCAAGGGCTTATTGCAACAAAGCTTCATTCTTGTCCCCACGAAATTCACTATGAATACTGCAGGTTGGCAGTTTCCCAGAAGACTGTCCTAAAAGTGGTCACCTATGACCAGATTCCTTCTATCAGCTCACTAGCCTTTAAATCTTCCTTAAAGTCCTCTCCTTCCTCTGCATCCATCCAGCTAACAAGCAAAGTGTAAGAACATGAAGGAATCTCCAAAAATGGGCTGGGACTAGGACATAGGAACTTTCAGAACTAGTCTGGGTGCATCTGCCTGGTGTGCATCACTCCCCAAAATATTTTATCAGGCTCATCTTTCCATCAGGATTCAAAGTGGACTGGGAAACGTGGCTTGCCTTGTACATAGAAAAGGGAGGAAAACCAGATTTGGCAAATACGTACATTCTCTCCAGCACTAGATTCTTCTGTATAGCTTTAGAGCAGACAGAGAGCCCCTCCATTAATTTTACAAGCTAACCTTAGAGAATCTCAACTGAAGGGAGATTATATTAGTTATCATTGACTGCATATCAAGTTACCCCAAAACGTGGTGTCTTTATACAACATTCATTATTCCAGTGTCTGTGAGTCAGGCATCCCCGTGTGGTGTGACCTCAATGGGTCCTCTGGCTCTGGGTGTCTCCCAGGCTACAACCAAGGTGTCAGCCAGGGCTGAAGGCACCTCTAGTTTCAACAGAGGAGTGATCAGCTTCCAAGCTCACACGATGGCTGTTGGTAGGATTCAGCTCTTTGTGAGTCCTTACACTGAGGCCTCAGTTCCGTACTAGCTGTTGGCTGGAGGCTGTCCTCCATCCCTTGAGACGGGGGCCTCTCCACAGGGCAGATCATAACACGGCAGCTTAGCTCATCAGAGGAGTCTGAGAACCATACTTTGAGTAGCAAGGACTGAGCAGATTGCCTGGCATATGGAGACTCAATGAAAATCATTCCCTTACTTCAGTCGCCCTCACACTTGAGCGGCCATCACAAACACTCCTCAGCTGTGTCACAGTGAAGCTTCCTGGTCCCCTCAGCCTGGACTTTGGGACTCAGCAGGTCCGGGACAGGGCTGGGACACTCTAAGGATAATAAATGAGGAAGATATGCTATCGTCCTGCCCTCAAGAAATTACAATTTATAACTTGTAAAAGAAGGTTTCCCCTGTCCTCTTGAGGAAAAGCTGTTTATAAACCACCTACTGTGAGCACAATGCACTTGGAGCTGTTAAAACGCCACGGCGACAAATGCCTTAATTAGGGCAGGAACAGGGAGTGGTGTAAATCTCTCAGGGTCCCTCTGAAATAGTTTTCCTCACTGATGCAACCAGGAGTTCCTTTGTACTTTATAAACATTCTTAGAACAAGAAAATTGAAGTCCTTGGGGTGCCTGGGTGGCTCAGTCGTTAAGTGTCTGCCTTCGGCTCAGGTCATGGTCCCAGGGTCCTGGGATGGAGCCCCGCATCGGGCTCCCTGCTCCGCGGGAAGCCTGCTTCTCCCTCTCCCACTCCCCCTGCTTGTGTTCCCTCTCTCGCTGTGTCTCTCTCTGTCAAATAAGTAAATAAAATCTTTAAAAATAATTAAAGTCCTCCAAAAATGAGATTATAAACACTAAATGCTATTTATGACTCTCATGATAGAAGCTACAGTAAAATTCATTTTAATCTTGTGACTTAATAAATGTACTGCAGGGGTTTTTCCCCCTCTAAATTATTTCAAAGGGCTTCAAATACCAGCTCAAAAATACGGTGAGGGGAGGCACAAAGTTCCAGAAGCTATAGATTCTCGCAGCCCCCACCCCCACCCTGCCCCCAGGAGCCCAAGTTCAGAAGACAGAAAGGCAAACTGGGAATCACTCAACCAAGTTCCTTTTTATTATTATTATTATTTTTTAATTATGTTATGTTAGTCACCATACAGTACATCATTAGTTCTTGATGTAGTGTTCCATGACACATTGACTGTGTATAACACCCAGTGCTCCACGCAGAACGTGCCCTCTTTAATACCCATCCCCCCGCCCCCCTCCCCTCTAGAACCCTCAGTTTGTTACTGGGAGTCCATAGTCTGTCATGGTTCGTCTCTCCCTCCAATTCCCCCCCTTCATTTTTCCCTTCCTTCTCCTAATATCCTCCCTGCTATTCCTTATGATCCACAAATAAGTAAAACCATATGATAAGTGACTTTCTCTGCTTGACTTATTTCACTTAGCATAATCTCCCCCAGTCCCAGAAAGGATGAATACCCAAGTTCACTTCCAACTCAGGCCTTTGCTTGTCATTTTCTCTGCTGGAGCACTCTCCCTTCCGAAATCAGCCTGACCTCCCTTTTTTTCTCCAGTCTAACATTCCCCCTGAGCTGGTTCTCTTCCTGGAAGAGGAAAGATATTCAAGTCAGACTGGGAGATGTGGGAGGTTTTCCAAGGGGACCGGATGGCAAGTTGGGGTGGCACGTGAGGTATAAGAAAGCACCTTCCAGATGTTGAGGGAGATGATGGGTGGTCCAGGCAGAGAAGGGCCCAAGTGACGGCACTGGGGATGCACCAGGCATGGAGGTGCCGCGTGAGCATGTGCGCTCATGGGGAAGTAGAGCACAACCATGCGGCCTCTTGTGTGCCGAGCTAAGGCGCTTGGGCTTCATGCTGAAATCTAAAGGACAAGACTGAGCAGGAGGGAGGCATCATCGGTGCATTTTTGGAAGGTTACAGTGAAGCAGAGAACAGAACGTCGTGGCCCAGAGTGAAGGAAGGGCTTCCGGTGGAAGGCAGGCGGGGGTGGGACTGAGCAGAGACTCAGGCAGCAGGTCCATAGAGCATCATTCTGCCCCTTTAGGAAGCAAAACTGAGCAAGTCCACGCACTGAAGATGAATTCATGACCTTGTTCACACGTCTTTCACTTGTGCCAGGATGAGACTGTTCCTGAATATTTTGACCCCAGGGTTGAAGCCTAATCCATAGGCCAAATCCTCCCCCTGTTCACGGGTTCCCTAAAGTCCTCAGATGCCTTCAACTGTCTGACGATCCGTCATTTGCCTGCTGTCCCTTCCCTTTGCATAGTGACATGTCTCTGTCTCTCAAAAAAGCTAAGCTCATCTCCAAATCAGTTTACAATTTGCTGTTCCCTCTGCTTGGAACACTGTTCCCAGTGATTCCGGCATCAGTGGCTCTTTCTCACCATTCAACTTACTTCTCCACTGTGACCTCTTCAGGAAGCCTTCATTCCCAGAGCACCACGTTACCAGCTTTTCTCTTCTCCGCACCATCATCATCTTACCTGACCCAGAATCTTTCTTTGTCACGGTGTTTATTCTCCCCTTCCTCCTCAGTAAAATGCCTGGTCATGAGAATAGAGTTTTTTCTCTGACCTCATGGCTTCAACCTCTGTACCTTCCACAATGCATGGCTCATAGTAGATGCTCAATAAATTCATGTTGAATGAGTGACCTGAGGACCCAGAAAAATGGAGAGAATTAACTTAGAAGACGTTCTTTGCCTGAGTCACAAGTTCGGTCCCTTCCCCCAAGAGCATTCCGTCCCTGTCTTATCGCACTAATTCACCGACAATGAAGGAACAGACTAGCATCATTATAAGAGCAAATTCCCGGGATGGGGAGAAATCTGTCCCGCAGCAGTTTACTCCCAGTGGATGCCAGTTCCGGCAGAAGGAACGCTCACCTCTCACTTTTTCTCTGGGCAAGGGACATATCTGTGCGACAGCCTCCGACTAGAACAGCTACCTCGGAGACCAGACAGGAGGCATTAAAAATTAAACAACAGAAGAGTCGATCGGCTTCCAATCTCGGGTTTATAGACAGGAAAATGCTTGATGACAGGTGGTCTCTGTAACAGAGGTGGCCTCTGAGAGACATTTCTCTTGATTTTATTTTTTAATTAACTTTTATTTTCAGTATTTTGTCCCTTTTTTCTGCCCCTGTTGGAATGATATATAAATGATAAAAGGCTCACCACTGTTCCTAGAGCAGCCCCGGCAACCTCGCCATCCAGCTGCAAGGGGAGGAAATCTTTAAAGATGGCTCTGTCTTGGAATTCTAATGTTGCCAAGTGGCATGCACGGATTCTCATGATGTGGCCCCACAACCTCAGTTCAGAAAGCTAAAGAGTGCAATTCTTCACCGCTTCGAACCAACAGTCTCCTAATTACCTGTTCCAAGCCCTGTGAAATGGCACTCTTCCTACTTAAAAATCTCTACCATCCGCTGTAAGACACACCAGTGAGTTGAGTATATTTTATTTAGCATCTATCGACTGTGCATGAGGAGTAAAACTAAGCTCCAGCCAAGTCTTATTGTACTGTGTGGCATTAAGGTGGACATATTCTGACTTACAGTAGGGTCATGATTAATACACGTATACATGTATATGCAGGTGTATACACATACACACGCATAGATAACACAGTCCTTATTACCAGGAAACAAGTCATATATTGTGTTCTTATGGTGCTGCTTTCTTTCTAAAGGTCGTGATCTCATTTGATGCTGGAAGATAGCTGTCACATTCTAGTCATTTTATAGACATCAAAGCTACAGCTCAGAGAGGTTGAGTAACTTGCCTAATGTCACACAGCTAGTAAGTGCCAAGGCCGAGGTTTGCACCTAGGCAGTCTGACTCCAGAAACTGTACTCAACTTCCTCACAAGTCCGGAGTGTTTGCGTTTGTCCTGGTGAATGAGGGAAGGAGAAAGAAAAGTAATTTGGGAGATGTGACAAGAGCTGGGTTGTGCAGCCTGTTGCATACCACGAGGTGTCATCTGGACTTTATTCTGTGGGTCATAAGGAGATATCAGGGTTTGAATGAGAGATCTTTAATCCTTTATTTCGTTGATTACTATCAAAAGTTATCTGTATGTGTACATAGGCTCCGTTACTTGCATATCATTCCTCTTCCTTTACTAGAATGAATTAGTCACCAGACTAGGACTCTGAGGACCCATCCTCAATGCCTACAACAAGGTCTGGCACATATAAGGCACTTATTATATTGAATGAATGAACCAGGGACAGCAGGTTTAGAGTTCCTGTGCTACCCCAAGCCCAGATCACCTGGGTTCCTTGAACAAAACACACCCCAGGCTCCCAACCTAGCTCTGCCATAGGGACATGGATCAAAATGTCCTCCAGGACCAGGCTCCGTCCACTTCTCCCCACCCCTCACCCCAGACTCGACATACACGTAGCTCAGCCTCAGGTTTTCTTAGTAGACAAGATGGCCGTGTTCTGGCCTGCCGATCGCAGCATCCCTCCCTGGATCATCTGCCACGATAGGGTCTCCCGTCAGAGCAGGTGACCCTTGCCTATTTGCTCCAAAGTCTCTCGTTAGGATTAATTATTGTATCACATAGCTTCACCTGAATGGTAGTAAAAGAGGAAAAAAAAAAAAACCTGCATCCGAACTCACCCCTCCCTGTTCACTCTGAGCCTCGCTTCACTGCCTCCTGTGTACCCTCCACATCTAGTACGGAACACTTAACCTTCCGCGGGATATTTTTATGCTCCATTTTTCTGTGCCATTATGAAGGAGATGAAAGCAAATGGAGTTCACTTTGGATGGGCACTGCCATCACCCACTGATATGCTTTCCCCCCTCACCCGCACCCCCACTTCCCAAAAGGGAAACGCAGATGCCAAGAGAGTGAAAGTGTTTTCAAATGAAATGCATCTCAGAAAGTCAGGTAGGCAGGAACAGACGCCTTTTGCCAGGAAGGCCAAACTAGTAAAGCCCTTACAATCGACAATTGACCTGTACAGACAAAAGCATTTACTTAGTAACAAACAGACCAGTACAAGACCAAGTTAGCTAGCTGTCTTGTTTACACTCCCCTGGGGCCTTGGGTTTCTCCTTTCTCACACTTCTCACAAATAACTACTTGTTTAATGTCTACTTTCCTGGAGATCGTTATGGTTACCTCTCCTCATGGAACTGGTAGCTTCAAACAGAAACAAGTTATTTATTTTGCTCACAGATATCCAACTGGGGTTCAGGCTGATCAGCAACAGTACATGTCAGCTCCCCACAGGATCGGTTGGTTAGCTTCACTGGAGGTTCTGAAGGGTCCACATCCAAGATGGCTCATGCACAGCTGGTAAGTTGGTGCTGGGGAGTCAAGTCAGCTCTGTTGGCTAGGGGGCCCCACTTCCTCTCCAGACGGGCCTCTCCACTAGGCCATTTGGGTTTCCCCATGACGTGGCAGCTGGTTTCCAAAAGCAATGTTCCAATAGAGAGGAGGTAGAAGTTGTCCATCTCTTAAAATGTGGGTCCAAATACTGACTACAAAGAGTGGAATCTTATGGGTGTTCTATCTAAAAAGGATGTATTAGCATCCTAGCCACCAGGACCTCAGAATGTAACCTTGTTTGGAAGTAGACTCTGCAAATATTGTCAAGTCAAGTTAGGGTGGGCTCTAATCCAATCTGACCGACATCCTTATAAAAAGGGGAAATTGGACACGGACACAGATGTGAATAATGAGAAGACACAGAGGGAAACTGTCCTGTGACAGGAAAGGCAGAGATGGGGATGATGCGCCTACAAACCAAAGGTTGGTAGCAAACCACCAGAGGCCAGGGGAGAGGCATGAAATAGATCCGCTCCCAGAAGTCACTTAGAAGGAACCAACCCCGCCAACACTCACCTAGGACTTCTCATCTCCCCAGGTGTGACAGAACACGCGTCTGTTGTTAAGGCTAACCAGTTGGTGGCACTTCGGCACAGTAGCTCCAGGGAACGAATATACTGGCATAGCATCACCACTGGCCAAAGAAGCCAGTCCCGGAGCCAGCCCAGCTTCAGAAGAAATCTCAGGAGGAGTGTCAAAGAAGTTTGACCACCATGAAGCCACAGATTTTAAAGCAGACACTATGGCTATCTTGTTGTCCACTATTTTACCACTGCCTGATATATGAGTGGCATACAATAAATACTTTTTGAAAGAAGTAAAACTTCACTGCTGTGTTTGTTATTCAGACTCAAATTGATTTAAAGCTGCCCTTCTTAGCATCACAACGCTTTGTGAAGAAACTCCTAACTTTTAGTAAACAAGCAAAATGGTACCATGGTGATCAGTGGTTTCTGCTTCACTTCTGCGTTCTAAAGAACGCAAATAAATTTCTGACCCTTCCTCCTCTGAGCCCTCAGTTACTGTGTGTGTATAGGGAAGGGGACCTGGAGCCTGACCGAAGCTCTAGGGATTGAGAAACTGTCAAAGAATCAGACTAGCACTGTATTTCTAGCTTCCCTTCCCATCAGTGACACACAGGAACCTCTGCGTGTTTGAGAAGCTCAGATTGCAAAGCCACGTCTCAGTGCATGTGACAACCCCAAACAGGATCACCCTTTGGCTGAGATCTCTTCATGGTGGGACTCAGGAACTGACCCTTATGCTCCACATGTCCTGGGAGAGGTTGGGGGGGTGGGGAGATGATGATAATTTTAAAGAAGAGGCTGAAGTAGGAGGAGGAAAAGGAGGAGAAGAAATAGGAGGGGGAGATCGGTTATTAATAATTAAGACCCTACTATCTAGCTGGTAGTTTCCCTATGTTTCCTTATTAATCAGTATGAAGTACTTGTGTCATAAATACTATTCTCCCTGTCATACAACTAATAAAGCTGAAGCTCAGAGGAGTTACGAGCCTTGTCCCCAAAACACACCCTAGAGAACCGTGAGACTGAGATCCAAATTCAAGTTCATACAGCTCTGAAGCTGCGTTCTTCACCCCTGCACGAAGCGCCCGAGCAAAGTGGAGGGACTGAACCGTTGGACCCCACAGAGTACTGTGCTCATGTGGGATGACCCGAAGAAAGCAACAGGGAAGGAGTTATTAAAAGTCACCCAGGGGCATAGCAAAAGTGACGGAAATGCTGGCATTATGGAATCCCCGTACTCTATTTGGGGACATCCTACCTTATCCTCCTAATTCAAAGAACAGGTTTCCCCCAAAGCGCACGAAATCCCACCGTACAGTTTCATACCAATTCACACACAGAGAGACACAGACACACACATACACACACTTCCTTGCTCAGTGCTATTCCTCTGAAATATACCATCGGCACTTTCTTAATAACTGCGGTCTCCCGGGGATAGCGCGGGAACTGTATCGGTTGCTATTCAGGACTGACAAAGGCAGGAGGAAAAAGCGGGACCCTGTCATTCCAGGGGCTTGCCTCCCTTTCCTGGGGCTGGCATTTCTTTCCTCAATGGTTGAGGTCCAAAAAACATTATTCATTGTGCTCCTCTTCGCCTTCTGGGCTTGATGCTTGAGGCCTCGCTGTCTGGAGGAAGAAGGAAGGGGGAGGAGGAGGGGGAGGGATGGGAGACAGGAGGGCATCACTGATAAGAACAAAGGCCCAGCAAACTCCGGAAGCCCACAGAGCAGGCCGCCAAGAGGAGCCAAATTCCAGCGACATGAAAAGAGAAGACGAGGAGGGTTACGGGAACTTCCTTTTCTTGTGGTGTGGTCCGGCCATAATGGTGTTGTGGTTACACAGCAAAGGCTCATTAAAACAATAAATAAACCACAACCACTATAACTAGGAGTTCTCTTTTGCAGCCTGCTTTGCTGAAAGACAGGGAGGCTGGGTCCCTGTCTCCTGCCATTTACTAGCAGTGCTCTTGGTATATGGCAAGATTAATTTAAAACAGCAAAGAAGAGCAGAGATCACTTACACTCATATTGTACCGGATGAGGGTGAAGAGAGAAGTGCTGTTACTTAAGGACTCAGTAAAAAAAGGACTGTGGTTGGATCTTTCTGGTTAATAATGAGGTCGCGATGTAAAGTTACATTGTATGTTCAGAGTGCAATTTTCTCTGGGCTCTGTAGGAATGTCCTAGCCCCGTGGGCTGTCACTAGAGAATGCCTGGCTCCATTTTCAAAATGCTTCCCCGGGTGGTACCTGCATTTGAATTAATGAAAGAGGCAGAAATGAGGAGCCAAAGCAGGTAATTCAATATAACCAACCGGCACTTTAAAATTCCCCACTTGTCCAGCACCTTTTTTCTTCACTCAGATATCTAAAATTCCAAACAGCCTTTTCTAGGAGAGATACAAATAACCCTATAATTTCAACAATACAAGATTATAGGAGGATTTAATCCTAAATTGGCTATTTCTCAAATGTAAGTCTGACCAAACTATAGGTCATTCAAGTTCTTTCTCGATTATCATATAAATGTATCTGGCAAACACAATCCTTATTCCAAATCTCCAAATCACAGCTGTTCCCCACTCAGGACCTAGTCATATCCAAGCTTTTCTAACCTGTCCTTGAAGACCCTTCAGGTTCAAGTTCTGGCCCCTCCTAGCTCTCAAGTCCTTTCCTAAACAGGCAGGTCACCGGAGCTAATGTGGATTTCTCACTGTGTTCTGGATAATTGCACCCCCTGCGCCCTGCTCTCTCTCCCATGGTCCTGCCCATGAGCTAAGGGCATGAATTTGGGGATCAGGCAGATCTGGAACTGAATCTCCACCTTGCTACTTATCAACTCATCTACGGAGAGAGCCTGACTCGGTTCAAAATGATAATAAGAGTATTGACCCCATAAAATTCTTGCAAGAGTTTAATGAGCAAATAAATACAAAGAATTTAGGAGAGCACTTGGTAAAAAGTAAGGACTGAATAAAGCAACACGGTTGTCGTTGTTACTACAAATATTATTACCCATAGTTGTCAAAATCCTGCAATCTTATCAAGACCTAAATGTGTCCTCCAAGATTACCCCAGTTGGAAGCAATCTCTCTCCCCTCTGAAATCCTAAAGACTTAAATTGCAATATTAGAGGAGATTTCTCACATAGAGCCTCTTGGTGTAATTATTTCAGGCTAGTAATTAAAAAAACATCTAGTAATTTATGTATGTGTTAATCACTACCCCAAGCACTTTCTAGGCATGATCTCACTTACTCCCCACAATAGCTCTATGAACCTTGTGCTATTATTACCCCCATTTTACAGATGAGGAAACTGAGATACAGCAAGATCAAGTCATGTGTCCAAGGTTGCATGGCCATTTCAAGGTGACATCTGGATTCAAAGCCCGCAAGGCGGACAACAGGGCCTCAGCTCTTACTTGCCTTCTTCGTCTTTGCTTATATCTTATCAGGGTGAGAGTGAGGGCACCAGGCATGTCCCTTGTCTCACACTAGCCCTGGACCTATATCCTTATTGCAAAGGAAATAGAATTAAAGTCACAAACGTGGCCTTGGACTCCACCTTAGCTGCTCCATAGCTGTGTGAGCTTGGGCAAGTCACTTCATATTACAAAGTCTCTGTTTGCACATGGCAAGTGAAAATTCACAAAAGATTAGGGACAATATATATCAAATTAGTACCCAGCATATGGCAGGTACTCAACTAATATATTTTATGAATACGTTTGAAGCCTTTTAGGTAGCAGAAATTAGAATTTATACATTTTTTTGTTCCTATTCACAGAACCTCAGAAAGAGTCCTACCTAATCCCTTGCACAGAAGAACAACTCAGTATATACTTACGACCTGAATAAGTGAATGTATGACTAAATGCCACCTGTATGATGAAAGCAAATAGTTCTAGAAGAACATGGAAAATGGTCTTATTAGGCTGTCTGTCCCTAAAAACCTTATTAACAAAATGGCACACATTTTTTATGTTGGAGTAACATTTACAGTTTCCCTTAATATATAACAAGTGATCTCTCCGACCCTGTGGCCACCCTAATTCAAGGCCTGGGCCAGTCAGAGGTTGACTCGAAGGCAAACAGCACCACCTACTGCACCGTATGTTTCCACGCTCCGGAAGGAGGCCACCATGCGAACTAGTTCAAGGCCACACCACAGCACTTAACTCCAGTTTAAACGGAGCTTAAGTGAAAGCTACATGATTGTGAGGAAGACAATGTGTCCAGGAAGGGGAGCTTATTTTGTTTCCTCTGACTTCCATCCTCTGCTGAGCCGCTGTTAGAATGTTTCTGTGTGGCTCGGGTGGTGGCAGGCAGCCCTGGGGCGCTGATCCCAGCTGTCTGTCCGTGGAGGGACCACACTGGAGTTCCCTGGAGCTCGTTTTCTGCTTAATTTGGCTGCACGTCTCTAAGGAGTGTAACTTTTGTACTGACGCTGATGGGGGTCACAGAGTCCTTTCTGAGTTGTGTGGGCATTGCGCCAAGACATTCAACAGCTGACTGACCTTGGATACGAGGACAAGGTCATCGTTGCTTGGACACCTGCCTCTCTTCAGTGAGTCACAGGCAAACAACATTTGGTTGCAACTGAGTTGATCTGTGCTTCTCTTGAGCATCAGCACACCGTTCGTTGAGGGGAAGAGCGGAAGAACCTCAAATTTAAGATCCACTTATGTTGGACTTGCGTCCCCTGAATCACCTAACAAACCATCTGACCCAGAGCCTGGTATATATAGTAGGTGTTTAATAAATGCCTGCTACATGGATGACCGAAACACAGAGGCCTTCTGGCCTGGAAGCGGGAAGTTGTTTTCTCCCTTGCCTGATGCCCCACATTGCCAACACCTCGAAGATCCTTCTTCTTCCATTACATCAGTCCCTGGTTCCGCTTTCCTGACTCTACAGTCTATGAATCGTGATCCCCGTGACTAGCATCCATGTTGACTGGGGACCCAAACAGCAAAATCCTTTATTAAGGAGAGGCCTGAATGGGTTCACTTCACTGATTATGCCCAGTGTTGAGAAAGAGGCTTAGAATGTGGCGGGTTCTCAATAAATGTTTGTAGAATGTGTGAACAGATGGATGGATGGAAATACTAGCTCGGAGAGCCATCCCGGAAGGAAGAACAATGAAAAGAAAGGAGCAGAGGGATGGAGGGGAGGAGGAAAGGAGGAGAAGGAGTGGGGCAGGCCACCGAGGAAGAGAGTAGAACAGCTGATGGGAGAAAGAGCCAGAGCAGGGGTCCGTCCCTCCAGCTCATCCAGGAGGAAAGCTCGTCTCCATCGCCTCTGCTTCCCTGCAAGCCTTGCCACCCGGTGGCGCCTTCCCCAAGCCTGGGGGTGGATTTCCATCCTTAGGGGACACCCCAATACAGCAGGCTTCTGCTGCATTCCCTCTGGCCACCCACCCTCGGCTAGGGCCCCACTTTCCAGATGGTCGTGTGTCCCCTGTACCTCATGGCCCTAACGGTCTTTCCAGTAACAAGCTCTGCGGCCTCTGCCTGTGTCTTTCCATCTCTTCTGTCTGTCTGGCAGTCTACCTCTTGCCCTTTGTCTGCTTTCCTCTCCCTGTGGTCTCTCTGTGACTTTGACTTCCTTCTGTGTCTCTGTTACTCTGCGTGTGTCATCAGTGACTCTTTCTGTGTGTGTCACTCTGTCTCTCTCTCTTGCTCTCTCACTCTCTCTCTGTCTTTGTCTGCATCTCTTCCTGTGTGTCCCCCCTCTGTTCCTGTGTCTGTATCTCTTCTGCCCTCTGTCTGTCTGTCTGTGTATGCATCTCTCTCTGTATATGCCTCTGTCTTGCCCTCTCCTTTCCCCCCACTCTCTCTCTGGGTCAGTTTCTCTAGGTCTCTCTCTGTCTGCCTGTCTTTCTCCTTGTCTCTCCATCTCTCTCATTCCCTCTGTGTGAGTGTGTCTCTTTCTCCCTGTCTCCCCCTACCTCTGTCCCTGTTACTCTCTGCCAAATTGCCTCCTCTTCATGCATACCCTTCCGGCCTCGAACACAGAGCAATGCTCTTTCTCTGTGCCTCTCCTTCCCATCCCTTCTCTCACCCCTGACTAAGATCCCTGGTCAAGGCTCTCTTTGCCACCGATTTAAATCGTGCCATTGAAGAGTGACTACAGCACTCTGGGGGAACGTGCACCCCCATCTTCTCAGCTTAGCTAACCACACAAAGGCCTGAGATGCAATGTTCTGTAAACACGTCTCCTCATTTACTTGCCCTGGAATGTCCAGAGAAGTCATCGATCCCTCAGTAGTTTGGAAACTCCCTAAATCGTGTGCACTGTGGGGCCTTTGGGGCCGCAGATGGAAGGGGCCCCGAAGGAGAGAGCCATTAGGAAGATTTCATCTTCGTGGTTCCCGATGATGAAGTCCATGCGTTGGCAAGCTGACAGATAACTAGCAGCTCTCCCTGCCTGGAACTCCGCTTCCCAGACTGAACAGCCCAGACAGCCGTTTAACCTGAGGGTCAGAGGGCAGCCAGGCGTTATCCACCAACTGGCTGCCTTCCTTCCGTCTCACTGAGTTCCGCCTTCCCATATAGACTCTGACAGGAGGGGCCATGCCGTGGGGCTCCCCACTAGGATTTAGACACAAAGAACCATTCCAACACCCCCCCATTTTTAAATGAATGAAACTCAACACAGATTATTTATTAATAATCTATCCTAGAGGGTACATCCTGAGTCGCCAGAGATGAGAGCGACAGCCCATCAATTGGGGTGTGCAACACACACACACACACACACACACACACACACACACACACCAGTGTGGGTATCTAAGCCATAGTGTGAATCTTCAGTTGATTAAAGATGAGGATTGAAACGCATCTTAATAACCAGAAAATAACTTACAATCTAACATCTTGATTGTACTAGATTTCAAAGGGCAGCAAGATGTGTTGAAATGCACATATATAATCACCAGTGGAATTAACAGATTTGCAAAAGTTATGCTTGAGAACATTATGTGTAGCTGTAACAGCATAATCAAATTCCCATTTAATTTTATTAATGCTAAAATTCAGACTATCTACACATTACCATTCTCCCCCCTAATATTAATTTTGGGGTTATTGAAAAAGCACATTTTAAAATGTTTTCTTTTCCTTGGATATTTTTTAAAGCAAAATCACATGCTTTCATAGCATGTGATTTGCTTAAGAGCATTCCCCCGCTTTCTTTTAACCTTGGTCTTGCAAACCAGGTTAGATACATGGAAACCAAACTGGGAAGCTACGAAAAGCCTCAGCCTTCTGGTGCAGGAACTTGTGGCGTGCTTTCTTCTAGCTGTTTCCTCTTCTTTTCCTTATGTGCCCACCACTCCCATTCAGGGAGCCGATGTTCACACAGCAGCCCTTTGTCCTCCGCCTGCTGGCAAGAGTCGGCTCTGCTGTTTCCATCTCCCTCCGCAGCTGGCCTACCTTGCAGCTCAGAGGCACACATTCCAGAACACTTCTGCCACTCACCTGAGCCCTCCCTGGGCCAGAAACCCATTCCCACCCAACTTCAGGTCTACACCGGGTGACGGGTGGCATTGGATATAAATCAGAGTGTGACTTTCAAACAGGGAACCATACGGCTCCTGGGTGGCTCAGACAGTTAAGTGTCTGCTTTCGGGCACAGGTCATGATCTCAGGGTCCTGGAATCGAGCCCCAAGTCAGCAGGGAGTCTGCTTCTCCCTCTCCCTCTCTCTCACTCGCTCTCAAATAAATAAATAAAATCTTAAAAAAAAAAAAAAGCCATGGACTGAAGGTTCTAGAGGGGAGGGGGCATGGGAGGATGGGTTAGCCTGGTGATGGCTATTAAAGAGGGCACGTTCTGCATGGAGCACTGGGTGTTATGCACAAACAATGACTCATGGAACACTACATCAGAAACTAATGATGGGATGTATGGTGATTAACATAACATAATAAAATAAAAAGAAATATGAAGGAAATAGGATCAATGTTTAAAGAAACATTAAAAATAAATGTCCCCATTTCGGCACACACACACAAAAAAAGCACGGACTCACGCATTAGGACTCTGCAAGCAGAAGAGAAAAGGGGATATGAATTTGAGCAACGATCATTCAACAGTGTGGCAGTGGTTTCATTTAATGTACACTTAAGTCAGAAACATAGGCATCACCCTATCAATGCATTTATTGTGACCGGGCTTAACCACTGCATCAGTGGTTACTGCGGTAAGTAAAGGGTTCAGAGGTCGAAGGGAGGAACGTGAAAGGAGAGAACTGCTTTTACTTAAATTACGTAGCAGAGTTTAAAATATCACACAGAAAAGAACTGACAATGGTCACGGTATTAGAAATGCCATTTTTCCTGTTAATTGGAGAGCTGTGACTTGAAGTCAGAACATTTGGGCTCCCGTCTTATTTTTATCACTTTCTGGCTGCGAAACGTGAGGCAAGGAACAGTACCTCTCTGAGCCTTTAAAATGGCCTCACACAAGGGGCGCCTGGGTGGCTCTGTTGGTTGAGCATCTGCCTTCGGCTCAGGTCATGATCCTGCAGTCCCGGGATCGAGTCCTGCATCAGGCTCCTTGCTCAGCCGGGAGTCTGCTTCTCCCTCTGACCCTCCCCCCTCTCATGTACTCTCTCTCTCTCTCATTCTCGCTCTCTCAAATAAATAAATAAATAAATCTTTAAAAAAATAATAAATAATAAAATGGCTTCGCACAATCATGATGCTTAGAATGCCAGCTTCCCCAAATTACTAAGATGGTTTATTGAGAAAACAGTGCATATCTTTTAGTGGTCTGTAGGATATAAAGAACCACACATAGAAGGTGCTATTAATATATAACTATGCTTATTAACATAATTCTGGATACATTTACTTTTTATTCTCTTTTTAAAAATTAGTAGCATGCCCAAATATTCTCATTTCTGCATATTGCCCACGTGTCTTCCTTTCCAAGTGTGCAACTAGTTGTCGTGGCCTAAGAGGCTAGGCATTGTCTCACTTATCAGAACGTCAAAAAATTTAGTGGGGCACAAGGAATGAGCTCGTCCTACAGGCCTGAGCTCAAGTCCCAGCTCAGCCACTGACATGCTATGTGACCTTGGATATTTTACTTACACTCTAAGTGTGTCTGTTAACTCAAAAAGAAAGGAAGAGAATGCTACCCACTGCTTAATTTGGGGGATTACATACGAGGTTAGCAAAAACCGGGGCAAAGAGACATTTAGTATTGGTCAAGAGCCATAGAGATAAAGTATCAGACACCAAACTCAAACTGGTTCAAGGGCATTTGTTGCCCCGAGTAACTTGGAGGTACAAGTGTGGACATCGCTCCATCCACATCATCAGGCCATCCTCGTCTCTCAGCTCCTTGTGCTGTGCTCTCATTCTTTCCGACTGCTGATGGTTTCTTCCAGATTGAAAGGAAAGAGTCCTACATGAACACTTAGTAGCACACTTATCAGAAAGTGAATGTTGTTTTCAGATATACATAAACACATACAGGTACTTTTATCTATATCCATCTATAGATATCAATAGATAGATAGATATAGATCATAGATAATGGAAGGAAGGAAGGAAGGAAGGAAGGAAGGAAGAAAGGAAGGAAGGAAGGAAGGAAGGAAGGAAGGAAGGAAGGAAGGAAAGAAGGAAGGAAGGAAAGAAGGAAGGAAGGAAGGAAGGAAGGAAGGAAGGAAGGAAGGAAGGAAGGAAAGAAGGAAGGAAGGAAGGAAGGAAGGAAGGAAGGAAGGAAGGAAGGAAGGAAGGAAGGAAGGAAAGAAGGAAGGAAGGAAGGAAGGAAGGAAGGAAGGAAGGAAGGAAGGAAGGAAGGAAGAAAGGAAGGAAGGAAGGAAGGAAGGAAGGAAGGAAGGAAGGAAGGAAGGAAGGAAGGAAGGAAAGAAGGAAATAAATCTTGGATCCCATGTCATGGCTTTGACCTGGAAGTGGGATGAAGGTTGTGACTGAAGTTCCATTAAATCCCAGATTGGGAGAAGAGTCCATTTTTTTAAAAGAGGAAGTGATATTGAACAGACAAAAATATTACATATCCACCAATTTCACTTATGGCAATTCAGCATCCATGTTCCTACCATTTTACTTTATATTTATTTAAAATAATTTTCTTGGGGCACCTGGGTGGCTCAGTTGGTTAAGCATCCAACTCTTGATTTTGGCTCAGGTTGTGATCTCTCGGTCATGAGATCAAGCCCTGCACTGGGTTCCTCACTGGGCATGGAGCCTACTTTAAGATTCTCTCTCTCCCTCTGTTTCTGCCCCACATCCTAATCAATCAGTCAATTAATTAAAATAATTGTCTTGCTTGACATAAAGAACTGCAAGCCACTCACCTCCTTTCCAAAGGGAGACTTCACAAAAGCACGTCTCCATGCTTCATCTGGCTCAAAGTCCAGGCTCCATAGATGACACTCATTCTTCTTAGGTCCAAATGGGGAAGCCTCGAGTCCAATAACTAAGATAATGACAAATAATATCCCAATTTGGAAAAAAGGAAACAGTCTCCCATTATTATTGGTATGTAGGACAGCACTGTTGGAGAGAGTTTGCAAAGGCTTACTCTTGGGGCCTGTGGGTGATATCCTACATCAGGCAGTCCTTACACCTAGGTCACCAGGAGGATCCCATTTATCCATCTCCTTCCATGGCCACACCTGAGAAGGGCAAGAGGGACCCGTCTCCCTTTGGGGAGCAGCCACTTGGATGTAGGTTCTAAGGACAAGGACATGGCTTTAGAAGTGGAGCAATCCCAGGTCCCTATCTGCCAGGCTTGGACTTGTTCTGCAAACACACGGCCTTTGCTTGATTTCTGGAGTCTGTTCTGATAACTAACACCAAAAATCTTGCTGAATCCTGTTTCTTGAATAAGGAGCCCACCTTTGCACATTTGTCTCTTAGCAACCAATTGGGTGCTCTGCCCATTCTTCTATTCTTGGTCTTACAGACTTCCTTCATGGCTTGTGTCTCAAAGCAATGTAAAACATCAGGTTTTGGCAGATGAAGGAGACTAGCCAGTCCCCGACCCTTTGCTCTTTCTCCTTCCCTTTACTGTATCCAGCAGCCTGCACTTTATAGGCAGGGAGTGCCTACCAGCAGATAAAATTTGGGAAATACATGGAGATCAGTCTCCCCCCAAATTTGTTAACTCTTTTGTAATGGCTTTGTTATGTGTCAGTTTGCCTTGGCTGAACCATGCTTCCCAAAATTTCATTACTTGTATGCGTCCTTCTCAAGCAGGCCACAGGAGATTCTCCTGTGTAAGATTTGGAGGGTGGAAGTGAAGCGGCTGCCATTTTGTAGCCCACACACATTGTTGCTGACGGCTGACTCTCTTCATTGAGTGCAAGGCAGTTCTGCAACACGGTCACCTTTCTCCTGGACCCTCTCAGAACTTCCCTGACTCCTACACCGGATGCATGTTTTGCTCCAGGATGAAGGACCCATCTTCTGTAGGATGCCCACATCAATGCCCACAACAAGAGTAGGGAGAACAAGAACTGATCAGGGTTTAGTCCATCCTCCATGGGTTGCAGCTCATGGCTCTGGGTTTCTGCTTGGTTTTGCTTTTGCCCACCTTACAGACACCTGTCCATCTTCTCTTCCTGCCCGCCGCATGGTCTCTAAGCTCCAGCAGCAGACATGAGGACTATAGCCTTACAGAGACTACAGCTGTGTAAGGTCAGATCACTGTGATGTATCTACAGCTATGTATCTATATCTAGTTACCTATCTATCTTAGTGATTCTACTCCTCTGATTAAACCCTGATTGATATGCTTTCCCATTCTATAATCTAATTAACTGTCTTTGATCAGCTGTATTTTAACTCCAGGATGAAATGTTGGCTTCTGCAATCTAAAGGTACTTGATTATCTTGGCTCCATTTACCTATTTGCTGTTCACAGTGAATTGAGCCTCAGTTGTAACTCTGGATCCATTTCCTCTCTGCTCCCAGAGCACCGGCAGATAGGTTTCCTCCATGCATCAGCAGGAGGTGGCCATTGTTAGCCAACTTCTACCTCCTTCCAGACTACCTGGTCCTTTGAATCCCCCCATTTCTAGCCATAAGGCCTTGTGTTAATACCAACGGCAATAATGTTTTAGTACACATGATGATTTCCAACAAGTAAGATAATGGGAAACTCCCAGTTAATGTTTTTCCA
The DNA here is from genome assembly GCF_009762305.2 of Zalophus californianus. Lineage (NCBI taxonomy): Eukaryota > Metazoa > Chordata > Mammalia > Carnivora > Otariidae > Zalophus > Zalophus californianus. The sequence continues at coordinate 133,197,718 of NC_045600.1, forward strand.
ATTTCCCCTGGTGATAATAATATGGAAGTAATAAGAATCTCTAGCTACTTCAGCAAGTTTGTCCTTTTTCTGTCAGTGTTGTCTCTCCTGGAAACTATAAGGAGTTTCCATGCTCATTCCAACAAATTTCACAGCCATATTGAATAGATTTATTGCTAACCACTGAACAGACTGCTTTTGAATGAGTTGGTTTTCTCATCCCCTCAATCGTCAGTTTCAACATGAATGGTCTCTTCAGGGATGTAGTCAGCTCAATACAGTTTTAAAACAAGATGTTCAACTGGTTGTTTTGAATGTTGTATTTTCCACCATACAATTCATGTTTTTGATTCCCTACTATGTCCACTGCTTGAAGTGTATACACTTTATTGAGCTCAAATCATCACTAATGCAGTGAGCCATAGAAGGAATCTGTAGGAATCAACGAATATATGATATTATCTATAAAAGGAGATTTAATCTCACCTTTTGGCCAGTAACCGACCTCAAGACCTATATATTCAACTGAACAACACGGAATTACTTTATTTTTTTATAATTCAGGAATCCTATATTGGCAATCTCATTTGTTCACCTAATAGGCCTTTAAACTAGTGTCCATAATTTGAATATTTATAAGGAAATAAAACAAGAAAAGAACCAAAAACAAGCTCAACATTTCTTTAAGTGAAAAAAAAATATGAGGAACAAAAGTAGCTCTACTACCAAACAGATGATTTAGAGAGGATAAAAGTAACAACATTAAAAAAAAAAAAACCCAAAAAACAACTGTTTTTATTCCCAGAGCTCAGGGCTAATCATGAGGAAATTAAGAAAATGTTTATTCCAGATTTAACCTCAATATTAGTCTATTTCTTAAGAAATTCACTTTCTTTACTATAAAGCATGTTCTCATCATACTTACTAATAATTTAGCTGTCAGAGTGACCAAAGAAACAGGAATATTGAAAGATTCAGACCACCCACACCTTTGAAACTCAACTGGAACTCACAATAATTATAGTCCCCCCTTTTTTTATCATTTTAAATACATATATGTTTAAATTTGAATTTAAAGTATGAGGGGGTTTTTGTCTGTTTTTCTCCCATCCTAACTTTAGGTTCAACTCAACACAGCATATATTCTGTCAACTAACTATCACTTCTGGGGTGCCTGGGTGGCTCAGTTGGTTAAGCGACTGCCTTCGGCTCGGGTCATGACCTCAGGGTCCTGGGATCGAGCCCCACTTCGGGCTCCCTGCTCAGCGAGAGGCTTGCTTCTCCCTCTCCCACTCCCCCTGCTTGTGTTCCCTCTCTCGCTGTCTCTCTCTCTGTTAAATAAATAAATAAAATTTTTAAGAAAAATAAATAAATAAACTATCACTTCTTTCTAAGATAGTCCCTCTAAGTGAAGTAGAATGGATATAATATAATGGACTTTAGTTATAAATGAGAAATACATGATGCATTTTAAAGAGGTGTTGCCTGAGGTAGAAAAAGACATTAGGGTTTGAAGCCAATGGCCAAGAAAGAATTCTTGAGATGTCTTTGGTGTATAAACGTGGTTTTATTAAAACACGGGTACAGAAAGACCTGCACTGCGGTCATGGGGAGTGGCCCATTACATACTTTCCAGTTGGGAAAGGGTTAGGGATAGCCTAAGTCTCTAAGGAATTTTGGAAGCAAGGTTTCTAGGACCTTGAGGGGGCTAGCTATTGTTGGGAAAAGGTCATTTACTACTGTCTAATAAAACCTGAGTCATGAGACCCTTCAGATGTATATCGGTGGGCCATATGCCTGGGGGATGACTGCCAACATGTTTCTTGGGGAGTAGAGATAAAGGAAGTTTCCAAAAGGAATTTTTATGTGTTAAAGTAGACTTACAGGATCCTGGGGGTTGGGCTAAGATCACCGGGTGCCCTAAGCGAAGTATTAACATCGAGGCAGCTGAGTCCTTAGAGGAATGTCATACTGCTTGTTTCAAGGACTTGTTAGTGGGCTGTAAGTAGTAAGGAAATATAATAATTTTTCTTCTGCCTATTGTAATGGGCAAGACTTTTCTTTTTTTTTTTTTCACATGCACATAGGCACACTGAGCAAGGTTTTTCAAGAGAGAGAGAGAGAGAGAAAGAGGGAGAAAAAAAGGAAAAAAAAATTCCATAGCACAGGCTCTAAAAGAAATTCTCAAACCAGAATAGCCAAAAGTCATATTTTCAAGTGTCATTATGGAGAGGCTCAGACAGGACTGATGACAATCTGGCAGTAATGTAGGACTTAGGAGAAGGAGGGAGAGAGAGAGGAAGACGGAAGCTTCACCTTCGCTGGACCTCAGCCAGGAGCTGGGCTGTGTTGGGCATCACCTAATTTCCTAGGCAGGGAGATCTAGGTGGCATCTCAGGGCCCCAGCCGAGTGAGGTGGGGCATAGGGTTGTGCCCAAGGGCCCGGAGGGCTGTGTATAGGAGTATGTGTCTGTGCAGCAGAGTTAGGCAGAGGAACGAGGGAAGATGCCATTGTAACTTTGGGAAACTCAGCAAAGATAGAGACAAGGAAAGTGATGTAGGGGCAGAAGCTGATGAGCATAAAGGATGTGTCTGTGGGTGGCTGTGACTAACACTAAGGATTGTACGGTGCAATAAAAAAAAAATGTTATTTTCCCCACTCCACCAACCAACTGGCCATCAGGAAGGTGGTGTGTGGTCGGCTTCTTTGTACCTATGCCTCCTCCTCCCCTGTCTGCCTTGCTTGAAAAGGTTTCTGATTCCAACAGTTGTTCTGTTATTGTGTGAGTTTGGGGAAATTTTTTTTGGTTGATCTTGTTTTGTGGGGGCCCTGAGTGGTGAGCAAGCGGGGACAAGAAGCAAGGGACGGGAAAGGCTTTATCTGATTCCCACCAGGTTAACTTTGTTTCTTCCATCCATTGAGGCAGCTGCTGATGACTTTCCTAGCACTTTCAGACATGTCTCTCCCCGGCATTAGTGGGGGTCCCTTAACTTTACCAAGAGGTGCCCCAATGACCAGAGCTGCGAGGTGTTCTCCTTATCTTCTTGTCTATGAGGTTTTCTCTAAGCTGAGGATGATCTCAACCTATCAGAAATGCTGCTCCAGGAAAATTTCAGAAGACTGCCTGTCTTCTGTGTGGATATTAAGAGGTTCACCCCCAGCCCCTTACTGATGAGAGTCCTATTTCCGCACCTGCCCCCAGGTAACGTCCCCACTCTCATGGTGTCCACACTGCCCGCTGTCTGTTGGAGCGCATGCATCTCCCCAAGTTCCCCCACGTAGCTGCCCTAGCCACCATGGCCAGACTCACACCCTTGAGATGTTTCTTTCATTTGAATCAGACAGAAGAGGATCCAGGCCTGCATGTCAAATTCTCCAGAAAATCTTCACTTCTTCACCCTGCTGGAGACTCCCGGGACAGCCAGACCGAGCTTCTCCTGTCCAGGCAGGTCCAGTGTGTAGTCAGTTATGGTCCCCAAGCCAGTGCCCACCTGCTTTCTTTAAAATCTGACTTTAGGTGATATAGGACCCAGCTTTGTACAGGGAGTAATTGGCATTGGATCTTGAGACTGGGTACCATTCCATGGGCTTGAAACATGGACTTATTTATAAATATGAAGATGGATGTCCAAACCTTACCTGTTTGTGCGTAAAATGAAGTTTTACATCTCCATTTTAATATCTGAGAATATTTTTATTCCATAGCCCCTTTTGAGTAACCATTTGGTTCAATATAAAATTCTATCCCATTTACTTTTAATGACCTTATTATGGCATTTGAGCCCCTGCAGGCCTGACTGATAAAAATTAATATACCTCCAAGTACCCTCCAGTTATTTCTGGGAGCTCCTTAAACCACTCTCTGTGCCACAGTCTCCATACCACACTGGGCTTGCTCCCCGTGCCTCTCCCACCTGTCCGCACCTGCTGTCCATGAGGCCTCAGCCTGATTATTACTGCTCATCATGGGAACTCGATACAGGATACCAGATGCTCTGGAAACTTCCAGCCCTTGGCTGCCAAACATCACTGCATTCTGCAGACATGGAAGAATGGCTTCTCCCTGACTGGACACCAACTAGCGTCTCAAGAGTGGATCGATTTCTGCCCCCACCCCAGTTTCTCCTAAACAATTCTACCATGTTCAAGACATCGCCATTGCCTGAAATCTTTTTAAATATGTGATTAAAAACAATCTCTTAAATTATTTCCCCTGTTTTCTTCTGAGAGAGCTCAAATCCAGCTCCAGAGACTGGATGAGTATCAGGACTCCAGACGGGGTGACCTAAAATGGAGAGGGCAATAACCTCTAATATTGGCTTGAGGACAGAGTGACAGGTCAGACAATGGATCTGGACAATGAACACTTCAGTCAGGCCATCAGTCAAGAGGTGTTTTCTCTGTGAAACAGACATGGGTACACCAGCCCTCATCCCTGCATTTTTCTTGTTTCACCCTAGAAAGGGGAGACACTCCAAGGCTGGCATATATTCACGCATCTCACATCTCAGTGTGTGGAAGCTTGGATTAAGATTAAAACTTATCTTAGAAATATAAAATAAAATATCACCACCAGATCTTTTCTGTGGATGACCAAGTTGAGGCATAGAGAGCCAGCCACACAGCCAGCTGGTGGCTGGGCTGGGATTTGAACTTTTGTAGCCTGGTTCTTAACCATTTCTCTTAACAACCTCTTCAGTAAAATACTCAAGACTTCAGAAACTAGAAGGTTCTCACCTTTGACGTCGCTGTCTGGAGCACCCATATTTTTCATCTACTTGAGGAACGTTCCATTGGAAGCACAAAGAAATCTCCATCATGGATAAGGAACAAAAAATGTGAATTTGTCCAAGATCTCACATTGGAATCCTGCAGAAGAGGTGCCCCAGTGACCAGAGCTGCAAGGTGTTCTCCTTATCTTCTTGTCTATGAGGTTTTCTCTAAGCTGAGGATGGTCTCAACCTATCAGAAATGCTGCTCCAGGAAATTGTCTAATGGCCACAGGCATAAGAATCAGTTAGGTGGGCCTCAACTTGGTTACCAGTGGAAATAGTTTATCTTTGGCCCTGATTTAAAGATTCATTGGCTCCCACTCACGGACCCTTTCCCTGAACTCAGACGTCCTGTAAAACTGATATTTAAAGTCATTTAATCACTGGAAAAGTTAACATCTAATTAAGATTGCCTAATTCTGAATCCCAGTTAATGCCATTTCAAACATCTTAACTAATCTTATCCAAACTCGAGTTCCAAGAGTAAAAAAAATACTCAGCTCTATTTGACACCTTACAGAAAAAAGGAGGCACTGTTTCTCCTGCCATAAAAAACTCCCCTAACCCCCAAAGAGGAAGCTCGGGTAGACCTCCCTGTAGCTTGGGGACAGAGAACTCAGAAGATGTCTTTAGCACTTTCTAGGCTCAGACCACAGAGCCTGTGGGAAGAATGACAGAACTCCCCGCTGCCTTCTTCAGAAAAGGAATGTTTATAAGGGCTTCCATTGCCTCCCATTTTCTACTTAACCAACCAGGTTAGGGCTCTCATAGCTCTTCTGCAATGAGGAGCGCTCATACAATCCCTTCCCAGGTCCAGTGCAGAGCACTTGGGTCCCAGGCAGAAGATGTGTGGATTTGGGCAATAACATGCTGTGTAAATCACTAGGAGCCAGGGTCCTGACTCAAGATAAATGATGAGGAGAGTCAGCATGATTGTGCTCACCTAAGGACTCCAGCATTCATGTGCTCTTGAATTCTTGAGCCTCTGGACATCTTGCATGTCTGTGCTTTTGTGTATCTACCCCTGCTCTCTCACTCTCTCTCTATATCTCTCTCTCTCTCCCACTCATTCATTTGGGTATTTCCCCTCCATTCTAGGCTCACACAAGAGCATCACCAGATGTGTCATAGAGGAATATGGCACCCTCAAGAAACAATGGTAAAATGTTTGAGCAGCTGAAATGAGGAAGCATGGAGTAAAAGCATGATTGGGAATGGTAGATTGGGACTGGGTGGGGCACATTTGGAGACAAGGAGCCACTGAGGAATGTGGAACACTCCTAGTCTAGAAAAATGCCTAACCCTGATACTCTCTTGTCAACACAATGTATTAAAATTATGTAAGTTTGGGGGCATCTGGGTAGCTCAGTCGTTAAGCGTCTGCCTTCAGCTCAGGTCATGATCTCAGGGTCCTGGGATCGAGCCCCACATCAGGCTCCTTGCTTGGCGGGAAGCCTGTTTCTCCCTCTCCCACTCCCCCTGCTTGTGTTCCTGAGCTCACTATCTCTCTCTCTGTGTCAAATAAGTAAATAAAATCTTTAGAAAAAATTGTACAAGTCTGGTTTGACTCTGTACAAGAGCAAAAGATTGGCTCGCACCTGAGAAGCACTTACTTGTAATTTTTTAAGTATAACAGATATAATTATAGAAATCACTAAATACATGGCGATGGCCAGTTTTCTGTGTCAACCTGACTAAGCTACAGTCCTAGTTACTCAATTAAATGTGAATCTAGATGTTGCTGTGAAGGCATTTTGTAGATGTGATTAATATATATTATATATACACTATCTAACAAAGGAGTTTATCATGGATAATGTGGGTGGTCCTGATCTAAGGATCCAGAAGAAGAAAGTCAGCCAGTGGCTTGCAGTCAGCCCCTGCTGGGTAGTTTCCACCCTGCTCTGCCTGTCTGCCCTTTGGATTTCCGACTAGTCTAGGCAGCCCTGATAATAATATAAGCCAATTCTTTGCAATAAATATCTTACATATGTATATGTTATATTGGTTCTGTTTTTCTGATGCAACCCTCACTGATGCAATATTCATCAAATTAACTTTATTGTAACATTGTATTGCATTATTTCATTTTTTTTGCATAATTCAGTGTCATTTTTTTCTCCCTTCCTCCTTTCCTTCCTTCCTTCCTCTGTCTTCTCCCCCTTCTTCCCCATTCACCTCTTCCCCCCTTCTTTCCTCTCCCTCCCTACCCCTCTTCCTTTTCCTCTTTCTTCCTCTCTCTATCTCTTCCATCTTTGACCTTGTAGAAGAGTAACTCCTGAATAGCAGGGTATGTTCCTTTCTGGTCCCAAAGGAAGCTCTTCATTAAACTACATGGAACAATCTAGAAGGTTCACTGTACTAATTCTTTGCCAGAGGTTGTCCCCAGCTCATCACAAGCTGAGGTCCTTCCATAGCTGCCTAGAGCTTTATGTTATCTCACAATGTAATTCACCCAAAAAGGTCAATGTCAATCCAGCCCTTTCTTTGTCCAAGTTCACAAGAAAATGGGACAGAAAGTTTCTCATCCTTCCCAAGATCACCTCACCCTTAAAGGACAAGATCCACCTCCTGAGACTCTACCTGGTCTCAAGGGTCATGCTGAATATGGCAGATGTCCTGGGTGACCACCATCTGTGTCACCCTTGCTGGGCTTCCCCTAGTGAACCCTCTAGTGCTGCATCTACATGATTGGGATTAGTGCACACAAGTAGACATTGGTCTGTTCAGTGGGATCCTGAGAGCCCGTACGTACAAATGGGTCCATCCCTTCAGATCTCCCCACCCTGGCACAAGCCTAAAGCCGCATCCCACAGTCCCCTTCTAAACAGCCAACCTGAGGTTTCAGAGCCATATTGCCTCAGTCCAAAAATCATACTTCTATAAATCTCAGACAAATATATTTTTATAGTTTGATATTTCTGAAATCAGGATTTGTCTTATAAATGAGTATATTTCATGGTTTTTGTCTCTGTGTTTTTGCTTTTTTTAAATTCACTTATTTCTACACATCCACTCCTATTCCCCACAAAAAGCTATTATCAAGTTGGTTCATTTATAGTCAAAAGTATCTGAGGATTGACACTTCAAAAAAAGATGGAAGTTCACTGAGGATGGAGAGCCCCATCCCAAGAGTCCCAACAGCCCTGACACAAAGAGTCGCCGTCCTTGTGAGTCATTTTGATAAGCCCATCCTTGGTCTAGGTCCCCTCAGGTCCTCATTAACTACAGGAAACTTTGACCTCAGACCAACCCACCGCCTTGCAATTCTCCTCTCTCTCTACTTGGATTTGACAAGCCTCATTTTGTTGCTGTGTGTCAAACCACAGCCACACATGTACAAGTTTTATCTCAGAAGTTAGATTTAGATATTATGGCAGACTCTTTCCTGACTGTTCTCTCAAGGGCTCCTCACACTGCCTGCTTACCTGTGGAGTCTTTGGAAGTCTACGAGCCCTTGCTTACTGACATTCCTCTGGGTCCCTCCCTTCTCCCAATATTAACTCATCCCTGAAGTTATCTGCTGTAGACAGTCACCATTCAGTAAAGATACAGGGACCACATCACTTATTATCCAAATCAGAACACTCTAAAAATAAAAAGGTAAGCTATTAATAATTATGCAAAGACAACAGGCATACATGGGGACTGTCCTGGATAAACTGGGGTCTTTGTAGTCTCCCCAAGGATAAGCCACAGTGGATAGACAAACACTTGGCTCCTGGCCACTTCATTGACTCTTTGCAGCCCATAGAGTGGACCTCCTTGCTCTTAGATTAAAAGCTTTTCTTTGGTACAAAGTGGCTGGCCAAGATGTTGCAGCCAAATAGTAAATAACGTGGTTATTTGGGTCTGAGGAACAACAGTAATAATTAACATTAAATGACCATTACTGTGAGCCAGTGAGCTAAGTGCTTTAAGTGTAAGCTCTCATTTAAACTTCATATCAACTTTATGAAGTACATACTTACTCCTTTCTTTTAAAGAGAGGCTATATAATTTGTGCAAGAGCATTCAGATGGGAGGTGATGGAATCCAGATAACACCCAGCCCCCAGAGACCAGCCCATCTACTCTGTACCTTTCTCTTCCCTGCCTCAGGATATTCCTTTCTTCCTGAGGGTTATTTATCTCAGGAGAGCATGAGAGGAAACCAGCTGTAAGAGAGTTGCCCTCAGAAGGGGGCTAAGGATGTGGCTCGTATTCAGAAAAATAGGTGTCTCCAACTACACTGGAGCTACACAATTATAGACTCCAAATAATCTAGGGCAGAGGTCAACACACTTCATCTGTGAAAGGCCAGTTAGTAAGTACCTCAAGCTTGGAAAGCCATCTGGCCTCTGTTGCAACCAGTTGGCACGCAACTATAGGGTGAGGGCAGCTACAGCCAATACATAAACGTGCTTGTTTCCAGCAAACTTGATTTACAAAAAGCTTATGTCACCTGCCTAACCTGAAGGACTAAATCAGAAATTTCACAGTCCAGCAGCCAGTCTCCTCAGGTCAAGACTCCAAGGACAGGGGCGCCTGGGTGGCTCAGTCGTTAAGCGTCTGCCTTCAGGTCAGGTCATGATCCCAGGGTCCTGGGATTGAGCCCCGCATTGGGTTCCTTGCTCAGCCGGGAGCCTGCTTCTCCCTCTCCCACTCCCCCTGCTTGTGTTCCCTCTCTAACTGTCTCTCTCTCTCTCTCTCTGTCAAATAAATAAAATCTTAAAAAAAAAAAAAGACTCCAAGGACAAAGTTGTCTCTGAAAATGCTTCTGAGAAAATGTGTTCAAAATAGATATCTATGGGGGTGCCTCAGTAGCTCAGTCAGCTAAGCATCCGACTCTTGATTTCAGTTCAGGTCATGATCTCAGGGTCCTGAGATCGAGCCCTGCATTGGGCTCTGCGTTGGGTTCTGTGTTGGGCTCTGTGCTGGGCATGGAGCCTGCTTAAGATTATCTCTCTACCTGTACCTCTGCCCTTCTCCCCTACTTGCTCATTCTCTCTCTGTCTCAAAAAAAAAAAAAAATAGGTATCTATGAAAGTGGGAGGGACAGGGATGCCAGACTGCTAAGGAGGCTAGCAGCACAGAGGAGGTCCTAGGTATAGAAATAGTCATGACCCTCCCTTTGGCGCCATCCACCCTGGGATAGGAATTTACAATACCAGAATAAGTCTGGCATGGGTGTAAATGAAGAACATCATTAATATGCAAGTGACCAAGTAACAGTTAACTGGGGGCCTCCTGAAAATTCCCGTGTTAATTCCAAATGTTCCATCAACAACTTCCATGAATCAGGCTCCACTGTCAGGAAGGCACAACATTGCTAATGCGAGGCTTAATGATTAAACTGAACTTCTACAATCCAATGATGTTTTTTGTTTTGAGGGTTTTTCTCTTAATGAGATAGGAAGGGGTTTTTGGAGTGTATCAGGGGACTAATAAATGCACTTTGCAGGAAAAAAAAAGATAATCAGTTTCTTCACTAAGAAATGTAGAGCAAACATATATGAACATTACATCCTTAGGTTCCCAGTCTTGAGGTTGAGGAAGTTCCAAATGAAAAGGGAGGAAGGGCGGGGGCGGAGCAAGATGGCGGAGGAGTAGGAGACCTAGATTTTGTCTGGTCTCAGGAATTCAGCTGAATAGGGATCAAACCATTCTGAACACCTACGAACTCAACAGGAGATCGAACAGGAGAGTAGCAACAACTCTCTGAACAGAGAAGCGACCACTTACTGGAAGGTAGGACGTGCGGAGAAGTGAATCCGAGGCAATATTCGGGAGGATAGACGGCGGGGGAGGGGCCTCCGTCGGCAGCTTCTGGCAATTGATAGAGCCGCGGAGCACAAAATCGGACCTTTTAAAAGTTGGCTCGGCGGAGGGATGTCGCTGCAGTGGCTAAGCGGGGGGTGGAATCCTCCCGGGACAGTGTGGTCTCAGGACCCTTGGGGTCACAGAGAGACCGGGGGTGCCTGAGTGCAGCAGAGCGCCCAGGTGTCGGGGCGGGGAAGCCGGCTGCAGATACGGAGCAGAGTCGCGGGCTCTCAGCTCGGGGTTGCCATAAACTGTGATCTGTGGCCCAGTCGGGGCACGGCTCCCCCAGCAAGGACCCAACAAGCAGCAGATCCGGGGAGACTCCCCTTCCTTCCCGGGGAGGAGCGGTGCGGGAGCGCACTGCAGGGATCTGCTGGGTTTGGAGACTCCGAGCGGGGTCGGGTGCCAGAGATAGCAACGCTCGATCACAGGCCGGGTGAGCATGGAGAGCGGCCGGAGACCGGGGACACGGGAGTGACTGCTTTTCTCTGGGGGCGCACTGAGGAGCGGGGCCCCGAGTTCTCGGCTCCTCCGGGCGGAGACTGGGAGGCCGCCTTTTTCGCCCTGGTCCTCCAAAGCTGTACCGAGAGCTTGCAGGGAACAAAAGCTCCTGAGAGCAAACGGGAGCAGCTTCCTTAGCCCGGACCGACAAGGGCGGGGCAATTCCGCCTCCGGCAAAGACATTTGGAAACCACAGCAACAGGCCCCTCCCCCAGAAGATCAACACAAACAGCCAGCAAGCCAAGACCAAGTTGATCGATCAAGGAGAATAGGAGAACTCCAGCGCTAGGGGAATACTGCACATAGATTCATGGCTTCTTTTTTTTTTTTTTTTTTTTTTTACCATGATTCATTATTTCATCAAAGTTAATTTTTGTTGACTTTTTTTTATTTTTCTTTTTCCCTTTTTCAACCAACATCTAATAAATCCCTTTTTAAAAAAAAAAACATTTTTTTTTTCATTTTTAGAGTCATATTTTATCCCTTCATAGTAGTTATCCTTGTTTTTGGCATATATATATAAGTTGTTCTCTCTTTAAAATTATGAGGTACAGTTTCTTCTAACAGATCAAAATATACCCTAAACCACTAGTGTATGGCTTTGTTCTAGTCTCCTGCCTGATCACATTCTCTCCCTTTTTCCTTTTTTTTTTTTTCCTTAAATCTTCTTTCTTTTTTCAAACAACTTATCTTACCAAGTCCTTTTATAAAATCTTTTATAATTTTCATCTTTACAGTCATCTTCCATCCCTTCATTGTATCAACCCTTATTTTGTACATATATGTCTTTCTTCCTTTAAAATTTTAGGAGGCACTTTTTTCTAACAGACCGAAATACGCCCAAAATCTAGTGTGTGGCACTGATCTATGCACTACCCTGATCATATTTGATCATATTCTGCCTTTTTTGAATTGTTTTGTTTTTGTTTTTATCTTTTTTTTCTTTTTTTTTTCTTTTTCTCTTTCTTTTTTCTTTCTTTCCCTTTCTTTTCCCCTGGTTTCAGGTCTTTTCTGATTTGTATACAGTATATTTGCTGGGGACGTTGTAAACCTGTTAGCCTTTTGTTCTCTCATTCATCTATTCTCCTCTGGACAAAATGACAAGACGAAAGAAATCACCTCAGCAAAAAGAACAAGAGGTAGTACCGTCAGCCAGGGACCTACTCAATACGGACATTAGTACGATGTCGGACCTAGAGTTCAGAATCATGCCTTTAAAGATACTAGCTGGGCTTGAAAAAAGCGTGGAAGTTATTAGAGAAATAAAAGAACTAAAATCTCTTTCTGGAGAAATAAAAGAACTAAAATCTAACCAAATCGAAATCAAAAAGGCTATTGATGAGGTGCAATCAAAAATGGGGGCACTAAATGCTAGGATAAGTGAGGCAGAAGAGAGAATCAGCGATATAGAAGACCAAATGATGGAAAATAAAGAGGCTGAGAAAAAGAGAGAGAAACAACTACAGGATCACGAGGGCAGAATTCGAGAGATAAGTGATACGATAAGACGAAACAACATTAGAATAATTGGGATCCCAGAAGAAGAAGAGAGAGAGAGGGGGGCAGAAGGTATATTGGAGCAAATTATAGCAGAGAACTTCCCTAATGTGAGGAAGGAAACAGGCATTAAAATCCAGGAGGCACAGAGAACCCCTCTCAAAATCAATAAAAATAGGTCAACACCCCGACATCTAATAGTAAAACTTACGAGTCTCAGAGACAAAGAGAAAATCCTGAAAGCAGCTCGGGAGAAGAGATATGTAACCTACAATGGTAGAAACATTAGATTGGCAACAGACCTATCCACAGAGACCTGGCAGGCCAGAAAGGACTGGCATGATATCTTCAGAGCACTAAACGAGAAAAATATGCAGCCAAGAATACTATATCCAGCTAGGCTATCATTGAAAATAGAAGGAGAGATAAAAAGCTTCCAGAACAAACAAAAACTAAAGGAATTTGCAAACACGAAACCAGCCCTCCAAGAAATATTGAGAGGGGTCCTCTAAGCAAAGAGAGAACCTAAAAGCAGCAAAGAGCAGAAACGAACACAGACAACAGACAGTTAACAGTCACCTTACAGGCAATACAATGGCACTAAATTCATACCTTTCAATAGTTACCCTGAATGTAAATGGGCTCAATGCCCCAATCAAAAGACACAGGCTATCAGATTGGATTAAAAAACAAGACCCATCAATATGCTGTCTGCAAGAGACTCATTTTACACCCAAAGACACCCCCAGATTGAAAGTGAGGGGGTGGAAAACCATTTACCATGCTAATGGACACCAAAAGAAAGCTGGGGTGGCAATCCTTATATCAGACAAACTAGATTTTAAAACAAAGACTGTAATAAGAGATGAGGAAGGACACTATATCCTACTTAAAGGGTCTATCCAACAAGAAGATCTAACAATTGTAAATATCTATGCCCCGAACATGGGAGCAGCCAATTATATAAGGCAATTAATAACAAAAGCAAAGAAACACATTGACAACAATACAATAATAGTGGGGGACTTTAACAACCCCCTGACTGAAATGGACAGATCATCTAAGCAAAAGATCAACAAGGAAATAAAGACTTTAAATGACACACTGGACCAAATGGACTTCACAGACATATTCAGAACATTCCATCCCAAAGCAACGGAATACAAATTCTTCTCTAATGCCCATGGAACTTTCTCCAGAATTGATCACATCCTAGGTCACAAATCAGGTCTCAATCGGTACCAAAAGATTGGGATCATTCCCTGCATATTTTCAGACCACAATGCTTTGAAACTAGAACTCAACCACAAGAGGAAAGTCGGAAAGAACTCAAATACATGGAGGCTAAAGAGCATCCTACTAAAGAATGAATGGGTCAACCAAGAAATTAAAGAAGAATTAAAAAAATTCATGGAAACCAATGAAAATGAAAACACAACTGTTCAAAATCTTTGGGATACAGCAAAGGCAGTCCTGAGAGGAAAGTATATAGCAATACAAGCCTTTCTCAAGAAACAAGAAAGGTCTCAAATACACAACCTAACCCTACACCTAAAGGAGCTGGAGAAAGAACAGCAAAGAAAGCCTAAACCCAGCAGGAGAAGAGAAATCATAAAGATCAGAGCAGAAATCAATGAACTAGAAACCAAAAGAACAGTAGAACAGATCAACGAAACTAGGAGCTGGTTCTTTGAAAGAATTAACAAGATTGATAAACCCCTGGCCAGACTGATCAAAAAGAAAAGAGAAATGACCCAAATCAACAAAATCATGAATGAAAGAGGAGAGATCACAACCAACACCAAAGAAATACAAACAATTATAAGAACATATTATGAGCAACTCTATGCCAGCAAATTAGATAACCTGGAAGAAATGGGTGCATTCCTAGAGATGTATCAACTACCAAAATTGAACCAGGAAGAAATAGAAAACCTGAACAGACCTATAACCACTAAGGAAATTGAAACAGTCATCAAAAATCTCCCAAGAAACAAAAGCCCAGGGCCAGATGGCTTCCCAGGGGAATTCTATCAGACATTTCAAGAAGAATTAATACCTATTCTCCTGAAACTGTTCCAAAAAATAGAAATGGAAGGGAAACTTCCAAACTCATTTTATGAGGCCAGCATTACCTTGATCCCAAAACCAGACAAAGACCCCATCAAAAAAGAGAATTACAGACCAATATCCTTGATGAACATGGATGCAAAAATTCTCACCAAAATACTAGCCAATAGGATCCAACAGTACATTAAAAGGATTATTCACCACGACCAAGTGGGATTTATTCCTGGGCTGCAAGGCTGGTTCAACATCCGCAAATCAATCAACGTGATACAATACATTAACAAAAGAAAGAACAAGAATCATATGATCCTCTCAATAGATGCAGAAAAAGCATTTGACAAAGTACAACATCCTTTCTTGATCAAAACTCTTCAGAGTATAGGGATAGAGGGTACATACCTCAATATCATAAAAGCCATCTATGAAAAACCTACAGCGAATATCATTCTCAATGGGGAAAGGCTGAGAGCTTTTCCCCTAAGGTCAGGAACGCGGCAGGGATGTCCACTCTCACCACTGCTCTTCAACATAGTATTAGAAGTCCTAGCCACAGCAATCAGACAACAAAAAGAAATCAAAGGCATCCAAATCGGCAAAGAGGAAGTCAAACTCTCACTCTTTGCAGATGGTATGATACTGTATGTGGAAAACCCAAAAGACTCCACCCCAAAACTGCTAGAACTCATACAGGAATTCAGTCAAGTAGCAGGCTATAAAATCAATGCACAGAAATCAGTGGCATTCCTATACACCAACAACAAGACAGAAGAGAGACAAATCAAGGAGTCGATCCCATTTACAATTGCACCCAAAACCATTAGATACCTAGGAATAAATCTAACCAAAGAGGCAAAGGATCTGTACTCAGAAAACTATAAAATACTCAGGAAAGAAATTGAAGAAGACACCAAGAAATGGCAAAACGTTCCATGCTCATGGATTGGGAGAATCAACATTGTGAAGATGTCAATGCTACCTAGAGCAATCTACACATTCAATGCAATCCCCATCAAAATACCATCCACTTTTTTCAAAGAAATGGAACAAATAATCCTAAAATTTGTATGGAACCAGAAGAGACCCAGAATAGCCAGAGGAATACTGAAAAAGAAAAGCAAAGCTGGCGGCATCACAATTCCGGACTTCCAGCTCTATTACAAAGCTGTCATCATCAAGACAGTATGGTACTGGCACAAAAACAGACACATCGATCAATGGAACAGAATTGAGAGCCCAGAAATGGACCCTCAACTCTATGGTCAACTTATTTTTGACAAAGCAGGAAAGAATGTCCAATGGCAAAAAGACAGTCTCTTCAACAAATGGTGTTGGGAAAATTGGACAGCCACATGCAGAAGAATGAAACTGGACCATTTCCTTACACCACACACAAAAATAGACTCCAAATGGTTGAAAGACCTAAACGTGAGACAGGAGTCCATCCAAATCCTAAAGGAGAACACAGGTAGCAACCTTTTCGACCTTAGCCGCAGCAACTTCTTCCTAGAAACATCGCGAAAGGCACGGGAAGCCAGGGCAAAAATGAACTATTGGGATTTCATCAAGATAAAAAGCTTCTGCACAGCAAAAGAAACAGTGCACAAAACCAAAAGACAACCGACAGAATGGGAGAAAATATTTGCAAATGACATATCAGATAAAGGGTTAGTATCCAAAATCTATAAAGAACTTATCAAACTCAACACCCAAAGAACAAATAATCCAATCAAGAAATGGGCAGAAGACATGAACAGACATTTCTCCAAAGAAGACATCCAAATGGCCAACAGGCACATGAAAAAGTGCTCAACATCGCTCGGCATCAGGGAAATCCAAATCAAAACCTCAATGAGATACCACCTGACACCCGTCAGAATGGCTAAAATTAACAAGTCAGGGAATGACAGATGTTGGCGGGGATGTGGAGAAAGGGGAACCCTCCTACACTGTTGGTGGGAATGCAAGCTGGTGCAACCCCTCTGGAAAACAGTATGGAGGTTCCTCAAACAGTTGAAATTAGAGCTACCGTTCGATCCAGCAATTGCACTACTGGGTATTTACCACAAAGATACAAATGTAGGGACCCGAAGGGGTACGTGTACCCCAATGTTTATAGCAGCAATGTCCACCATAGCCAAACTGTGGAAAGAGCCAAGATGCCCATCGACAGATAAATGGATAAAGAAGAGCTGGTATATATACACAATGGAATATTATGCAGCCATCAAAAGGAATGAGATCTTGCCATTTGCAACGACGTGGATGGAACTGGAGGGTGTTATGCTGAGTGAAATAAGTCAATCAGAGAAAGACATGTATCACATGACCTCACTGATATGAGGAATTCTTAATCTCAGGAAAGAAACTGAGTGTTACTGGAGTGGTTGGGGGTGGGAGGGATGGGGTGGCTGGGTGATAGATATTGGGGAGGGTATGTGCTACGGTGAGCGCTGTGAATTGTGCAAGACTGTTGAATCACAGATCTGTACTTCTGAAACAAATAATGCAACATATTTTAAGAAAAAAGGAAAAGAAGATAACAGGAGAGGAAGAAAAGGGGAGTATGTCAGAGGGGGAGACGAACCATGAGAGATGATGGACTCTGAAAAACAAACTGAGGGTTCTAGAGGGGAGGGGGGTAGGGGGATGGGTTAGCCTGGTGATGGGTATTGAGGAGGGCACGTTCTGCATGGAGCACTGGGTGTTATGAACAAACAATGAATCATGGAACACTGCACCAAAAACTAATGATGTAATATATGGTGATTAACATAACAATAAAAAAATTTAAAAAAAAAGATGTTTGCCAATACACAATATGAGAAAATAAAATTTTTGAATAATTAAAAAAAAAAAGAAAAAAAAAAGAAAAGGGAGGAAGGGCAGCCAAAGAAAAATGTGTTGCTCCACCTAGGAAATTAAGGAAATAGTAGGCTCTCATGGAGATCCAAGAGCTGGAATGCTGAACCCCACTCCCTGGTGCCCTCCACCAAAGCCAGTTCCTTCTTGCACCAAAGAAAGAAATACTACCAGAATAAACATCCTCACATGCCAGGTAAGCAGTAGGATCCTAACCAAGTGTTGCCAAGCTATGTGAAAATCTAGTGAGTTTTGCCATGAGAGTAAGAGTTAAATACTTTCACCTGAAGTCACTAATAAAAGAGTTATGATCAAAACTTTTGTAGATGAGTTAGAAAAGAATCTAAATACACCTAGATGTGTTTCTTAAGTAATTATTTTAGAACAAGATGGAATCAATGTCTAAGATGTTCTCACACTCTTTCCTGGTTCCCTCATTCTTCACACCAGAGGCTATTACTCTTTCTTTTTTTTTAAATTTTGCAGATATCTCTGGATATACAGCCATATGCTGATGTTCCTTAAAAAGAAAAAGAAAAAAGAAAAATGACAGTACATGTTGTACATTTTCCATCTCCTCTCTTTTCTCATTTAATGGTAACCCTAGGAGCTCCTTCCATACCACTTTATATAGAACTGCCTTTTTCTTTTATTTTCTAGAATTCCATTGTATGACTGTTTTATAATTTATTTATAGCCCCCATTTATGGGCATTTTGGATTTTTACAAACTTATTAAACCATAAATATCTTTGTATGTATTTTTTTTTGTATATTTTGTCAGTAGTATAAATTCTTAGAAGTAAAATTTCCCAGGTCAAGAAGTATGCAAATTTAAATTTTAATATATTTTACTGTTTCTCTCTTGGAGGCATCCCAATTTTTATTTCCAATAGCAAAATACAAAAGTGTGTATATTACTTGGCTGTCTTCAACTTCAATTTTTTTTTTACTGCCAATATTATACATAGTTATAGTTTTGTTATAGTTTTAATTCACATTTACCTTATGGTAAGAATTATTGTTTGAGCCACTCTTCATAGATTTAATAGCCCTGCTCATTTTACTTTGTTAGTTGTCTAATGCTTGCCCTTTGACTCTTAGGTCCTTAGTCTTTCATTGTTTTTACCGGGAGCTCTCAATGTGCTAAGGAAAATAGTTTGAGGCCTAGTTCATGAGTTGAAAATATTTATTTTCCAATATTGTGGTTTGTATTTTTACTTTCTGACCTTTTATTTTTTGTCATGTAGCAATTTTTGACTTTTATCTATTTAAATTTATCTATGTTTTCTGAGTTTTGAGATTTTAGCATTCTTAGAAAAGCCTTCCCTGCTATACCATCATAAATGTAAATTCTCCCATACTGTTTATAGTATTTTATGGTTTTAGCATTAACTTTTACAACTTATGAATTTAGAGTTTATTTTGGTATAAAGGGTGAGATAGAAACCCAGCTTTTTCCTTTTAATTCAGATCAAAATCTACCCACTATTCAGTAATTCAGATTTTGCTCACCAGTACATCTGTCATTATATATAGAAGTCTTATATAGCTTTCAGCTATACTTGGGTGTTCTCTTATGCACACTGTTTTAATTATTTCGATTCTTTGTAATAAGTGTGACATCTAGTATGGCTAGTTCTCTTTCATTATTTTCTTTTGTAATTTTGCCTGGAAATTCTGTTTATTTTTTTCTACATAAAATTCTAGATTTTTTTAATACAGTCTCATGATAAGTCTATTTCCTAAATTCTTGCATGTTTGAAAGTGTGTGTTTCATTTATATGGTAATAGTAGTTTCACTGGGTATAAAATTCTGAGGTCACTTTTTTTTTCCTTGATGATATTATGACCACTACTCCAATCTCTTGTAACATAAATATGTATAAATATTTAATATGAACATGTGTGTGTGTATCTATATATATATACATTATATATATATATACACATATATATAATTCATGGTACAGTCTCTAGTATATATACAATATGAGGGATGGGAGGAGAGAGAGAAAGATGGAGAGAGAACAAGAACACTTAGGCCAGTTTTTCTCCTTTTTAGGGATAGATTGAATATTTTTACTTGGATTTCCAGAAGAAAAAATTTCTTTATCTTTAGAGTTCAATAACTTTATTTGTCTAAGTCTTATTGTTGGATTATCCTGTGTTAATTTTTTTCCTCCTTGGGCACTATGACTCTACAGATTCAAGGGTTATTTTACTTGTGAAAATTTTTAAAATGATTTATTTAGGGGCACCTGCCTGGCTGAGTCAGTAGAGCATGCAGACTCTTGATGTTGGGGTTGTAAGTTCAAGTTTCATGTTGGGTGTAGAGATTACTTAAAAGTAAAATCTTTTAAAAGCAAGTTAAAAAATAAAAATTATTTAGTTGGATGATTGTTTCATTAATTCAGCTTTCTTTTTTGGAAATTCCAATAATATGTGGGCTGGATCTTCTTTTTTTTAAAGATTTTATTTATTTATTTATTTATTTATTTATTTATTTACTTTAGAGAGAGAGAAAGTGCCAGTGAAGGAAAAGCAGAGGGAGAGGGAGAGAGAGAATCTCAAGCAGACTTGGCTCTGAGCACAAAGCCCAATGTGAGGCTCAGTCTCACAACCCTGAAATCATGACCTGAGCCAAAATCAAGAGTCAGTTGCTTAACCAACTGAGGCACCCAGGCACCCTGGATCTTCTTTTATTCTTTGTTTATTATAGTCTTTATAACTCCGTTCATTTCTCTTTTATTCTGCCTGTGTATTTTAATCTGTCCCCATCTTTCTTGCTGTATTTTCAACAAGACCATTTTACTTCATGCTCTTGGCAGTATGGCCCTTGTTTCTGTGATAATTTTATTTTTCTTTCTTCATGCCACCCCAGGGGTTGCCAGCTCAATGACTTATCTCTTCTGTTGCCTTGTTCTATCTCCCCTGAATATTTATATCCTTTCTTAATATGCTTTTTTAAAAAAATTTAAGACCACAAGTTCATTATTACTTACTATCAACCACAAGTTTGTATTACTATTATTGTTGTTGTTGCAATGTATTTTGTCAAAATGTTCATCTGCTTTGTGCTGACATTCTTCTGGTGAATATTCTGACATTTAGAAAGAAAAGAAAATAGCATCTTTACTTTGTCATTTTAAAACCATAACTGCCATTTGTATTTCTTTATCATATCTTTATCCATTCATTTATTTGTAAATATTTATTGACTATACTGTGTGCTAAGTATTATGTTAGGTTCTAGGGAAATAATAACAAACAAAACAGAGAAGACTCTTGATTGATGGACACTCTATTCTATCTTACATTGTTTGTCAAAAATTTATATGAAAAATAAAAGTAGTCAGTTGTAAATATATGATTATATTTGAAATTTATTATAATCTGGTCCCTGTCTTTCCTATTCTCTGTTCTCAACAAGCAATGCATATATACCTGAAATAAGCATAGCTAATTAGCATTATAAAACAATTGTACACAAGAAAAGGAAAACAACCTTGTGAGTTCCAGTCTTTCAGATCAAGTAAAAAAATAATACACATGACAAGGTCTTATTTTCAAGTCTAAATAAGTATGCTTCCTTACCAGCATTATGTTAAAATTCAACATTAATGAATATGCATTTCATTATTCATACAAAGCAAATTATCCAGAAATTATTTTTAAAGTCCCACTATTCTATGACTGGTGACTATAAGTTGGACTGCAAAGCTCTATCATTCTCTTGACCCTCTTCCAACAGAATCACACATTTACTTGAGATTTATCTCCAGACTTTTGATAACAAAGTCAGTGCCTTAGCATGTCTAACAGCACATAAACTATAGCACCATTACCACAAAGTATAGAGACAGACTTTAGAAGAACGGACTCTCCCTAGTAAATGTATGCAATTGGCTGGACAGGCCAGCAATTTATCGAAAAAATTAATAGGCCCTCTATGCAACATTAAATAGCCTTTTAACAACAGTGCACTTAGATCCCACACCAACTCACACAATATAAATAGAACTGAATTGCCTAACAATCAAATAAGGATTTGTCTTCCATTTCAATTTAAATTACTCTGAAAGATAAGCAAACCTAAAAAGCTAATGGAGAAATAAATCCCTATCTATTATGTTTTATTTGACACATATGTAACCCCAGTTGTCTTTGGGAAAATAGTCACATTATTTATTCGTATTTTCCATATACCACTCATTAAGGCATTCTCAGTAAATAGTGTTAAGTGGAATAAGATAAGGTTGTAATATTGTCACAAGTGTGCACAGGAGAGAAGAATTGGATGTTTACGGAAAGAGAAACACTCCCTGTGCTGTGAAGGATGAAGGAGAGTAAGAGGGAGAATATGCAATAGTATTGGGAGTTAGCAAGGAAGACAATTGATGCAACTCAAATCCCATGGCTCCAAACATCTTTGCATATCCAAAGACCTGTTTATGCACTGAAATGATGACATTCACAGTGGGAGAGACACAGAGACAGAGAAGGTGGAGGTTATCTTAATAGCCACTCTAACATATGCATTACGAGGTCAATAACAAATGGAAGAAAAACTATAGCAACGAAAGCCCCAGCATTATAGCCACGTGGTGGACTCAATCAACAATTGTTTCTTCTCTTCCCTCTTATTTATCAATGCACAAGAACAATAGAGCCAAAAAAAGAAAGAAAGAAAGAAAAAAAGAAAAAACATAGAGGGAATTAATGGGCAAGATGGAAATGGCAGACAGTCAAGTGGTAGGAATTTGCAAATTACTGCGAATGCCTTGACATGAGGTTCAGGAAAATACAGAGGGGAGTAAGACTGACATTCATGATGGAATAAAAGAACAGGGAAGAATCAAGGAGTTCAAATCATTGTGGCAGATTGTAGCACTCTCCCACATATTTACCCACTCTTTCCCTGTAAGAGAAATATACATTCTTGCCTGTTGCTGTACATGCTACACATGCATACACGTGTTGCCATATTACCTGCCCCCACCTTTGAGAGGGGTACGGTCCCACTCACTCCATTGATGTTGGGCCTGGTTTTGCAAGTGACTTAATCTGGCCAACGTGAAGTAAGCAGACTTAAACTTTGCCATATCCCGATAGAAGACATAAAAGCCTTTGCTCAGCTGACCCTTGCCTTTTTCCCTCGGTGATGAGAATAGTATGTCCCAGGGCATAATCCAGGGAGAAGCTGCCAACAACCTGGACCCTGGAATGAAACAGGAAACAGAGTCACAGAAACCCATGTCCTACATAAAGTGAGGACCGTTCCACTTTCCTATGATTGGATCCAAGGATGGGAAGAGTCCTAAGGAGTATAGTAAGAACAGTTTTGGTAGCAGGGGTAAAAGCAGACTTCAACAGATTACAAAATGATTGGGAGCTACTGATGTGAAGGGAGCTTGTCTAAAAAAACTCTTTGAAGGCGAGTAAAATTAAATGGTGGTAGCTGGAATGATGTAGGGTTCAAGAAAAGCTTCTGGCTTTCACACCTGCTTTTGTTTTTTAAAGATGAGAGAGTCTCAAGCAAGCTTATATGCTGATGGGAAGGATGCAGAAGTGGGAATGATGATTAAGATATTGGGCAAAAAGGAAATAATAAGGCAGTGCAATCTCTGGGAGCCAGTGCACAGGCAGATGGATCTTCCTTTGATAGGAAAGTGAGGTACAAGCTGATGAGAGAAATAGATTGTTTGCTAGACTTTAATGAGAGCCCAGCTGAGGCAAGTGATTAAAAGATTATGAATTCATAATGATTCTAATCTGCCTAATTGTGTGATTTTCCCCCCAGTAGGGCTTAGTTTTTAGGATGGATATGAGCTGGAGAACGGAAGTGATTGGGTCTGCTCTGGATTGGGATTTTGTTCATGCAGAATGGACAAGGAGGCAAGGGAGGTATGTATATTTGCAGAAGAATGCAAGCCTCAATGGAGCAGGCACTCTAAACTGGATGCACACAAACTGAATAAAAGAGAGGCTAATTGATGGAAAGAATGGAGAGGGATAAGATTGAAACTCAGGTTTGATGAAGCATTACAGTAGAGGTCCTTGAGCTCGGAGAATAAAGGGTCATCTTGGGAGAAATAGCTGTTTTGATTGGTGGTTTCAGAAATGGTGCAACCTCCGCTAATAAGTTTCAGAGCAGGAGAATAGAAGTGGGTGGCTGAGGTGAAAAGGAGGAGACCACTGGAAAAGAGAAGTTGAAAGGCAAGAGGCCAGGGTTTTGAGTTGAGATGGAAAGGGAGCCTATACACGAGTTGCTGAAGTTTTTGATGTTTAAAGAGGAGTGAAGAGGATAGTAAGTGTTTGTGATGGGGAGGAAGAAAGGAAGGAAGGGATAAGCAGATGGAGACAAAGAATCAGAGGTTCTGGGGGAAAGAAAAAACAATCACATAGAAGCAGCAATAGGGAGCCAGGATGAGTCATAGTCATCTCACGCTGTGGAGTATGGAAGAACGCCTGGGAATTGTTGTAACCACGATTTTTCTCTGCTCCTTCCCACATACCCAAGGAAATGTAGGAGTCCCCTAACATGCCATCCTCTACTAAGGCAAATGTGGTAGAGGGCTGTGCTTCTCTCTCACTCACTACTGAAGAGATCACCCCAATCATGCCCTCAGGTCAGTGAACTATAAAACCAGGAATAGGGAATAATGTCTGCCATCCCCAACTATGCTTCCCAGATTCAGTAACTGAGTATGAAGTGGTTTGAATTCGGGGAGGTTTTCAATCTTCACTGTACTTAAGAATCAACTTAATGGTTGGGGTGGCTCAGTTGGTTAAGTATCCAACTCTGGATTTTGGCTCAGGTCATGATCTCGAGGTTGTGAGATTGAACCCCACACGGGGCTCCGTGTTGGGTGTGGCACCTGCTTAAGGTTCTCTCTCTCCCTAAAAAAAAGTAATTAATTAATTTTTTAAAAAAAGAATCAACATAGTTGCTGATTAAAATGTAAATTGCCAGGCTCCATTTCCAGAGGCTGAAATTCAGAAGGGCTAAGTACAGACATAACTTGGTATTTTTAACCAGCACTCTCAATGATTCTAAATGGGGGTACATGGACCACACTTTGATAAAGGCGGTGTATGGAAGGAAATATGGGCTTTCATTTGAGATTCTGCCAAGCACTAAGGCCACATGGTCATGGGTGAACCACATCCCCTCCATGAATCCATCGCCTCATGCGTACAACTGCTACATATTGGTAAGGGATAGGCTACACTTCTTAACACAGTAAGCTCTAAACAACTATTAAGTTAGATACAGCTCTATTTCTCTTTTATATCAAATAAGAATGGAAGGGGAAAACAAAGAAGAATGGAGGAAGGCAGTGCAGAATTACCCCATAAGCAGCAGAGAACCCAGCGCCTTCCATCTTTCTGCCCTACCATTCCAGTACTGACTTTCATGGCTCCTGTAGCTCCAGCCCTCACACCTGAATTGGATCCCAGAATTAGAAACAGAGTAGACTACAAAACAAGAAAAAAGAAAGAAATTTTCAATATAACTGAAAATTTAAAAACAGAAGGAATGGAAGCACAGAAGGATGGAAGGGTGGAACAGAGGGAGGGAAGGAAGGAAGGAAGGAAGGAAGGAAGGAAGGAAGGAAGGAAGGAAGGAAGGAAGGAAGGAAGGAAGGAAGGAAGGGAGAAAGGGAGGGAGGAAAGGAAAAAAACCCTACTGCTCCCTTTCTTTTAAGAAGCCTTCCTAAATTTCCCCATATCTTGTCACAGTACATTTTCCTGGTACAGCCACCTGCAAAGAAGAATGGGAAATACAGGTATTATTTCAGTTGGCAATGGGACCAGTAAAAAATCAAAACTCTTTTACTAAAAAAGACTGGGGTCTGGATATTGGGAGATAGTCATATATGCTTAGTGGATGTGAATCCTACTATATTAGCTTCCTAGGGCTGCTGCAGCAAAGTACCACAAATTGACTGGCTCAAACAATAGAAATTTATTGTCTCACAGTTCTGAGGGCGAGAAGTCAAAGATCAGGTGTCCATATGCTTGGTTCCTTCTGAGGGTTCTAAAGGAGTATCTTTGTGATTCTCTCCCAGCTTTCAATGATTTGCTGGCAATTTTTGGCATCCCTTGGCTTGTAGATCCAGCACCCCAATCTATGCCTTTATCTTGACATGGTGTTTTCGCTGTGCCTGCCTCAATGTCCAAATTTCCCATTTTTATAAGAACACAGTTCTACTGGATTAGGGTCCATCCTATTGACATCACCTTAACCTGATTACCCGCAGACTCTATTTCCAAAACAGGTACTGGGTGTTAGGACTTCAACATCTTTTGCAGGGATACAATTCAACCCATCACACCTACTTAGTAAGGTTCACAAAGCCCTGTCACCCAGCCTCTCCAATCTATATTCTCTCCTTTTTGCTCCTTAGGCTACTTCTAATCTATTTCTGTCACTTTCATCTCTGCTGGTTTATCATTCCTTGCCCTAGAAATTAGACTCTCAGCACTCATCTCTTGTTCCTCCGTGTTCATTTCATGGATTCAGACACAGCTGGTCTTCATATCTCTCTCCCCACCTGCTTCTTTCTGCTTCAACACACTTGGGTCTAAGACCCAGACAACCCACCTGCACATATTACCCTCCATCTCCAAATAACCTGGCCATGAACTCTGATTACTCAGACCCTCAACATCCACAGATACCTCTGGCCTGCCAGCAGTATTGTCTGTAGTGGTGGCTCATAGCTGTCCTTGTCAACACCTACCCATCTCAGCTCAGAGAAAGAGAACATAACACCATTGTTGTTAGGAGGATTTTTTTTTTCATACCTGATTAAATAGCTCCCACTTGAAATAAAAATTTCTTTACCCATGGCTCCCTGCATTGGCTGCTGGAGTGGATTAAATTGTCTCAAACAGCAGAGGATGACATCAGGTAGGAATTATGGAGCTGATACGCTATTCAATTCACACAATTTCTGGAAGTAAGGAATTGAGAGGAAAACACGGCAGCCAAGAGAATCTGTCAAGAAAGAAGTGGTTCTGAATTAAATATTTTTCAAAGTTTTCTGGGAGACATCAATAGCTTGTTAAATATTAAACAGAGGAATCTCCATTTGACCGTTAGTATCACAATGAAAGGAATGGCCGGTTTTATAAACACTGACATGGGGGGAGGGGGTTAAAGGGCCACAGAGCTGGGATCATTTATCAGAAAAAAAAAAAGTGGCTTCCAGCGAAAGGTTCACAGATGCTGCCTTCTAATTAATTTTTTTTTAATTTTCGAATACAATTTTACAGACTCTATACCTGCAAATGAATGCCTCACACCACATGGTGTCTCCCAGTGTACTGTGAAGGGAAAAGCCAGGGCAGTTTTCGATGGCATATGCCTCACTCTGTGCCCTTGATCTGCCTTGTGTTGCCAGAAACCAAAGAAAGGGAAATTAAATTAAAATAGAATACTAGACGCCCTGTATGGGTTTCAAATTTGTCTGGGCCAGAAAATGAGATCGTGTTCTTTAAAATGGCAGAAGGAAGTTTCACATG
Organism: Zalophus californianus; assembly: GCF_009762305.2. NCBI lineage: Eukaryota > Metazoa > Chordata > Mammalia > Carnivora > Otariidae > Zalophus > Zalophus californianus. Next base: position 133,224,731 of record NC_045600.1, read on the forward strand.
CTGTCTCTGTCGCCTCTAAGAAATAAGGAATCAGGAAAAAAAGAAAAAAGAAAAAGAAAAAGAAAGAAGGAATCAGTAAAATCAGACAGACCCTGGACCATGAGCCCAGGGAACTGTCAAACATGGTGTTGTCAACCTCATTCAGAGGGAGGTTGTTTGCAAGAAGAACAAGGAGAAGTGCGGGAAATTCATAGTAGCTTCCATTCTCGACCAAAACATACTTTCCCCCTGAGCCCAGACATGACCTTAGTACTCTCAGAAATATCCTCCAGTAGCCACTAATAGTCAATCAGAATTTTCAACTATGATGAAATACATTTGCCATTCTTTGTCTAGAGGGTTATTTTTACTGAGGAAGGAAACTGGGACCCTGAGGATTTAAAATTGTGAAGAAGAGAATTAGCCACCTTTCCTTAGGATATAAAATAAGAACAAGGTGAATCCTTTTGAGATGAGGTCTTCTGTTCCCTAAAATCTACCCCTTTATCCACCTACCTATCTATCATCTGCATATATATATATATATATATATATATATATATATATATTTAATTTATTGCTTAGAGTTGTCACTTGGTTTTCAAAGACAGCCATTCTAAAAGGTCACCTAAAGTTTTAAGAGAAAAGTCAACCTCCCTTATGTTTATGGCTCAAAGACCCCAAGGCTGTGAGCAGTGTGGGCCAATACTCTTGAGAAGAGGGGGCCCAAAATAATCGGGGCATTTAAGTGCAAGATGTTCTAATCATCCCATGAAGGTGCCTACTGAATTCCAAGCCCACAAATCAGGCCTCTCGGGGGGTACAATGTAGGCCAACAGGAGAAATCTATTTACCAGAAGTTCCACAATACAAGACAGAGGAGGTTGAAGAGGTTACCAATTATTGAAACAGCAAATCTCCTAAGTTGAGATAGCTACAGGCCACATCAATTCAATTTCTTTTAAATAAAACTCTTACAAACTCATTGTAAAAACTTTTCAAATGACAAGATAATGAGAAATAAGTAAATAAATCATCACCATAGAAATCCAGAGGTATATCAGAGATAATTAAATTTAAGCATTTTTTGCATACATAGCTAACTATACAAACATGATCATACTTTATATACAGTTTTATGTTTTTGTATTAAAATATTATTGTATTTGTATTAAAATGTTTTGTGTCTCTGTGTTAAAATGTTTCCACGTTTTTACAAAGTCTTCAATTGTAAAGATGCATAATTTTTCCTTATAAGGATAGAGCATAATTCGACCCTTCATTCCCAGTAAATACATGTTGAGTATTACTACATGCCAGGATGTGTGTGCTACTTCCTGGGAACATGGCAGTTTGCAAATCCGCCTACACTGATCTTTTTTTCCAGTTTCATTGAGCTATCATTAACATACAACATTGTTTAATTCTCATTTTTTAAGTTTAAGCTGTAAGACAAAGTGATTTGATACAATGTACAGGTTATGTTAGGATTAGTAAAATAAGTTTAGTTAACATCCATTATCTCATAGAGTTACCATTTTTTTTAAAGATTTTATTTATTCATTTGACAGAGAGAGACACAGCGAGAGAGGGAACACAAGCAGGGGGAGTGGGAGAGGGAGAAGCAGGCTTCCCGCCGAGCAGGGAGCCCAATGTGAGGCTCGATCCCAGGACCCCGGGATCACGACCTGAGCTGAAGTCATGATGCTTAATGACTGAGCCACCCAGGCGCCCCTAGAGTTACCATTTTTTTCTTGCCATGACAACTTTGAAGATCTACTCTCCTGGCACCTCTCTAATATACAATGTAGTACCATTAATTACAGTCTGTCTATTACATCTCCTAAAAGAAGGAAATCCTGCCCCGCGTAACAACATGGATGAATGTTAAGGGCATTATGTTAAGACAGAGAAAGATGAATGCCATATGATCTCACTTATATATGGAATCTCAAGAAATGAAAAGGGCCTCATGGAAATAGAGTACAGATCGGTGGTTGCCAGAAGCAGGGGTGGGGGTAGTGGGAAAAGTGAGTGCATATATGGATCTTGTGGGTTTTTTTTAAGATTTTATTTATTTATTTGACAGAGAGAGAGCATGAGAGAGCACAACCAGGGGGATCGGCAGGCAGAGAGAGAAGCAGACTCCCCGCTGAGCAGGAAGCCCAACTTGGGGCTCAATCCCAGGACCCTGAGATCATGACCTGAGCCAAAGGCAGATGCCTAACTGACTGAGCCACCCAGGCACCCTCATATATGGATCTTATATCTAAAGATCCTCATTAAACAGTAGTAAAGGAGGTGTACATTCATCAATGACTCAGGCACATCAATATGCATTTATAACTAAGAGGTACCATAGAGTAAAGGTACATTGAAATAGAGAAGTTCATGATGTAGGAATTGACCCTGCTAGAGAGGTTAGGGAATGAGAAAATGACTATTGAACGGAGATCTGAAGGACCAGTTGAAGTGAAACCGGTTGATAAAAATATATATGGAGCAAAGTGAGAAAGACTGTTCCAGGCAAAGGGAATAGCGTATGCAAAGCCAATTGACTAGGGAGATCTTGGTATATCTAAGGAACTGTAAGGAGAATGTAACTAAAAGCCAAAGGCTAGAAGTAAATAATAAGGCTAGAGAGCTAGGTAGGATTCATACCGACTAGGGATTGTAGGCCCTGAGAAGAATCTCTTGTCATTCTGTGGAATGTTTTAAGTTACTGAAGGCAGCCATGTGAGGAGGGTGCAGATGAGAATTAGCAGGTTACAGAAAGATCATTCTGACTGTCCTGGCGAAAATGGGTGGGAACATAAGTGGAGGCAAGAGGGTCAGCTAGAAGCCCATTTCAGCGGTTCATTAAAGAGACTGGTATCTGTGATGGCTCATCAGAGTGACTTGGAACTAACTAAACAGTGGTGGACAGAATCATCTAGGATTGAAGATTTGTCAGACACGGGACTGATGAAAATCCAGAGGACAAGACAGTTTGGAGTAATGATAAAAACCCATTAAAATAGTGAGCCTTGCACTTTAATGGAAATGATAAGAGGACTGAAGACAGAGAAAGTTAATCCCTTATTGTCAGATACTTAGGTTGTTTCACTTACTCATACTGCAGTGAACATCCTTATACAGATCTTACGTTTCTCATTTATTTCTTAAGGTGGATTTCGCAAGTGGAATTAAATAATCAAATCACATAGATATTGTCAAGATTGCAAACATGCTGCTGTGTTGCCCCCATAGAAGTAATATTAATTCCTCCTTATGTTTTGTTTTTTTTGGGGGGGGTTAATTTTTTTATTTATTTGAGACAGAGCACAAGCAGGGGGGAGGGGCAGAAGGAGAGGGAGAAGCAGACTCCCCTCTGAGCAGGGAGCCCAACACGGGGCTTGGTCCCAGGACCCTGAGATCATGATATGAGCCAAAGGCAGATGGTTAATCAACTGAGCCACCCAGGTGCCCTGCCTCACACTTTGTTTGGGTGTGCTTAGCTCACTAGAGGTTCACCAGCATTGAGTGTTTTTTAAGTTTTCACCATTTCAATGAACAAAAATGAAATTTAATTGTTCTACTTTGCAATTCTTTGATTACTAATGATGTTGATACGTTTATAATACTTTTTTTAATATATGTATTTTTTTCTGTGTATGGTCTATGTCCCTTGCCCATAACTTTTCCTTAATTTAATTGATAAATTGATTGACACATTATTACAGGTGTCAACTCTATGTAATAACTTGCAAAATATTTTTTCTGTTTTATATTTGCCTTTTGTTTTTTCTTATATTTTTCAAAGAGAACATAGAAATTTACATGACCGACGTGATACTTTTCTCTTTTTATTCTTCTTTTTAGATCACCTCTCTCCATCTAAAGATATGTATTTTTAAAAACTACCTTTTCTTCCTTGTTTAATCATTAACATATTTTCTTTTACATTTTATGTTATTCAATCAGTAATTTATTTTGATAATGGCACGCTGTCAGGATCTGACATGTCTTCCAATCACTGTTCTGTAGTGGACAACTTCTGGGTTTTGCCCAGCACCTGCTACCCCTTCACTGGGGACCTTCCTGTCACTGGCCCTGCCCTTTCCCAGCTACAGTTAATCAGTCAAGAAGTGTCTCGTTCAGAATGCTTCCGTGAATTTTTTCTAACTGTAACTGAGAAACCTAATCATTCTCTATTTGTGGGTGCAAATTTTCACAATGGAGATGATGAAGCCATCAATGGCCACATGAAGAAAGAAAGCCTATGGTCAGCCTATGGTATAAATCTAACATGCCCAGTAGCAGAAATGTGGATGGCGGAGGATTCCTGGCACTGTGGTTTACTGTTAGAGGTATTCCTGAGTCTGCCTGCTACTGAAACTTTCCTTAAATCTGTGAACCAATTATTTTTACTTCTGTTTCTTTTTTTTTAATTTTGCCTATTCTAATTCAAATATGGTTTCCATTCTCAGAAGCATCTGTCCCACTTGTTATTACTCCTAATATGTGTGTGTTGGTTTTATTGTTATGTTTCCTACTTTTCCTGTGTTTTTTCAGTTGACTTTCATGTTTAATTATGTATCAGTTTTGTTTTTTCTTTTTCCTCAGAGAATTCTCCTCTGAAATAAAGTTTAAAGCCCTTTTGGCTCTTCATATGAATTTCCTTCTATTTTTATAGCATGTAGGTGGCTTGTCTGTTTATGACTCAACCCACTGGAGACTCTTTTATCTGAGTCCACTTAGAAGAGAATGCAGAGAAGCAAGAGATAGGTTTGGACGATCAGACAAATACTCAAACTGTGTTTGGCATCTCAAAATACTGTCTTGCATAATCCATGTCCTCTGCCCTGATAATATACCTCACTCCCCAACTCTTTTGGTTTGAATGAATCACCTGGTCATCTGTCTCTGGGTTCACAGATCATTAACAGCAACAGATATTCCTCATTAACAAATATTATTGGTGACTTACTGCCATCAGTTAATAGAGTGTCTGCCCTAGTGGATACTCACCAAATATTTGTTGAATACATAAATGGATGAGTAAATGAAGTTTTGCTCATGGAGAAGAGGAGTTGGGTCTATAACACCTGGAATAAGTTGCCTTAAATATTAAGTCATATTACATAAGAGCTCTAGAGTCCATATCTGCAAAATAAGGATAATAATGGCTTCCCTAACCAACCTATGGAATTATTGTTGGAGGTAATGACATACTCAGGTGAAAAATTGAGATACTCTTTATCTAGTGGTATAGAAAGAGGAGTTGCACAATATTAACTTGATGTACACTCAATCATTGGCTCAATCATGTAGTTCATGGGAAATGTGGCCTGGGTGCAAATAGGGCAATAGTTTTCAGAGCATAGCAGCTGGAAATCTTGACTACTTAAACTCCATGAAGTTGGGCATCAGAAAGCACATTCTCATGACTATCACAATTACTAAAAGTTTCTATACACACATTATTACTATGGGCCAGCAGAATTAGTCTTTTGGGATGGCTAAAAGTTTTAGGGGAGAGGTGAACATAATGAACCACAGTTCAAACCTAAATCACTTTAATCCCAGAATTATATTGTTTCCATAAAAATAATTCTCTTCCACAAATCCTGAAGCTTTGCTACAAGCCATTGCATGGATACTGCTTATTCATAATCATGTGTTTTTGCAATGACGGTGCCTTGAAAATATGTTATTGCTCTATCTTGCTTACAAGAACGCAAGAGTAGATCACAACAGATACAGTGGTAAAATTGTATAGTAGAATATTTAAGACTTGGCAGAACTAATTCCATTAGCTTTAGATACCACCAAAAACTAGATCCCTTCTTGTAAATCTCCTACTTAATAGAAAAGGCTAAGTATTTAATATTTCAGGTACCCAAAAGGAAATGCTGGATAAACTATGAAAAAAATACATGGGGTAAATTTTCTGAAGTTAGTTCTAGGAAAACAAAATTAAGAGGGATCCCCACCTCCTTACCCTCAAATCACTGAAATAGCAGACCATTGGGAATTAACAAATGCTGACTCTCAGATTTATTGCTGGTGCTGGCATCCCAAGAGAGCAAGGCCCCTCCAGTTTACCTGCACTACCATTTCACAGACGATATCTGATGGGAATTCCGTACCAGTTTTACTGAATCTTCATCATCCCTGATAAGCCTGAATAGAAGGACTAAAGTGATGCGGAGAGTACAGATCAATGGGACAGGGTTGACCTCCCAACCTTTTCCAATTTGTCAGAAAAATGGCAATTTAAAGTGCAACCAGAACATGGTAATTTCAACCATCCCCCATAAAAAGGAAGAACAAATCAAAACAACAACAAAATGGTTCCAATATGGTAATGATATTCCACATTAAGCAGCTCAAACAAGGACTCATTTGTAACAAGTCAAATTTAAAAAAGACTAAACCTTTCATTTATTTTTTCATCCTTGATGACAGCAGTTCCTTCTTCCTGAAGGCACTGACTAAAGTTCTCATTTTCTCTCTGGGCTTGCCACAGAAAGGTCCTATAATAGAAGATTTCTCATTAAAAGTAAACATATAAATGAAAAATCTCTAACCATGCAACTTAATTTCCCAACAATCCCTCCACATTTGGAAACTGTAAAAAAGGACGGAAGGGAGGGAGGGAGGAAGGAAGGAGAAAGAGAAAGAAAGAAAAAGAAAGAAAGAAAGAAAGAAAGAAAGAAAGAAAGAAAGAAAGAAAGAAAGAAAGAAAGAAAGAAAGAAAGAAAGAAAGAAAGAAAGAAAGAAAGAAAGAAAGAAAGAAAGAAAGAAGGAAGGAAGGAAGGAAGGAAGGAAGGAAGGAAGGAAGGAAGGAAGGAAGGAAGGAAGGAAGGAAAGGAAAATGGGGGAAAGGAGAGAAAGAAAGAAAGAAGGAAAAGAAGAAAGAAAGAAAGAAAAGAAAGCTGCCTTTTAAAAACTTCCCTGAGTATTTATACCACTTTGTTTTTCATTCACACGAGGGAAATAACAAGAGGTCCTCTGATGAATGTTGCAGATCGCCATGGTTACGCTTCAGAGATGCGGCAAAAAGCAATTATGGTGGAACAGAAGAAAGAAATGCACCTCTTTGTCAGAATTTCGTAACAGCTGTAATAACACTAGAGCACCCAAATGAATGTAAAATAACTGAAATATTGTGGCATGTTAAATGCCAGCACATTAAAAAATGGTATTTCAATGTCACATTATTTAAAACGACAGGAAGCATTAATTCCAGCTGCACCAAAGAGCTTGTTAAAAGATACAGAGTGGGGGATGTAATCCAGCATCCATGCAGGGAGGAGACTTTAACATGATGTATGAAATCCAATACTGTTTGGAGAAAGAAAAAAAAAAAACAGGATGTACAAGAGCAAATTTAATCTGATATTCAGAATTTGTTCCCTTATATCTTATTGAGGTTAGCGCCCTACCCCTGCTAAAGCTGCTACAGTATTAAGCAATTGCCTGATCCTTTCCTTGCATCATGAGCTACAAACATTTCTAAAATTAAAAGTTTTCCTGCTGAGGAATATTATACCCATTTTACAGTAGAACCAAACGAGGCAATGATGGCCAGATTATTGATAATAATTCATCCTGAAGTCTTCTGTAGTCAGAAGAGGTTAGGGATGTCTTTAATTTCCAGTGACAGGGAATTCTCCCTCACAGCTTGGATAGCTCAAACCTCTCAGTTTTAAAATGTTGGTGACAGAAGAAATAGGATCCAACAATTATGAAAACCATCTCTCCCTTTAGCACTCTTCAAATAGCATTTTCCTTTGAGTGAGAAAAATGCAGTAAGTGAGATGTGCTTTGGCCACAAATGCACATTTTACTGTCCTGACATTCAGCCTGCTACTTGTTCCAACTAAAACTTGGGCTCATTTCTCAGCCCATCGACAATCACAAGGACCAGTTTCAAAACTGACCGTGAGCCATGCTTTATCTTTCAGTGGCCAATATGATGGTTCTTCGCAATTGTCTAGTCATTCTAGATATCCTTGTGGTCTCTCACCTGGGCTAGAAGACAAGAAATTATCAATAGGATCAGTATGAAAGAATCTTTACCAAGGAGAAAACATAACTCTTAAGAATATTGCTTTGATGATTTACAGTTTAGAAAGAGTGATCTGAAGGGGTACGTGCACCCCAATGTTTATAGCAGCAATGTCCACAATAGCAAACTATGGAAAGAGCCAAGGAGTCCATCAGTAGGTGAATGGATAAAGAAGATGTGGTATATATATGTGATGGAATATTATGCAGCCATCAAAAAAAGAAATCTTGCCATTTGTAATGACATGGCTGGAACTAGAAGGCATTATGCTAAGCAAAATAAGTCAATCAGAGAAAGACAAGTTATCATATGATCTCACTGATATGAAGAATTCTTAATCTCAAGAAACAAACTGAGGGCTGCAGGAGTCATGGGGGTGGGAGGGATGGGGTGGCTGGGTAATGGACATTGGGGAGGGTATGTGCTATGGTAAGTGCTGTGAATTGTGTAAGACTGATGAATCACAGACCTGTACCTCTGAAACAAATAATACATTATATGTTAAAAAAAAAAAAAACAAAGAAGATAGTAGGAAGGGAAAAATGAACGGGGGGGGAATCAGAGGGAGAGATGAACCATGAGAGACTATGGACTCTGAGAAACAAACTGAGGGTTTTAGAGAGGTGGGGTTGGGGGTTGGGTTAGCCCGGTGATGGGTATTAAGGAAGGCACGTATTAAATGGAGCACTTGGTGTGATACCCAAACAATGAATCGTGGAACACTACATCAAAAACTAATGATGTAATGTATGGTGACTAACATAACATAATAAAATAAAATTAAAAAAAAAGATACTGCTTTCGTATGTATTTCCATGATTCTTGGGACAACTCTGCAACAATGTTAAGGAAGGCATTGGAATTCCTCTCCTGATGAATGATAGAACTATAGCTCAGTCAATAGCCATGTGCGGCATTGGGATCCACGTCCCTCTGATATTGCCCCACCAGACTTCTCCATTTGACATCTCAGGTGGCCTGGCTCATCCTTGTATATACACAGTCCAGTCTCTCTAGCAGAATGATATTGGCTAAACTTCACTCGACTTTTAGTGTTCCTTAGTTCAGTTGCTACATAACTAACCCCAAACTTGCTGGCTTGAAATAACCATTTTATTATGCTCAGGGATTCTGTGGGCTAGGAATGCAGTGAGGGCACAGTGGGGATGACTTGTCCCTCCATGTCTGGGGCCTTAGCTGGGATAACTTCAAGGCTGGGGTGCAGGGAGGTGACTTTAATAGCTGAGGGCTGGAATCATCTGAAGGCTCCTTCACTTGTCATCTGGGACAAATGTTGGGCTGGGAAGAATCAAAGACTGAAGTGCCTCCCCGTGGCATATCCATGTGGTTTGGCTTCCTTACAACATGGCAGTCTCAGGATAGTCAGTCTTTCTACAAGGCAACCCATGGCTCTAAGTCCAGCATCCCAACAAAGCAGAAGCTATGTCTCCATTTATGACTCAGCCTCAGAACTCCCACTCTGTTGGTCTGAGGGTCACAGACCATTTGTTTTCAAGGAATGGCACAAGAGACATTTTCTCAATGGGAGGAACTGTTGAGGTATTTAGCAACCACGTTTCAAAACCACCCCAGCTCCTAACCAAAATCAACCAAAATCTACTTCCTCATCTTTGGATATGTGGCTTTACAAAAATGCCAGAGAGAAATCCAAACTAAGAATCTTTGAATAATTAGACCAAAGATAGGGTGGTGTATGGTAGCGAAAGATATTTACATTTGGTTCTGACCCAAGAAGAATGATTTTTGAAGGAAGAATTATACAGGTGAATTATAGGACAGATGAGGTAGTGCTTCTACAACACATAGGGCCAAAGTGAGTGAGGGGTTCTGCTTGTTCCAAGTTGGACACACTTATTCACCACTATGCCATCACCCATTTTAATGGAAAGGACTTCAACAGCCCTCCCACACGGCCCCTCATTTTCAAGGAGGTAAATGTCTTACAACCACCTTTTTACCAACAAAAACCAGCAAGTGAGTTAAGTGGCATATGTTAGAATCTGGAGAACGCCCCCCACCCCCTGAATTCAAGCCATTAACCTGATTTTCCAGGGTTCTTGCAAGACCACTTCTTCCCATATTCCTACAGTTTAAAAAATACAAATTAGGATTCAGCCTCATTACTTGTGAAATATGAAATTTAGGAAATCTTCTAAGGTTAAAAAAAACTGTAAACATTTAATTATGATATAGGAACAGGCACAAATCATAAGTGAACAGTTTGCTGGGGTTTTTGCATGGTGAACACAAACATGTAACTAGTACTCACATCAAGAAACAGACCTTGCATGAGCTCAGGGTCATGAGATCGAGCCCTGCTCAGGCTCTGCACTGAGTGTAAAGCCTGCTTAAGATTCTCTCTCTCTCCTTCCCTCTGCCCCTCCTCCCCCAACTTGCACTCACACTCTCTCTCTTTCCCTAAAAAAAAAAAAGAAAGAAAGAAAGAAAGAAAGAAAGAAAGAAAGAAAGAAAGAAAAAAGAAAGAAAGAAAAAAGAAAAGAAAAAGAAATAGACCTTGACCAGCACCCCTCACTCCTTTCCAATCATCCCTTTCTCCAAGTGGTTACAGCATGTGCTCTTTGTGGTTTGGATTTTTTATAAGCTATTATTATTATGCTTGTGAGGCTCATCTTACTGATTTTTTTCCCTAAAATTTCTCAACCATTTTACATTTGATGTTTATTTCATTTTATTGCTTGTCAAAATAGTGGGATTATTGAATGTGTGTCCAATGTTTACTTAACAACTTGGTACCGTGTTTTTGTTTGTTTTGCTCCTTAAAATCAGTGCTTATGTAGAGAGTATTGCATTGCAGAATTAAATGGAAGGTCTGAGTGTCTCGGCTCAATAAGCCTTTAATTGTCCATGTGACCGTGATTAACTCACTTCATCTTTCTGTCTCTTAATATTCTCTTATGAAAAGTTGGTGTAGACACACAAAATCCCCCACAATTCTTTCCATCACCAAAACCCTACGCTTTTAGGCCATTTGCCCTAATTCCATGTCATCACACTTTTATGTATTTCTTTAAAAAGGAAATTATATAAATAATCCATAAGCCCCCTCTCCTCAAACAGACTGCTATTCTGGAAAAAGAAAGACAGAAAAAAAAAAAAAAAAAAAGCCGTGCCGTAGAGGGAGAATATTTACAAACTGCAACTTTTCAAATGTGGTCGTTTGCCCATTTACTGTCCAATGAACAGGTGTCAATCAACTGCTGGATGACCACAAAACAATGGAAATGCCATTCAGCCGAGTAAATGTGGTCGCATCAATAGAATGGCTGAATCGGTCGCTCCTTGGAGTGGTTTCCCTCGTGCATTTAGTGGAATAGACTGGGGAGAAGAAGCAATCTGAGCCGCCCCTACCGTGGCGTGGAGCCAGGGATAGGGCTGCTATTGCTTCTTTTGTGCTCAAGGCAATCAGAGTTTAAACAGGGAGGAGGTAAAAGACTGGATTTCAAGACCAAGGTCTCATTCCATAGTGCTGAGGCGTGCATCCGCACTTACTGTTTGCTGTATGCTCCTGTCAGATAAGTAGGCTTGCAAAGCACCTTAATTAGAATTGAGGATTATCGTGGACCTGAAGTCACTGGGCAGTGGGTCCTTTTGTGCGCACAGAAAGTACAACCTTGATTCATCGGAATACCGGGAGGACTTGAGGGTCTTACTGAGAAAATGATCTTTAAGTAGCACAAACTTCTCCTGTGTCTTTCTCCTACTTCCAAAATTTACTAATAATTTCTCCCTGCTTTAATTTCTGGAGGGAAGAAAGCAATCTTTTTTTAAGAAGAAATTCAAAGACCTTGGAAAATGTACAACATAAGTACCCTATGATTCCAGAGGCAGCAAGTTAAAGCAAGGAGAGGCAATATTTATTAGTTGGATGAAAAATATCAGGTTGCCAGTATCTCAGATTGTCATTTGGAATTTTCTACAAATCTTGGTGCTTTCTCCTAGTAGCATTGTAATTAGTTATTAATGAAGTTTGTCTACCATGTCTATCTTTCTCATCAAAATATAGGCTCCATTAGAGAAGAACCGGGTCTCTCTCATTCTCTACCATATTCCCAGCATCTTTGATAACAAGTGTTCTCTTCATTTGGAGCCACTTCACCCTTGAATAGCTAATGATTTATATTGATTCTTCAGGGATAAAAGGAAATGCATGATCATTTCCTGAGCAACAAGTTTGTGGCATGGTGAAAATGGGCAAAACTGTTTTACAGAGACAATGAGAATGTTCTATTGAGGGACTTTCTTGGATGAAAAAATATGTGGTGACACTGCATTTTAGGACTACCCATACAAGTATCTTTGGAAAGCCACTAATAGTTTCCACTTCCATGTTACCAATGTACTTTCCTACTCTTGCTCTTGGGTTGAACAATTAAAGTTTCTGAGGTCTTAATATATTGATTAGTTGTTACCTCTGGGTAATAATTATCAACGAGGAAAATGAGAGCTGGAAACAAGCAGTGAAGATAAGGTTTCAGGACAGTAGTGATGGCTGGGGGAAACAGACAGAGTTGAGTTGAAACCCAGGGCAGGGAGTGGTGGGGGGGGGGGCGGCGAGCCTTGGACCTGACTTCTTATAAGTTTGGGGAGAAAGGAGCTCAGAGATGGATGTTCATGTCAGAGGACTTTCGAAACTTGATCTGCTCTGGACTGCGGTAGGAACCCTGAACAGAGGTGAAGAGAATCATTAGAGAAACATCTGTAAGTGCTTGGAACCTAGTGGATTTGCATATCATTCCTTGATCCTCCCGCCCTCTCCCTCTCTTGCATCACACCCATATCATTTATGTTTTTACTTGTTTCCATATAAAAGTAGACATGAAGCCTGTGAAGGAAAGAAAAACATTCTGTATGTAACACCACACCCTGGCATTGAAAAGCACTCAGTAATATTTGATGGGTGGGTGTATTCCACAGAAAGCAAGGTGGCTGCTAAATTTGATATAGGGGAAATTAAATCTCAGGGAGTGAGGGCCACCTAATCTTATGTTAAAAGCAAATAATCTCATTAATAATAGCCACCTCTCAATATATAAACTTACCTAAAACCTATAAAGTATTAGGGAATTGGTCTGTTTTCTCTAGTCCTATACTTAATCATATGATTGCTCCTTAGACTGGACAGGCATCCAACCTTAGGGACAAACATTTGTCCCAGGGGCTATAGGCTACTATGGCTTCTTCTTCTTCTTCTTTCCTTGGAAAGTTGCAAAAAAGACAAATTATTACTCAGGCCACTATACAAATACATTGTTGAAGTACCGTACTAAACAATTTCCCTCAAATATGGGTAGAAAGAGGCTCTTCCTCCTCAAACTTTGTTAACTCCCTGGCCAAGAGTCAGTGTTGAGGCAAAGATAATTGTGTACTTACCATTGACCTTTGAGTTCCTTTCCAAAAAAATAGAGCAATTTAATAAAGGAAAACCTGATCTGCTTGCCCAAGTCTCTAATCCTTCCCTTCACCAAGAGCACACATTAAGAAATGAACTGGACTGTCTCTGATAATTCTGCCACTTGATGGGTTTTAGCAAATAGGGCACTTTAATGTCAATATCAAACTTTTTTTCAAACTTTTCTCTAACTCTCATACTAACATGGTCTTTGTTGCTTTTGGGTAGAAGGGCTCAATGAAATTAAACAGTGAAAATTGGTCAGTGCAGTTTGTATTTCTGGATAAAATATTGTCTCTAGAAAACATTTTCAAAACTTACACTAGCTAATATTTTGATTATGCTACAATGTTAATAGTTTGAGGTTTATAACACATCAGAGAACATCCACATCTCATCATATCTAATTGTCTCACAGTTTTAAAAATAACATTCATAATTGTAATTTTCAACGATCTTCAATTTTCAGTTCTTATTGTATTTCTCACAAAGCAAATTTCAGTTCTGTGCCTGAGACCATGTGATGGAATCCATTTTCCATTTGAGCACCTACTATTAAACAGCAATTACTTCTGTTCATCCTTGCCAGTAGTCTTAAAAGGGAAATGGGGCAGAGGACGTAAAACAAAATCAAACTTATTAAAAAAAATAGGGGTCACCAAAATGGTGACATAGGTTGTTCCTGACTTCACTCCCCCTCACAAGAACAACCATCAACCATTCAAAACCGAGTCTACTACTGTGAGAACCCTAAAATTGCAGGGGTGAAGCTGAAGACCTCTTAGTACCATAGAGACCCAAATAGGCTGCATTAGAAGGCTAGTCATGGACCACACTGTCCTTCCCCCAGGCCAGAGCAGCACCAGGCAGAGAGGTCTCCCCTGAACCTCCAGCTCCTCCAATGGGAAAAGAGAACCCAGGGAGGACAAACAGCCACGCCTAGCATTGTGGGTTGCTTTGTAAGAGCCCTGATCTCACACCACAGGGACTGCAGGGAAATCTGTGGGGCTCAACCACTGGGAATCTGACTGTGACCCAGAAGGTGGGGAGGGTTTGAGCAACCAGCACAGAGATCTTAGCACCAAGTTCATACCTTTAGTGCTTGAGTATTAATCCCAACCAGTGATTTTGCTCAGTGACAGAACCAAGTCAGGGGTGTCCTCTGACCAGGGAACCTCAAAGAAGTGCTAATCTGCCTAATTTAGATTCTCAAATGAGGAATTTTGCAGCCCCAGAGCCTAGTTTGCCCACAACCAGGCAAGGAGCTGACTTTAGAGCCCCACTCACTAGGGAGTGTGTCTTCTAGCTCCATTTGACCAGAAGTGCTCATGAAAATTCCCAGAAACAGAGAGGTCCCATGGCACCTGAGCCAAAAGGCAGGTGGGCAGAGCAGATTGCCCCCAGAGCAAAGCTAGTACCTGACATGGAGCATTCCTGTGGTACACACAGGCAGGAGGATTAGTTCCTAGCCAAGGCTGAGGGTAGATTCCAGCATCTCCCAATCAGAAAACCTGTTTGAGAAATTGAGAGGAGCCCTGACCAGCCCCTCCTCCTCCCACCCAGGCAAGGAAGCTGCTATATAGCCCACCTGCTAAGGAAAATGTCTTCAACCCCATCTGACCAGAAATCCTGGCAACAACTCTTGGAAACCATATAGCCCAGAAGCAGTAGAACTGAGAGGCAGAAGGACAGAGCTAATAGTTTGCAGAGAAAAGCCAGTGGCCCTCTTCAGTTAGGGAATTTTGGTGTGGGTTGGCTTGAGTTAAGACAACAAAGAGCTTTACCAGCTTTAGAGCTGCTTCTGCTATATGTGGGCAAGAAATCTAATTTACAGCTCCACTCATCACTAAATATAGCCTTCAGCCTGTCCAACCAGGGAACCTAACCAGAGCACATAGGAAGCCACATAGCCCATTCAACAGCCCTATTTACAGTAACACTTGAACAGAGAACACAGCTTATAGTTTACCCAACTACAGAGAAAAAACAGTGACCTCACCTGGCCAGGGAATTCAGTGCACACTCTGGCCTGATTTGGATCCCCAGACAAGACCTGTAAAGGCCCTGGGTCCTGTCCTGCTGTCTTGCCAGGGCAGGGAAGCTAATTCATAGCCCCATCAAATACTGAATACAGTACCCAGTGTCAACTATCTAATAAGCCTGACCAACAATCCAGACAAATGCAAAGCCTATCTTACAGCCTTACTTGGGTATGGAACAAAGCCAGCAGTTCTAGTCAAGTGTTTACAGCCAGTGGCATACCCTGTTCATCCCCATCCTCAGAGCTCAAAGTGACTATTTCACCCAAAAATAGACCATAATAGCAGGCCCCACCTGCCCAAGAACATTATCAGCAGACACATCCAGAAACCCAAACTGAGCTGACTGGTTAAGAATTGTCTCTGCTAAAGCAAGCTTATAAAGTATAGAAAAGGGGCCCAGTACCTCAAATGCATTGAAAACAATGTAAGGAATCAAGAGTCATTAAAAAAAAAATCAGGGGGCAGAGCAAGATGGCGGAGGAGTAGGAGACCTAGATTTCGTCTGGTCTCAGGAATTCAGCTGAATAGGGATCAAACCATTCTGAACACCTACGAACTCAACAGGAGATCAAAGAGGAGAGTAGCAACAACTATCTGAACAGAGAAGCAACCACTTACTGGAAGGTAGGACGTGCGGAGAAGTGAATCCGAGGCGATATTCGGGAGGATAGACGGCGGGGGAGGGGCCTCCGTTGGCCACTTCTGGCAAGTGCTAGAGCCGCGGAGCACAAAATCGGACCTTTTAGAAGTCGGCTCCGCGGAGGGACGTCGCTGCAGTGGCTAAGCAGGGGGTGGAATCCTCCCGTGACAGTGTGGTCTCAGGACCCTCGGGGTCACAGAAAGACCGGGGGAACCTGAGTGCGCCAGAGCTCCCAGGTATCGGAGCAGGGAAGCCGGCTGCAGAGACGGAGCCGAGGCGCGGGCTCTCAGCTTGGGGTTGCCATAGACTGTGATCTGGGGCCCAGTCGAGCTGCTGCTCCTCCAGCAGGGACCCAACAGACGGCAGATCCGGGGAGACTCCCCTTCCTTCCCGGGGAGGAGCGGCGTGGGAACGCACTGCAGGGATCTGCTGGGTTTGGAGACTCCACACGAGGTCGGGTGCCAGAGATAGCAACGCTCGGTCATAGGCCGGGTGAGCACGGAGTGCGGCCGGAGACCGGGGACACGGGAGTGACTGCTTTTCTCTGGGGGCGCACTGAGCAGCGGGTCCCCGAGTTCTCAGCTCCTCCGGGTGGAGATTGGGAGGCCACCATTTTTGCCCTGGTCCTCCAAAGCTGTACAGAGAGCTTGCAGGGAACAAAAGCTCCTGAGATCAAACCTGAGCAGATTGCTTAGCCCGGACCGACAAGGGCGGGGCAATTCAGCCTCCGGCAAAGACATTTGGAAACCACAGCAACAGGCCCCTCCCCCAGAAGATCAGCCCGAACAGCCAGCAAGCCAAGACCAAGTTTACCGATCAAGGAGAACGGGAGAACTCCAGCGCTAGGGGAATACTGCACATAGAATTCATGGCTTTTTTTTACCATGATTTATTAGTTCATCAAAGTTAATTTTTGTTAACTGTTTTTTTTTCTTTTTCCCTTTTTCAACCAACATCTTATCAGTCTCTTTTTAAAAAAAAAAAAAACATTTTTTATTTTTCATTTTTAGAGTCATATATATATAAGTTGTTCTCTCTTTAAAATTTTGAGATACAGTTTCTTCTAACAGATCAAAATATACCCTAAATCACTAGTGTATGGCTCTGTTCTAGTCTCCTGCCTGATCACATTCTCTCCCTTTTTTCTTTTCTTTTTTTTTTAAATCTTCTTTCTTTTTTCAAACAACTTCTTATCTTATCAAGTCCTTTTATAAAATCTTTTATAATTTTCATCTTTACAGTCATCCTCTATCCCTTCATTGTATCAACCCTTATTTTGTACATATATGTCTTTCTTCCTTTAAAATTTTAGGAGGCACTTTTCTAACAGACCAAAATACGCCCAAAATCTAGTGTGTGGCACTGATCTATGCACTACCCTGATCATATTTGATCACATTCTGCTTTTTTTGTATTGTTCTGTTTTTGTTTTTATCTTTTTTTTCTTTTCTTTTTTTTTCCTCTTTCTTTTTTCTTTCTTTCCCTTTCTTTTCCCCTGGTTTCAGGTCTTTTCTGATTTGTATACAGTATATTTGCTGGGGACGTTGTAAATCTGTTAGCGTTTTGTTCTCTCATTCATCTATTCTCCTCTGGACAAAATGACAAGATGAAAAAAATCACCTCAGCAAAAAGAACAAGAGGTAGTAACGTCAGCCAGGGACCTACTCAATACGGACATTAGTACGATGTCGGACCTAGAGTTCAGAATCATGACTTTAAAGATACTAGCTGGGCTTGAAAAAAGCATGGAAGTTATTAGAGAAACCCTTTCTAGAGAAATAAAAGAACTAAAATCTAACCAAGTCGAAATCAAAAAGGCTATTGATGAGGTGCAATCAAAAATGGGGGCACTAACTGCTAGGATAAATGAGGCAGAAGAGAGAATCAGTGATATAGAAGACCAAATGATGGAAAATAAAGAGGCTGAGAAAAAGAGGGAGAAACAACTACAGGATCACGAGGGCAGAATTCGAGAGATAAGTGATATGATAAGACGAAACAACATTAGAATAATTGGGATCCCAGAAGAAGAAGAAAGAGAGAGAGGGGCAGAAGGTATATTGGAGCAAATAATAGCAGAGAACTTCCCTAATGTGAGGAAGGAAACAGGCATCAAAATCCAGGAGGCACAGAGAACCCCTCTCAAAATCAATAATAATAGGTCAACACCCCGGCATTGAATAGTAAAACTTACGAGTCTCAGAGACAAAGAGAAAATCCTGAAAGCAGCTCAGAAGAAGAGATATGTAACCTACAATGGTAAAAATATTAGATTGGCAACAGACCTATCCACAGAGACCTGGCAGGCCAGAAAGGACTGGCAAGATATCTTCAGAGCACTAAACGAGAAAAATATGCAGCCAAGAATACTATATCCAGCTAGGCTGTCATTGAAAATAGAAGGAGAGATAAAAAGCTTCCAGAACAAACAAAAACTAAAGGAATTTGCAAACACGAAACCAGCCCTCCAAGAAATATTGAAAGGGGTCCTCTAAGCAAAGAAAGAGCCTAAAAGCAGCATAGATCAGAAAGGAACACAGACAATATACAGTAAGAGTCACCTTACAGGCAATACAATGGCACTAAATTCATACCTTTCAATAGTTACCCTGAATGTAAATGGGCTAAATGCCCCGATCAAAAGACACAGGCTATCAGATTGGATTAAAAAACAAGACCCATCAATATGCTGTCTGCAAGAGACTCATTTTAGACCCAAAAACACCCCCAGATTGAAAGTGAGGGGGTGCAAAACCATTTACCATGCTAATGGACACCAAAAGAAAGCTGGGGTGGCAATCCTTATATCAGACAAACTAGATTTTAAAACAAAGACTGTAATAAGAGATGAGGAAGGACACTATATCCTACTTAAAGGGTCTATCCAACAAGAAGATCTAACAATTGTAAATATCTATGCCCCGAACATGGGAGCAGCCAATTATATAAGGCAATTAATAACAAAAGCAAAGAAACACATTGACAACAATACAATAATAGTGGGGACTTTAACACCCCCCTGACTGAAATGGACAGATCATCTAAGCAAAAGATCAACAAGGAAATAAAGACTTTAAATGACACACTGGACCAATTGGACTTCACAGACATATTTAGAACATTCCATCCCAAAGCAACGGAATACACATTCTTCTCTAGTGCCCATGGAACATTCTCCAGAATTGATCACATCCTAGGTCACAAATCAGGTCTAAACCGGTACCAAAAGATTGGGATCATTCCCTGCATATTTTCAGACCACAATGCTTTGAAACTAGAACTCAATCACAAGAGGAAAGTCGGAAAGAACTCAAATACAAGGAGGCTAAAGAGCATCCTACTAAAGAATGACTGGGTCAACCAGGAAATTAAAGAAGAATTAAAAAAATTCATGGAAACCAATGAAAATGAAAACACAACTGTCCAAAATCTTTGGGATACAGCAAAGGCAGTCCTGAGAGGAAAGTATATAGCAATACAAACCTTTCTCAAGAAACAAGAAAGGTCTCAAATACACACAACCTAACCCTACACCTAAAGGAGCTGGAGAAAGAACAGCAAATAAAGCCTAAACCCAGCAGGAGAAGAGAAATCATAAAGATCAGAGCAGAAATCAATGAAATAGAAACCAAAAGAACAGTCGAACAGATCAACGAAACCAGGAGCTGGTTCTTTGAAAGAATTAACAAGATTGACAAACCCCTTGCCAGACTGATCAAAAAGAAAAGAGAAATGACCCAAATCAACAAAATCATGAATGAAAGAGGAGAGATCACAACCAACACCAAAGAAATACAAACAATTATAAGAACATATTATGAGCAACTCTATGCCAGCAAATTAGATAACCTGGAAGAAATGGGTGCATTCCTAGAGATGTATCAACTACCAAAACTGAACCGGGAAGAAATAGAAAACCTGAACAGACCTATAACCACTAAGGAAATTGAAGCAGTCATCAAAAATCTCCCAAGAAACAAAAGCCCAGGGCCAGATGGCTTCCCAGGGGAATTCTATCAGACATTTCAAGAAGAATTAATACCTATTCTCCTGAAACTGTTCCAAAAAATAGAAATGGAAGGGAAACTTCCAAACTCATTTTATGAGGCCAGCATTACCTTGATCCCAAAACCAGACAAAGACCCCATCAAAAAGGAGAATTACAGACCAATATCCTTGATGAACATGGATGCAAAAATTCTCACCAAAATCCTAGCCAATAGGATCCAACAGTACATTAAAAGGATTATTCACCACGACCAAGTGGGATTTATCCCTAGGCTGCAAGGCTGGTTCAACATCCGCAAATCAATCAACGTGATACAATACATTAACAAAAGAAAGAACAAGAATCATATGATCCTCTCAATAGATGCAGAAAAAGCATTTGACAAAGTACAGCATCCTTTCTTGATCAAAACTCTTCAGAGTATAGGGATAGAGGGTACATACCTCAATATCATAAAAGCCATCTACGAAAAACCTACAGCGAATATCATTCTCAATGGGGAAAAGCTGAGAGCTTTTCCCCTAAGGTCAGGAATGCGGCAGGGATGTCCACTCTCACCACTGCTATTCAACATAGTATTGGAAGTCCTAGCCACAGCAATCAGACAACAAAAAGAAATCAAAGGCATCCAAATCGGCAAAGAGGAAGTCAAACTCTCACTCTTTGCAGATGATATGATACTGTATGTGGAAAACCCAAAAGACTCCACCCCAAAACAGCTAGAACTCATACAGGAATTCGGTCAAGTAGCAGGCTATAAAATCAATGCACAGAAATCAATGGCATTCCTATACACCAACAACAAGACAGAAGAGAGACAAATCAAGGAGTCTATCCCATTCACAATTGCACCCAAAACCATAAGATACCTAGGAATAAATTTAACCAAAGAGGCAAAGGATCTGTACTCAGAAAACTATAAAATACTCAGGAAAGAAATTGAAGAATACACAAAGAAATGGAAAAACGTTCCATGCTCATGGATTGGAAGAACCAACATTGTGAAGATGTCAATGCTACCTAGAGCAATCTACACATTCAATGCAATCCCCATCAAAATACCATCCACTTTTTTCAAAGAAATGGAACAAATAATCCTAAAATTTGTATGGAACCAGAAGAGACCCCGAATAGCCAGAGGAATATTGAAAAAGAAAAGCAAAGCTGGCGGCATCACACTTCTGGACTTCCAGCTCTATTACAAAGCTGTCATCATCAAGACAGTATGGTACTGGCACAAAAACAGACACATAGATCAATGGAACAGAATCGAGAGCCCAGAAATGGGCCCTCAACTCTATGGTCAACTTACCTTTGACAAAGCAGGAAAAAATGTCCAATGGAAAAAAGACAGTCTCTTCAACAAATGGTGTTGGGAAAATTGGACAGCCACATGCAGAAGAATGAAAGTGGACCATTTCCTTACACCACACACAAAAATAGACTCCAAATGGTTGAAAGACCTAAACATGAGACAGGAGTCCATCAAAATCCTAAAGGAGAACACAGGTAACAACCTCTTCGACCTCAGCCGCAGCAACTTCTTCCTAGAAACATCACCAAAGGCACGGGAAGCCAGGGCAAAATGAACTATTGGGATTTCATCAAGATAAAAAGCTTTTGCACAGCAAAAGAAACAGTCCACAAAACCAAAAGACAACCGACAGAATGGGAGAAAATATTTGCAAATAACATATCAGATAAAGGGCTAGTATCCAAAATCTATAAAGAACTTATCAAACCCAACACCCTAAGAACAAATAATCCAATCAAGAAATGGGCAGAAAACATGAACAGACATTTTTCCAAAGAAGACATCCAAATGGCCAACAGGCACATGAAAAAGTGCTCAACATCGCTCGGCATCAGGGAAATCCAAATCAAAACCTCAATGAGATACCACCTCACACCCGTCAGAATGGCTAAAATTAACAAGTCAGGGAATGACAGATGTTGGCGGGGATGTGGAGAAAGGGGAACCCTCCTACACTGTTGGTGGGAATGCAAGCTGGTGCAACCCCTCTGGAAAACAGTATGGAGGTTCCTCAAACAGTTGAAATTAGAGCTACCATTCGATCCAGCAATTGCACTACTGGGTATTTACCACAAAGATACAAATGTAGGGACCTGAAGGGGTACGTGCACCCCAATGTTTATAGCAGCAATGTCCACAATAGCCAAACTGTGGAAAGAGCCAAGATGTCCATCGACAGATGAATGGATAAAGAAGAAGTGGTATATATACACAATGGAATATTATGCAGCCATCAAAAGGAATGAGATCTTGCCATTTGCAACGACGTGGATGGAACTGGAGGGTGTTATGCTGAGTGAAATAAGTCAATTAGAGAAAGACATGTATCATATGACCTCACTGATATGAGGAATTCTTAATCTCAGGAACAAACTGAGTGTTACTGGAGTGGTTGGGGGTGGGAGGGATCGGGTGGCTGGGTGATAGACATTGGGTATGTGCTATGGTGAGCACTGTGAATTGTGCAAGACTGTTGAATCACAGATCTGTACTTCTGAAACAAATAACGCAACATATTTTAAGAAAAAAGAAAAAGAAGAAGATAGCAGGAGAGGAAGAATGAAGGGGAGTAAGTCAGAGGGGGAGATGAACCAGGAGAGATGATGGACTCTGAAAAACAAACTGAGGGTTCTAGAGGGGAGGAGGGTAGGGGGATGGGTTAGCCTGGTGATGGGTATTAAAGAGGGCACATTCTGCGTGGAGCACTGGGTGTTATGAACAAACAATGAATCATGGAACACTACACCAAAACAAATGATGTAATATATGGTGATTAACATAATAATAAAAATTAAAAAATAAAAAAAAATCAGGTAAAGACGACATTACCATAGAAAACTAATAAATCTCCAAAAATTGACTCTAAATAAATGGAGATCTATGAACTGTCAGACAAGGAATTCAGAATAATCCTCTTAAAGAAGTTCAGTGAACTACAAAGAAAAAAAAAAAAAACACAGAAAGTCAACTAAACTTAATCAGGAAAGCAATGCATGGACAAAAGGAGAAGTTTGACCAAAATAAATAAATAAATAAAATAACAACCATGAAAAATTCCTAGAGTTGAAAAGCATAATAGCTGAATTGAAGAATTTAATTGAGATTTTCAGGTAACTACATAGAAGAAAGCACCAGAGACCTGAAGGATAGGACATTGGAAATTACCCAGTCAGAGGAGCAAAAATAAAAAATAATGAGAAGAATGAAGAAAACCTATGGGAATTATAGGACACAATGAGAAGAAATAATAGTCACATTATAGTAATTCCAGAAGGAGGAAGGAAGGAAGGAAGGAAGGAAGGAAGGAAGGAAGGAAGGAAGGAAGGAAAGGATAGAAAAAGGAAAGAAAGAAAAGAAAGAAAGGAAAGAAAAGAAAGAAAGAAAGAAAGAAAGAAAGAAAGAAAGAAAGAAAGAAAGAAAGAAAGAAAGAAAGAAAGAAAGAAAAGAAAAGAAAGCAAGCAAGCAAGCAAGCAAGCAAGCAAGAAAGAAAGAAAGAAAGAAAGAAAAAAGAAAAGAAAGAAAGAAAAGAAAGAAAAAGAAACAGAAAGTATATTTAAAGCAATATCGGCTGAAAACTTCCTAAACCTGTGGAGAGAAATAGACATTCAGATCCATGAGGCCCCAAAACCACCAAATTAAGTTGAACCTGAATAAGACCACATCAAGACACATAATAATTAAATAGGTAAAACTCAAAGACAAACAATTTTAAGAGCAGCAAGAAAAAAAAGAGAAATTACATTCAGAAAAAAACCCAAAAGATTAATGACAGATTTCTCAACAAAAACTTTTTAGGCTAAGAAAGAATATCGAATATCGAAAGAAAAAACTTCAAGAATTCTATAACTGCTGAAGCTGTCCTTCAGAAATAAAGGAAGGATAAAGACTTTCTCAAGCAAACTAAAGTTGAGAGAGTTTATTACAAGAAACTAAAGGAATTTCCTTACAAGTACCCTTAAAAGGAATTCTTTGAGTGGAAGTACAAAAATGCTAATTAGCATCATAAAAACAGAAAAAAGTAGTGTAAATTTCACTGGTAATGGTAAATATATAGTCATTGTTAGATTCTGCCATATGATTATAGTGGTGCATAATTCACTTACAAATCCACTTTAAAAAAATATTTTAAGTAGTTAAAATAGCCATAACTACTCTAATCTGTTATTAGTTACACAATATTTAAAAAATGTAAATTATAACAACAATAACCAAAAATGTGAGGGGAAGGAGAAGTGAAAGTGTAAATTTTACAAATTCTGTTTAAGTTCTTATCAGTTTAAAATAAGATTATAAATTTAAGATATTTTACATAAACTTTACCATAACCACAAGGAAAAATCCTGTAGTAATTACACAAAAGAACATGATAAAGAAGTCAAAGCATACTGATATCAAAATACATCAAAACACAAAGAAAGATAGTAGGATAAGAAATGGGACAATTAACTTACAAAACAACCAGAAAACAATTAATAAAATGGCAATAGTAACTCTTTACCTATCAATAATTACTTTAAACGTAAGTAGATTAGATTATCCAATTAAAAGCTATAAAATGGCTGAATAACTTTTTTTTTAAGATCCAAAAATATTCTGCCTATGAGACCCACTTTAACCTTAACAGGCAATCATAAATTGAGAGTGAAAACATGGAGGGAAATAATTTAAGCAAATGGTAACCAAAAATATGCAGGGGTAGCTATGCTTATGTCAACAAAATAGATTTTAAACTAGAAATGGTAAAAAGAGTCATTATATTATGATAAAGGGATCAATACATCAAGAAGATATAACAATTATAAATATTTATGCGCCTAACATTAAAGCATCCAATATAAAAGGCAAAAACTAAGAGCTAAAAGGAGAAATAAACAGCAATACAATACTACTTGAGGACTTTAACACCCTACTGTCAAAAATGGATAGATCATCCAGACAGAGAATCAATAAGAAAACAGTACATTTGAATACACTATAGATCAGATGAACCTAACACATATATGCAAAACTTTCTATGGAACAGCAGAATACACATTCTTCTCAAGTACAGGTGGAACATGCTCTAGGATAGACCATATGTTAGGTCACAAAACAAATCTTAGCAAATTCAAGAAGATTAAATCATACTAAGTATCTTCTCTGGCCACAATGGCATGAAATTAGAAATCAGTAACAAGAGGAGAACTGGAAAATTTATAAAAGCAAGGAAATTAAACAACACTCTCCTTTAAAAAAAAAGATTTTATTTATTTGAGTGAGAGAGGGAGAAAAAGAGTGAGTGAGAGAGAGCATGAGAGGGAGGAGGGTCAGAGAGAGAAGCAGACTCCCCGCCAAGCAGGGAGCCCGATGTGGGACTCGATCCTGGAACACCAGGATCATGACCTGAGCCGAAGGTAGATGCTTAACCAACTGAGCCACCCAGGTGCCCCATAAACAACACTCTCCTAAACAAGCAAAGGAGCAAAGAAAAAAATAAAGGGGGAATAAACAAATTTCTTGAGACAAATGAAAATGGAAATACAACATATCAGAACTTGTGAGATGCAGCAAAAGCAGTTCTAAGAAGAAGTTCATAGCAATTGTTCATAGCAATAAATTCCTACATTAAAAGCAGTCATCCAAAATAAACAAGAAGAGCCAAACTAAAATTAGATTTAGACTTTCTCAAACAAAAACTTTTCACTACTATCACCATACTGTAGACTCTAACCATGGCTATATATTTACCATTACCAGTAAAATTTACACTACCTTTTTGTGTTTATGATGTTAATTAACATTCTTTTACTTCCACTCAAAAAAATTCTTTTAGCATTTCTTGTGAGAAAATTCCTTTAGTTTCTTGAAATAAACTCTCTCAGCTTCAGTTTGCTTGGGAAAGTCTATGATCCCAAAGAAACAACATCAGCCAAACAATATTAGCCAACTAAAATTTGGTTCTTTGAAAACAGAAACAAAATTGACAAAGCCTTAGCTAGACTAACCAAGGGGAGAAAAAAAATCAAAATCAATAAAATTATAAATTTAGAAAAAGAAACATTACAATGGATACCACAGAAAGTCAAAGGATCCTAAGAGATTGCTATAAACAATTACATGCCAATAAATTGAACACCCTAGAAGAAATGGAAGGATTTTTAGAAACATACAATTTATGAAGACTGAATCAGGAAGAAAGAGAAAAGCTGTAGAGAATAATTACTAGTAATGAGATTGAATCAGTAATCAAAAATCTCCCAAGAAAGAAAAGTCCAGGACCAGATGGCTTCCATGGTGAATTTTACCAAACATTTAAGGAAAAACTAAAACCAATCATTCTCAAACTCTTCCAAAAAATTGAGAGGGAAACCTCCCACATTATCCTGACACCAAAACCAGAAAAGGACACTACTACAAAAGAAAACTAAAGGCAAGTATCCCTGATGAATGTAATTGTAAGAACTCATAATAAAACAGTAGCAAACCAAATTCAGCAGTCCATTAAAAGAATCATTCACCGTGATCTAGTGATTTTTATCCCTGCGATGAAAGGATGTTTCAACATATGCAAATCAATCAGTGTGATACATCAGATTAACAAAATGAAAGAAAAGAATCATATGATTACCCCAATAGATGCAGAAAAAGCATTTGACAAAACTTAACATCCATTCATGTTAAAAATTCTTAATGACATATCTCAACATCATAAAGGCCATGTATGACAAGCCCACAGCTAATATCATACTCAGTGGCGAAAATGTTGAAAGCTGTCCCTAAAATCAGGAATAAGACAAGGATGCCCACTGTTATCACTCTTATTCAACATAGTCCTAGAAGTTTTAGCTAGAGCAAGCAGGCAAGAAAAAGAAATAAAAGGTATTAGAACTGGAAAGAATGAAAATTGTCTCTATTCACCGATGACATGATTTTATATGGAGAAAATCCTAAAGACACAACCCCCCCAAAAAACTATTAAATATAATCAATAAATTCAATAAAGATTCAGGATGCAAAGTTCATATACAAAACTCAGTAGTTTTTCTATATAGCAACAATACATTTTTTGAAAAATAAATTTAAATCTCATAATAGCATCAAAAACAATAAAATACTTAGGAATAAATTTAACAAAGGAGGTCAAAGATTTCAAATCTGAAAACACTGATGACAGAAATCAAAGACACAGATAAATGGAAAGGTTTTGCACATTCATGAATTGGACGAATTAACATTGTTAAAATGTCAATATTCCCAAAGATCCAATGCAGTGTCTACCAAGATTCTAATGGCATTTTTTACAGAGGTAGAGAAAACACTCCTAAAATTTATATGAAACCATAAAAGACTCCAAACAGCCAAAGCAATCCTGAGAAAAAAAAGAGCAAAGCAGGAGGCATGACACTTTCCAATTCCAAGGTATGGTCATTGAAAACAGTACTGTACTGGTGTAAAAACAGGAAAATAGACCAGTGGAACAGAATTAGGAGCCCAGAAACAAACACACACACACACACACACACACACACACACACACACACACACACACACACACAGTCAACTAGTATTCGGCAAGGGAGCCAAGAATACTTAATGGAGAAAAGACAGTCTGCGACAAATGGTGCTGTGATAATTGATTATTCACATTTAAAAGAATGAAACTGGACCTATGTCCTATACCACTCACAAAAATTAACTCAAAATATATTATAGGCTCAAATGTAAGACCTGAAGTCATGAAACTCCTAGAAATAAACATAGGAATAAGACAACTCAATGTGGGTCTTGGTAATGATTTTTTGGATATGACGCCCAAAGCACAAGCAATAAAATTAAAAATAATAATAATAATCCTTTGGGGCTTCATCAAACTAAAAGCTGCTGCACAGCCAAACAGACTATCAACAAAATGAAAAGACAGCCTATGAAATGGGAAAAAATATTTTCAAACCATATATCTGATAAGAAGTTAATATTCAAAATATATAAAGAACTCATACAAGTCAATAGCAAAGTAATAATAATTACTAATAATAACCCAAATAGAAAATGGACAGAGAATCTGAATGGACACTTTTCCAAAAAATGTATATGAAGGGCCAAAAGGTACATGAAAAGATGCTCAACATCATGAATCATTAAGGAAGTGCAAATTAGAACCAAAATGAGACTCCACATAGCTTTGAAGTAATGGTCTCAGATTGAGTTGACTTCTTCCACCATCAGCTCTCCTAGCCAGCTTTTAAGTCCATAGATGCAACACTCCAAACAGTTCTATAGTGATGGGAGAATCATAAAATTACATTTGCTTTCTTAACCTCCTCCTGTATTGTTTTGTTTTGTTTTATTTTCCAGTGAAGTTTAGTTAAGGGCTAAGAAATATAGGGAAATCTTCATGGACACCAAAACATAGTAAGTATATCACTTTTGTGTTAAAAGAAATTTTGGTAGGTATTCATCCTTTCTGATAGCTGAGTAATATGGGGGGGATGGGGTAACTGGCTGATGGGCATTAAGGAGGGCATGCGCACTGGGTGTTATACACAACTAATGACTCATTGAACACTACATCAAAAACTAATGATGTACTATATGTCGGCTAATTGAATTTAAATAAAAAATTAAAAAAAGAAAATGTGCTATAGATTAAATGTTTTGTGCCCTCACCATACCCGACCCCTGCCAAATACATATGCTGAAATATTACCCCCCAAGTGATGGTATTAGGAGGTGGGGCCTTTGGGAGGAGATTAGGTCATGAAGATAGAGCCCTAATGAGTGGCATTATTGCCCTTAAAAAGAGACTCTAGAGAGATCCTTCCCCCACTCTGTCATGTGAGGACACAGTAAAAGACACTGTTTACAAACCAGAAAGTGGGTTCTCACCAGATACCAAGTTCCCCAGTGTCTTTATCTGGTCTTTCCAGTCTCCAGAACCGTAAGAAACAGGTGTTTGTTGTTAAGTCACCCAGTTTATGTTATTTTGTTAGAGCAGTCTAATCAATTAAGACAAATGGCAGGCCTTATGAGAGATATATTTTTAAAAGTATAATGCATGATCTCTATCTTTAGTGAGCCAGGAATCTAAGAAGCAAGAAAAAATTGAATAGACAGCATACAAAGAATGTGCTATGGAGTACCTTCTATCCCAGTGGCGCTTAGCTCTGTTCCCACGGAGGTCTTATTCCCCAAGACAGTAAAGAATGCTAACTGTTAAACTCAATATTTTTATCTTATTTTTACTAAATTACAGAAAAGATAATGCAATTGGATAGGATTTTCTTATTTTTAAGTTTTGTTCCCTTATTTTTTTCTAAAATCTTTGCCACTTACTACCACTTGTCCATTCTAGACTTAAGGATAGCAAGAATTCTTATTTAGCATTTTTTTCATTCATCCAACAATTATTTTACAGTGCTGGCTACACACGAGGCACTGTTTAAGACACTGGGCTATAGTGGTGAACAAAACAGATAAGGTCCCTACCCATAAAATATTTATGATCCTGTTGTGATGTAAAATATTAAAGATGAAAGCTAATAAATAGGTAATATTGTGTTAAATAATAACTGCTGTGAAAAAAAGTGAATTAGGGTAATATTACAGAGAAAGACTTAGGGGTGTTGGTAATTTTTAAAAATATTTTATGAATTTGAGAGAGAGAGTGTATGAGCAGGGGGAGGGGCAGAAGGAGAGAGAGAGAAAAATCCTCAGGCCAACTCCCCACTGAGCATGGAGCCCACTGCAAGGCTCGATCCCAAGATCCTGAAATCATGACTTGAGCCAAAACCACGAGTCAGATACCTAATCAACTGAGGCACCCAGGCACCCTGGGGTGTTGGTAGTTTAAACTGAATCATCAGGAAAAGCCTAAGTAAAGAGATAGTTCTTGAACTAAGAACTGGATGGATAGAAGAAGTCAACCATTTGAAGCTCTCAGAACAAGCATTTTATAGACAGAAGGTAGAGCAAGTGGAAAAGAACAAGAGCATCACTGAGCTTGATGTCTTCTAAGAGCATCAGGAAGAACTCTATATCTGAAGTATAATGAGCAATGGAGGAATGTCAGTGAATGAGATCATGGAGGAAACCCTAGACCAGTGCTACTTAAAAGTGTGGTCCCTGGACTGCTGATGGTTCAAATGTTTGTTACTGACCCATGATAAATTAGCTACAGAAATTATGAGCAAGAATTTAGCAACTTTACATTTGACAGAAAATATTATGTTTATTGAATCTAAATTCTTAATTCTTAATTAGCAAAATTATGTGCCAATGTACTCTGTGTGGGGGTGAGGAAGTGGGGGGAGTCGGTAAACTCACAGGGTACCATAAGATATTTCAAAATTTCAAGGAAAACATAGCAATAGTCAACATCTAGTTGGACACTGCAAGCTACTAGTCAAGGTAGTTCAAACATTTCAAAATTGATCTGAGCTATGTTCCTTTTGATGATGACATCTCTTTGCAAAGTTGAGTTCTCAGCAGTTGTGATAAAAAGCAAGGACAGGGACACGTGGGTGGCCCAGTCAGTTAAGCATCCAGTTCTTGGTTTTGGCTCAGGTCATGATCTTAGGTTCTATCCTGAGATAGAACTCCGCATCAGGCTCTGCACTCATCATGGAGACTTTGTCTCTCTCACTCCCCGTCTTCTCCTCCCCCCTACTCACATGCTCTCTCTCTGTCTCTCTCTCAAATAAAAAATAAATATTTTTTTTTTAAAAAGTAAGTACAGTGTATAATCACAAGGTGGTGGCATCCAACCTGGTTTCAAGGAGTGAGAAGCTGCACAGTGCACACACATCCCACTGATAAGTGATTAGGATTATTTCAAAAACAGTACAAATATTCCCTTTTCTTTGAAAATATGTGTATTACTATTTTTCATGGTTACATTTTCAGGACATAAATACTTGTTAATATTCTGATTGAACTGGTCTATAATTAAACATGGCGTGAGGGTTTTCATCGCTCCCTAGGTGACTTGAATGTGCAACCAGAGATGAACGCTCCAAAATTGTGACTAGGCTAAGGAGAGAAAACACCCTAGACCATAAATATAATTTGGAATCCCAGTCCAGGAAGAGTCCTGTTCTTGAGTCTTGACAGAAATCTGCTTCTGCAGCAGAGAATGAACTCAGGTGGTGAGGACCCAGGAACAGGACCATGATGAAAAAATTCTGCAGCCGTGTGCTACAAGGAGATACTGTAGGACTATGACAGGCTATTCAAAGTGTCTGTGTACTGAAGCCCTGTGATCCACTGTGAGCTCCTTAGAAATTCAGGATCTCAAGCCCCATCCAGACCTGTTGAGTCAGAACCTGCATTTAAACAAGATTTTTGAGGTGATCCATATGCACATTAAAGTCGGAAAAGAATTGGTCCATATGCCACAAGCTGACTTCATGAAATAAACCAAGATATACCAGTAAAGATAGATCCTCCAAAGGAAAGAGTGTGTCATTTCAATTTAGAACCTCTCCCACTCCACGCTGTCCTTCTTGCTGATTAGTGGAAGACTCTCTCTTCCATTGTCCGCGAGATTCTACAGCCTCCTCCTATCATGGGAATCCTCAGCTTTGTCTTCCCTTCCGGTCCCATCCATGATATTTAAACACACTTAAGTCTTACCCCATATCTTTAAAATTTTCACCCTTGACCTCATCCTTCCTGCAGGTTCCCTCTATTTTTCAACTCTCCTTCTCAAAGCGCTTGAAGAGTTGGCCACATTTTCTGACTCCATATTCTTATTCTCACTCACTCCTCAGCTCCCTGCTCATCTCACTACTATTGTCCTGCTCTGAGTTGTCAATGACCTCCAAGTTATAGAACTTTCTTCCTACTTGATTTTTTGCAGACTCCTTCATTCTTGACTCCTCCTCCTTCCCACTTTAAGAAACACTTTCAACTCTTGACTTAGATGGCATTCAATAATCTCACTTTTCTTCGTACTTCTCTGCAATAATACTTCAATTTCTCTGCAGAACCATTCCCGAGGATGGTATTCTCCAGGGATCCCCCTTAGGAAGACCTTCTTATCTCATTCTCTGTATCACCCATCACAGACCTCACCTCTGCGTGAACAGATCCCTTGTGTCTCCGGCCTAGAACTTTCGCTTCCGCTCTGGAGAGTTCTAGTTGGTTGTTGCCCTTAACACCCTTACTCAATAGATCCAAAATTAAACTCATTTTCTTTCTCATCCCATCCACCCCAAACCTAGCCTACATTTGATGTCCCCTAAGCCAATGAAAGTCATCACTATGCACCTATTGCACAAACCATCAGTCTGAGGCTAGCCTTGATCCTTCCCTTCTTTATTCCCTATATTCAGTCAACCACCAAAGCCTTGTGTTTCTATTTCTTAAAAATGATTCAGATACATCTTCTCTGAATCATTATACCTCAAGACACTGTCATCTCTTGACTGGTTTGCTGTAACAACCATGTGAGTGGTATCCCTGCTTTTGCTTGTCCCTGCCAAGTAATGCTTACCATTTATCCCTGTCAGTCCAGAGTGCTTCAAAAATGGAAATATCATCATCCCATCCTGGGCTCTCTGAAGCCCATAAAACAAAGTCCAAACTCCCTAATGTGTTTGGAAAGTCAACTGTGATTCAGCCTTTCAAACTTCATTCTGAACCTTTCCCCATTCCAACTTGACAGGAGATTTTCTTTTCTTTTCCTTTTTTCTTTTCTTTTCCTTTCTTCCTTTCTCTCCTTCTTCCTTTCTCTTTCTTCATCCTTTCTTTTTTTTCTTTCTTCCCTCCCTTCATTCCTCCCTCCCTCCCTCCCTTCCTCCCTCCCTCCCTTCCTTCCTTCCCTCCTTCTTTCCTTCCTTCCTTCTTTCCTCCCTTCCATCTCTCCCTCCTTCCCTCCTTCCTTTCCTTCCTCCCTCCCTCCTCCTTCCTTCCTTCCTTCCTTCCTCTTTCTCCATTCTCCATCCTTTCCACCCATACTCATATATTCTTTATCTGTAATATTCTTCCCTTCTTTGTTTTTGGATAATTCCTAGTCATCTGTCATGCCTCAGCTTCATATTGCAGTCTCCATACTAG
Organism: Zalophus californianus; assembly: GCF_009762305.2. Classification (NCBI taxonomy): domain Eukaryota; kingdom Metazoa; phylum Chordata; class Mammalia; order Carnivora; family Otariidae; genus Zalophus; species Zalophus californianus. Next base: position 133,257,957 of record NC_045600.1, read on the forward strand.
ACTTTCATAACACCTCTGTTGTTATCATGTGTCTCTTGTCTCTATATGGGCACAGACTGTCAATCTTGCTCACTATTTCATCTGATCACCAAGCACAATTTCTAGTACACAATAATAACATAATATTTCATGTCAGAGCTGACATTTGTTTTGTGCTTGTTATGTGCTGGACACTCTTCTAAATACATTGTATGAATTAACATATTTAATCTCATAAGGCCTTGACATAGTTACTGGTATCATTCTCATTTATAGGTAGGTAAACGGAGGCACAGAAAGGTTAGGTAACATGTATAGTTATTAAGTGTTGGAGCCAGGATTCAAATTCAGACAGTGGTTCTAAAGACCAGGCTTTTAATTTTTTTTTTTTTTGACTAAACGAATGAGAATAAGTGAAGGAATGGGGTGTTGTGTAAAACTTATAGAGGTCAAATTCATTTCCCCATGGCACATAGCTGGGAGGTGCTGGGGCTAGGGATTCACTCTGTCTTCTGATTCCAAATTCCATGAGTTAGGGACTGTTCTGCACTGCCTTTTATATTTTTAATTGTTTTAAAAGCAAATGCACTTTTGCTCTCTGTGGACACGGTTTTAATAAGCCTATTTAAATATTCATAATTCAAATGCAAAATCCCCTGCTGCAGCCTTCTGTGGTTCACAGACTTCAGTAAGTGGCCTCTGCTCTTTGTGGTGAGGGCCTGATGAACTGACTGGCCCCTCGTTTATCCCACTTCCTGTATGATCAGACTCTCTGAACAGACTGCTGAGCCAGGAGGTTAGAAGAGTCTGTCACTGCTTCCAAAATATTAATTGGATGGTAATATTTTTGCTCAATAGGCAGCTGGTTCATAACCTCACTGGGAAAGTACAAAATGGTGATAAAAAGTGTCTCAATTCTAAGAGAAATGAAATGTTTCAGAATATCTCAGGAGTTAACCATGCTGGTCATTTTCCCCTCTTAATTCTCCCAAATTCATAGTCACTGAGCTTTGTCAAAACTTGTGATAAGATGTTTAAATCCAAATCTGTGATTTTTCCCACATTTCTCAGTCTTCTCTTGTAGCCCCATCAAAATCAAATTCTGAGCCAGCTCTTATATTTTCACCAAAATCTTTCTTAATTACCTGAGGTTAGGGAGCAAATTTTACTAAATTGTGTGTTTGTCATGCCTAAATTCATGTCACCTACATATTATTTTCTGGAAAAATCTCTTATTGAATGAATGAATGAGTTATCCCAAGACTTCATTATTCTCTCTTTCTTTGAAGCAGAGATCAATAAATATTTGGTCTGTAACACAAAATTTTCAACCATGAGTCTCATGTTTGTTTGCATGGCAGACCAGCAGAAGGCATGAGTCTCTTTGTGAAAGACTAGAGAATTCAAAATATTTAAAGTCATTCTGTTTCCAGACAGATATATTTTTTTTTACCCTCTCACATCAGTGGTAACTCCCTCTTACTTTTTCTGGCTCTTTGTTTGCTCTCTGTTACATCTTCCTTCAGTGGGGACTGTGGACTGTGTCTATTATCTTTCCTCTCTCTTCTTTTATCCAGTCCCATGATTCAAACACTATCTACATATTGATGATTTGGACATCTTCATCTTCAACCCTGACCTGTCCAAGTAGTATGCAACTTATTTATCCAACAACCGACTGCAAATTGTTCCTCTCTTAGTCTTTGCTGTCTCAGTAAGTGACCATTCCTTGGGTTTTAGTCCCAGGAGTAAAGTTGCTTAAGTAAAACAAAGGACAATATGTATTCCAAGTCCACAAATGGTAGTTTGGCAAGAGTGCTGCACACAGGGAAGGCTGATCCATATCCAAAGTTAATTGTCTATTTCCAGTAAGAATAGAATGCTGTTCCATCCATGATATAAGCAGTCCAGTATAATCAATCTGTCACCCAGCCACTTTGGGCAGTTCAGGCCTCTGAATCAATAGACAAATAAGGAGGTCACTGTACTGGCTAGGGGGACTGATTCTGATTGATCCTGACTAAAGTGAGCTGCTACTACACAATGGATGTAAGAGTGTGTCTGGAATATAGGACATCCCTTAGGATTATCTCTTATTACTACCATAGTCTATGATTAAAGTCGATGGACAACTACAACAGCCAAATGAGGCAGGACTGCTAATAGTACAAATCCTTCGGGAATGAATGCTTGGGTTTATTTCTTTCTTTATTTATTTAAGAGAGAGCGAGCAAGTGCATGCAAGTTGGGGGAGAAGTGAGAGAGAATCTCAAGCAGACTTCCCACTGAGTGTGGAGCCCCACAGTGCTGGGCTCGATCTCATGACCCTGAGATCATGACCTGAGGCAAAACCAAGAGTCAGACACTGTGCCACCCAGGCACTGAACATTTGGGTTTTTATATGGTTTAAAGAGATGTGTATGGATGCCAGGTTGATAAGGGGTGGACTGTGATGGTCTTTTTGATGTGTCAATTTGATTAGGCAACAGCCTTCAATTATTCATTTAAACACTAGTCTGTGTCACCATGAAGGTATTTTGTAGATGTGATTAAAGTCCATAATCAGTTCACTTGAAGCAAAGGAGATGATCCTAGATAATCTGTTTTCTAGATATAATAGATAACCGGGGGGCCTGATTCAATTATTTGAAAGGCCTTAAAACCTGAGCTGAGGCTTCCCTGAGGGATGATATTCTGTCAGCTCAGTACAGAGGGTGCCAGCCTGCCCTGCCTAACAGCCTCTCCTGTGGATTTTGGACTTTTCTAGCCAGTCCCCACAACTGTGTAAACACAGTCCTTGCAATAAATTGCTTAATATAAATTTCCTACCAAGTCTCATTCTCTGGTTGAACCCCAAGTGATACACTAACTCTGACAACCCCACACTGGAGTCACTCTGAGTCCTCTCTTTCCATCCCTTACCTCCCCATATAATCGATCTGGAAGTACTGTTAGTTCCAAAGCATACACTGAACTGTACCATTTCTCAACATCTTTGCCAGTAATCATCTGATAAAACCAGGCCAATCTTCTATCTAAAATTTTTAAATGGCTTCTCACTGCACTTTGAGTAAAATCCAAACACTTTATCATTGTCTAAAGCAGTGGTTCTAGACCAAATTTTTAGCCTCAAGATTAGAATTTACACTCTTAAATTTTTTTAACTCCAAAGAGCATCTGTTTATATGGGTTATATCAGTGTTTACTGTATTAGAAATTAAAATTGAGAATTTTTTAAAAGTAGTTATGTATTAATTCATCTAAAATAGCAAATCTACCACATGTTAAAATATGTAGTTATTTGTTGAAGATAACTGTATTTTCAAATAATTAGTGAGAAGAGTAGCATTGTTTTACATTTTTGGCCTACCTCTTTATTTTTTTTAAAGATTTTATTTATTTATTTGCCAGAGAGAGTGAGAGGGGACAAGTAGGGGGAACAGCAGGCAGAGGGAGAAGCAGGCTTCCCGCTGAGCAGGGAGCCTGATGTGGGTGGTACTCGATCCCAGGACCCTGGGATCATGACCTGAGCCAAAGGCAGACGCTTAGCCAACTGAGCCACCCAGGCATCCCATTGCCTAATTCTTTAATGTCTGGTTTAATAGAAGACAGCTGGAGTCTTCTACCTGCATCTGTATTCAGCATATTATAATATACTGTTTTGGTTCAAGAGTATGAAGAATGTTTGGTCTTACCATCTGTCTGGTTAGAAAAGCGAAGAGTATTTTAATAGCCCGTTTGATAATTATAGGTATTCTGTTATCATATTACACCAAAACTTGACAAGTAATAATTTTTACAGGTGATTTGCAATGTGGAACCTGAAATTATATGAATGAACATTAAAATCCATTAGTTTGTCTTTTTGTTTGAATGGATCTATTACATGCAATTTTATAACATCTTGCTTTTGTAATTTGGAAAACAATAGTTCACTGAGACAAACATTTTAAATCTTGGTATGTTTCACGTACAGTAACAGTCATGTTCATCAACATCACCATGAATCACATCAGAGAGCCATTAAGCTCATAATGGCAGATGCAAGTTCTCTAAAATTCTAATTTTCTTTTGAAAGTCTGCCTTCATCATTTGCAACAAATACTATCATTTACCTTTAAGTGACAGTCTCACTTAATTTTCAAGAAAATGTTTACCAAGTGTCCAGGTCTGCATAATTACACTTTGTTAGTTGTTCTTTCAAGGAAAAATACTGTTCTATGAAAAACTGGCTAATTCAGCTAGCAACTCAATCACACAAGTGTTTTTCCTCCAGGTAACCATCATACTTGATATGGAACAGAACTGCTTCAGGTGAACTTCCCATTTTGCCACAACAAAAATGTCAGAATTAGTGCAATTCATATTTTTTTCTTGTTTTCTCAATGACATTTTTAAGTAAAACTGGCTTTTATTGCTCTGGACATTCACTTTGGTAAAGAAATAATGATTGGTGGGGTTCACTCATTCATGGTCAGTCATATTAGTTTTACCCAACATCACTTTGGTTTCATCAGTTTAAAGGTCAACCCAACTGACGGAGCACCTGGGTGGCACAGTAGGTTAAGCAACCCACTTGATTTCAGTCCAGGTCATGATCTCAGGGTCCTGGGACTGAGCCCTGTATCGGGCTCTGCTCTCAGCAGGGAGTCTGCTGGAAGATTCTCTCCCTCTCCTTCTGCCCCTCCCCCCACTTGCATGCTCTCGCTCTAAAATAAAAAAATCTTAAAAAAAAGGTCAATGCAATTGAAATAAGCAAAAAAAAAAATCTCAGTATCATTATGACAATAATTTTGATTTAGCAGGTCCTCTGCAAGAGTCTCAGATATCTCCAAGGACCATACTTTGAGAATTTCTGCTATAAGCCATACCTAGTCATAGTGTCCTCCCCTCCTTATAATTTGAATTCCACTGAAAACCCAGCCATTCGGAATTCATGACAAGCAGGAAGATGTCATGATGGTTCCATAACTCTAACTTACAGAAACCTGAGTGACTAAATTCTGTCTCTTCATTATTGAGCATAACTAAACAATGTTTGTTCTTCCTTGGAACACCTTCTGTATATTTCATTTACATGGCTGTATTGGGTTAGATAGTGTGTTAGTCAGGGTTCTTCAGAGAAACAGATACTGTGTGTGTGTGTGTGTGTGTGTGTGTGTGTGTGTGTGTGTGTGTGGTGTGTGGTGTGTGTACATATGCAGAGAAAAAGATTTAGGGAATTGGCTCATGCAGTTATGGAGGTTGTCAAGTCCCAAATCTGCAGGGTGGTTTGGCAGAATGAAGACTCAGAAAGAGCCAATGATGAAGTTTAAGTCTAAAGTCAGTTATCTGACAGAATTCCCTCTTGCTTGGGGAAGGTCAGCCTTTTGTTCCATTTGGGCCTTCAACTGATTAGATGTGTCCCACCCACGTTAGGGATGGCAATCTGTTTTACTCAAAGTCCACTGATTTAACTGTTAATCCCAACAAAAACACTCTCACAGAAGCACTCAGAATAATATTTGACCACATAGGTAGACACCACAGCTCAGTCAGCTTGACACATAAAATTACCCATCATACATAGTATTCCCCAGGTTCATATCCTTCCCAGATTGTGACCACATTTTGATATGTGAGGTATCCATGAACCAAGGAAAGCCAAGGATTTCTGGTAACACAAGAAGTTAATTGATAGTTCCCCTAGAGGCTTCAGAGAGATCATGACCCTGCCAACTCTTGATTTCAGACTTCTGGCCTCCAGATCTGTGAGGGAACACATTTCTGTCATTTTAAGCCATCAGCCCTGAGAAACGAATACAATGACTACACTACCACATGGCTTAAGTGTGTCAAGGTAGAAGCAAAGATCTCTCCATGGGTAAGAATAAACAATCAGGGTTGGTTTCATAAGGGTGGGGAAGCAAGAGCAAGACCCCTGACCACATGCTTGCTGACCTGTAGGGTGGAGAGAGAGAGACAAGGCTGGGGGCTGAGCAGAAAACCCAGGCAGGCGGGTGCCTGGGTGGCTCAGTTGGTTAAGCAACAGCCTTCAGCTCAGGTCATGATCCTGGGGTCCCTGGATCGAGTCCCACATTGGGCTTCGGGCTCGGCAGGGAGTCTGCTTCTCCCTCTGACCTTCCCCCCGCTCATGTGCTCTCTCTCTCATTCTCTCTCTCTCAAATAAATAAATAAAATCTTTAAAAAAAAAAAAAGAAAGAAAGAAAGAAAACCCAGGCAGGAGAGGGAGGGCAGTAACACTCAGAGCCTGAGTCACCTGCAAAATGAAGGAGGTCAATTGAGGACATGGGGAGGAAGTGCCAGAAATGTCTTAGTCCCCTTCTTAGATACAGGTAACTATCCTGGAGAGCTTCTCAGAGAAGCATCTAAAGTCTCCAAGGGTTCCAACTTTGCCTCCTGCAAAATTCAGTGTATGAAAGAGAACTGGAAGAAGAGCCAGGGGGCTTGAGAGGGAGAGCCATATCTACCATCACTCCAGACGGGAAAAGAAAATGTCAGATCGTAGCTGGTAAATAAGATGTTACAGCGAAGCTTGAAAAGCCAGGTTCTTTCTCCCTTGTAAAGGCTCTACCTGCATAACATGAAGGGGCTCAGTGACAGACACATTAAAACACCATTAAACTGTGAAATAGAACACAGTATGAAAATAGATTTCACCTTCACAGTGTATCGATCTCCACCCTGCGCCATGCCCATGTTCTTGGACAACTGTTTTATAATAGGTTTTACTTATTTTCCTGTTGCTGTTCTGACTTCCTCAGAGGAGGGTGTTGTTTCTAAAAGCTCCCTGACAGTGGAAAGAGGCAGACTTGCTTCTCAGGTAGTACCTGGCCTTGGAAGGCTCCTGCTAGCATCTGCACAAACAGAAATCAGTCGGTGAAAGTGAGGAATGACTTTGTCGTGGCCGCTGGGACAACAGACACCCAAGGAGGAGGAAGAGAAATGCCAGCTCCTTGGGGAGGGGAGAGGGATGGCTCCACACAACGGTGGGCCAATCGTGGCAGGAGGTACGTGCCCATACCTCTTGCGATTAAGTTTAGGCACCCAAGGACAAGGGGATCTTGCTGCCTTTGTAGGATGGCTCTTATGTTTTATTTTTTTACTTCAGAATACATCTACACACACACACACACACACACACACACACACACACACACAATCAAAATTCTTTTCATAATAATGGAGAGAAGAGAATCTGTCCCCTGTAACAAAAATGATCAAAGAGCTAGAGAACTCTCTAAATAATTTTGTGGCTAATTTTTGGCCCACATGAGCAGATTAACAAAGAGTAACACAAAGACAGCAAAAAAATCACTCGCTTTTCATGGAAACATTCATGTTTAATTTTGCAAGGGCTGAGCAAATCAGAAGATACCTTTCTAGCTCATCATTAATGCTAATAAGCCCAAGTAGCCCTTAGATGTGAGACTTCCAACATCATTTCTTTCTTCAACAACCATACTTGGGAAATGAATGTCTAAGGAATAGCCTTTTCCTAAATTTTAGCCAAATCAGAGAAAAACATAATGAAGAGATAAGCATGTGGCAAAACATCCGAGGAACCAGTGAAGCTGCATTGTAGGCCACAAAAATCAGTGAAGCTAACAGCAGTGTTTTGTGTGGACCCAACATCATTGTTCCTCAGAGAAAAACATGCCCATGAGGATGCTCAAACTGGAGTTCTCACTCCTGTGGTTCCCAACTCATGTTCCTTATAATTCTCATAGTGAGGATTCAAATGCATTGAATAAACTTGAATATCATTTTTCATACAAAAATTCTTTGTAAAAGAGGATAAAATTTTCTTCTTAACACAAAAAGAAACCTATGCCAGAGGGGTAACTGCATCACGCTTAATGGTAAACAAATAAATTCTCTTTGGGATTAGAAACATAATGAAGTTATTACCTCATTTTATTATTGTTACTTAAAATTATTCTGTAAATAATAACTGATGGGTTAAAATACAAAAATGGCATAATAGCTCTAATAATGAAGGGGATAAAGAAAAAGTTGCCTGAAGGTTGCACGACTGCCTCCCTAGAAAATGTAGTAAGATCTATTAAAGTCATTAAAACAAATAATTGATTTCAGGGCACCTGGGTGGCTCAGTCAGTTAAGTGTCCAACTCTTGATTTTGGCTCAGGTCATGATCTCAGGGTCATGAGATCAAGCCCCGCATTGGGCTCTGTTCTGGCCATGGAGCCTGCTTAAGATTCTCTCTCCTTCTCCCTCCCCCTACCCCCTCTAAAAAAATAGTAATAATTGATTTAAATATATTTGCCAATTAAAAACTATATATAAAATACCAGTAGTTTCCTATATTAAAATATACCTCCTTTGAAAATAGAATAAGAAAAGGATCCCTCCTCTCCAAAAAGATTGCACCCAGTTGCAACCACAAATATAAAACAAAGTGGAAATAACCCTTATAAGAAATGAGTAGAACTCATATGAGGGGGAAAAAAGCTATGAAATATTACGTCATGTTTACACATTGAGAGATTAATATCATGAAGACTGCAAATCGTCCAAAAATAATTTATGAATATAATGAAATTCCAGTAGGATATTTTAGAGCATGAAAAAAATCTGAAAATTTATGTAGAAGAAAAAGGTGGGATAGATAGCTTGGAACTTTTTTAAATGAAGAGGGATAGGAAGTGACATGACCAAGCAGATGTTACTCATTCATTAAGTAAATACTTGAGGACCCACTGTGTGAGTTTTGCTTGTGGGACAGGTAGAGAGAACAGACATGGCCCTGCCTCCAAGGAGCTTACAATCTAGTGAAGGAGAGGGAGAGAGTAAAAAAATAATGACCCTGATATCGTAAATATCTAATTACAAGCAATAACAAGTGCTTTACAAGAAAGCTACCAGTCAGGGAGAGCCGTGTTTGGTGCTGCAGTTCTTCTATGCCCAAAGTGGAGGACACCACTTCCTTCAGTGGGCACACAAATGGTGTAACTGGCCTGCCATGCAGCCCACCCAAAGCCGTAAGTGATGGTCTTCATGGGACGTGACATTGAACCTGACTCAAGGATGAAAGGGAACTAGAGTTCCCAGGAGAAAGAAAGCAGGTTTGAAGGCCCTGTGACCAGCAGATCTTGGCACAGTCAAGAAACAAAGGGAGTCAAGCAAAAGACCGAACTCCAGAGACTTGGGGAAAGGGGTGGAGAGAAACAGGTGGGGCCACGTGCAGACCATGCAACATGGAATAGATTCTATCTGAGTGCAGTGAAAAATCTCCCTAAGGGTCCTGGGCAGGGACCATAATGAAACTATACCATAATGAAACTAATGGCTTAAGGAGTTTATTCTTTTCTGTTGTGCAGAGAATGTTCTGGATGCGATGAAGAATGCACACAGAGCAACTACATGGTGGGCTATGTGGTGTTCCAGGAGAAAGATGGTGATGTAGCTAACCAGGTTGGGTGCATTGGAGAATTGAAGGATATGACAAATATTTAGAAGGTAGAATTAATGAGAATTGGTGACTGATAGACTAGAAAGTCAAAAGACTGATGTGCAATTGACCTCTTTTAAAGTTATTCACTGGTGTAAGAAAAGACAGGCTGATCTTTACAACCAAACAAAAGAAACAGCAGAAACAGATCTATATGTATATTATTACAAAATCAACTTGGCATTTTAAAACAGTGGGAAAGAAGGAATTATCCATAAAATGTATTTCACCAATTGCCTAAATGTTTTTAGGGGGAGGAGGAGAGAACCGGATAAGGTCGATATTTTTCTCACAATTTACACCAAATAAAAATAAAACATTAAAAGTACTAGAAGATAGTATAGGTTCATATTTTCCTTTTGTTTTACTTCACTTTGTTCTTTCTTTGCTTTTGGACCTCGGGAACAAACAGGATCTAGCAACACTCCTTAGTTCATGGCTCACTATCATCCATTGGTCTATAAAACGCATTCCCCATCTTTTTATTTGATTTTCTCCCCATCATCATTCCATTGTACTTCTCTGGCTCCATACTCTCCAACCCCTCCAAGCATCCACTCTGATGTTCTTGAGAGCATTATTATGTAGGGTTGGTGAGCAGTTTAAATGTTAACCCGTGAAAAGCCTACATAGAAAGCACCTACTATGTTGTCCCCCTTCAACAGATATTAACTCATCTGAAGTTTATTATTAAATTTTCCTACCAAAAAATACCTCTTCCTTTAATCAATTTTTTTTTTAATGTCCTCTAATTCTTTGAGGATTTTCACCATACACGCTTGCTTTTTCTTTGTTAGGTTAAACCCAGGCACTTTAGAGCTTTCATTGCTATTTTACATTTTTTATTTCCTTTCCTGAATGGTTATCCCCAGTATGGACGAGTGCTATTGATTTTCAAATTTTATTTTGTCTGCTCACTTGAAAAACAATGTTGAATTAGGGAGGGCTTTTTAAAGCATAATGCCAAGGGCAAAACGCATGAGGAAAAAAACATTTATTTGCCAAGAAAACCTATCGAAGTCAAAAATATATGACAATTTGGGAAAAAAATATTTGCTACACATATGACAGAAAAGAGACCAATGGTCTAAGTATATTAAAAGCTATTACAAAACAAAAAGAAAATTGTCAAATATGGGCAGAGACCATGAAGAAATAATTAGAGAAGGAATAGAAATATCCAGCAAACAGGAATTAATGCTCAGTCTTATATGTAATCAAAGATCTGCAAATTAGCAGAAGAAAGCACTTTTGCATTATCATCTGCATTAGTCAAGATTCATGTCATAGTGACAGAATCCCAACACAATGTAAATTATGCAGAGAAGGAAATTATTGGATCGGTTAACTGGGATATCTGGGGATAAGTCTCGCTTCAGTCCCAGGAGGACCTAATAGCTCCCTCCCATCTCCTAGTGTCATGTCTATTAGATTTTATTCTGCAGGCAGATTTTGTCCACTTGGCAGACAAGATAGCTGCCAGGAGCTCCTTCCAGCCTGGCAAACTGAGATAAAAATCTAACAGCTTTCTCCACTCCCTATGTACGGAACCGAGGGAAGACTTCCGTCCTGGTTGGGTCTTCGCCTCTGCTAAACAGAGAGTAACACTCCATAGGCAAAAGGAGGAACCTGGGAGGGGTATTTTTCGATTCCTCAAATTTTGAAAACCACAGATCCTTATAAACAAACAAAACAAAACAAAAACCAAGAAATCGATTGCCTGTAGAGAGGGTCACATATGAAGTTGGAAAGTTGCTAAGGATACACTCTGTCTCATAATTGTCTTTCGGGCCCTAGTGGCAGCAAGACCTCATTACACTGCAAGTCACCTCCCAAGCCGCTATTGGGGACTTGAGGGCTGGAGTGGTTTTCTTTAGACATTATATCACCGTCCTTGGAGAGAAGAGTTGCTTGCAGGAAGAGAAGGAACAATTCCGTCCTGAGGGACAAAAGCAAGCAGCGGAAATTCTGAGAAGGGGAGGGGAGAGGGACAGGTGATCTAAACCGTGAGAATAGTTCTCTCTTTGTGAACAGTGCGGTCTGCACTGAAGGTTAGTTACAAATACAATCTCAGGCGTGTGAGAGGCACGCTAACTTTTATTTTTTTCTCCCCACTAAATTGATAGGTTGGCAGGTTTGAGGCCTGTGTCCTTTAGAAATCCCGCTGCGCAGCTTGGAGGTTTAATACAACCAGGGAAGCAAGAAAAAGCACGAAGGTCACTCGGAGCTTCTACTGTGAAGGCTCAATGTTTTGTTTTATGAATAACACAAAATGCAGGGATGGCACGAAGACTGCAGGGAGCAAATAATGAAATTCCTTATTCCCCCGGAACTTTTCAGAAAAACCCAAATTCCCTTTGACCACACATCTGTCACCTTCTAGATTTAAATACCTTCACATGGTAAATGGCCCTTGCAGTTCTGCATGGAGAAATGAAGCCACCATAGCTAATAGGGTTCGGAGAAGGGGCTCGAGCCATGTGGTTCTATCCTTCCTCCTCTGGATGTGGGGAGATCGCAGCACACAGAGCGAATTGAGAAGCCAGTAAGAGCCTGACCAGTCTTAAAAGGAGGGGCTCTTAGCTCCTTTCCATTTAACTTAACATCCCTTCTGTATGTCCACCTGCAAAGCCTCCAAGGTAGATGTTAGAAGACATGTAGACGTGGGGATGCCACCATTCAAGAAGGGATGAGCCCAGCATATGCATTCTCACGATTGATACAACGTGGAGGCATGCAACAGCCATAGGAAAGTAACAAAGTGCATTATACGGTTACAAGGAAGAAAGATCACAAAGAGTTGTGGGGATCAAAAAATGTTTCTTTGAGAGGTGCAATGTGGGAAAGGCACTGAAAATGAATGTCACTGGGAGAGAGAGAGCGAGGAGAAAAGGCTATTCCAGATCAAAGCAGGCTTAGGTATTAAGGATGGCAGAGTAATGTGTTTTGAGTGCAATCAACCATATTTCCAGGACAGTATTGTTATATAGGACTGGAAAGCTAGGTTGGGGCCAGCTACTTTCTATTTTTTTTTTTTTTTAAGATTTACTTATTTATTTGAGAAAGAGAGAGTGCACAAGCATGAGCGGAGGGAAGAGTAGAGGGAGAGAGAGAGAGAAAGAATCTCATTGCCCCAGTGCGGGGCTCAATCTCATCTCATGACCCCAAGATCATGACCTGAGCCAAAATCAAGAGTCGGACGCTCAACTGACTGAGCCGCGCAGGCACCCCGTGGGCCAGCTACTTTCTAAGTTGTCCAACATGTCCCGCTTGCTGGAAAAAAATTGGTCACATGCGTTATTATTTCTTGTTTATTGCTCTAGTTGCCATACTGGACTATCAGCACCTTGAAGGCATGGACTGTATCCGATTCCTACCTGGCAGGAATCTGTATGTGTTTCTTTCCCAGTCTAGAGGAAAGGTCCTTGACCCCAGTCCACCGCTTAAGAGACTCCCATAAAGAGAGCTATGTTGGAGTACCACTCTTGACTTCCCTCCAGCTCCTCTATCAACACACCTGCCCAGGAAAGAGGAAGGAGGCATGCCCATCAGAGCCACTCCCTCTTTCTCTTTGGAATCTGCCTGTCTGCACAGAGTGGGCATTTCTCTCTGCTCATCTCTGCCCGGAGTCTTAGGCCTCTGGTATCCAACACTCTCTGTGTCTGGCTGGGTATGACTATTTAATTCTGAGGCTCAGTATTAGGAAACCCATTTGTCCTGCTCGTTCACTAGCAGCAATAAAGATATATTTTCATCTCCATTTGTTTGACTCCTGCAACTGTCTCTTGGTCTGACCTCAGATGGTAAAGGGTGTATTATAGCCCCCTAAATGCTATCAAACCCTAAGAGTAGGTACTCAGTGAGTGTGTGTGTGTGTTGATTGAAAGAATGAATGTATGCATGATTTAATTCCTGAGGACCAGCAGGGGCAAGAAGCATCAAAGCCCCCACCCCATCACTCTATTGCTCTGTCAAGGCCCATCTGTGACCGTGGGGACCTGATAATAGAATCTTCCCATGAGGTCATTTGGGGTCACCATTAATAGATCACTTTCTCTTTCCTGTTCTGTAATATTTGATTATTTCCTTCTTTTCTCCTCTTATGTGAGATACGTGTCTCAGGTTCTGGAAAGATTCAGGTCATCTTTTACTCTTTGAATACCATCACCTCCCTTTCCCCACTGATATCACCTACTGCAGCTGCTGCCTCACTCATTTCTGCTTTCCATTTCCGCAGGCAGGAATTGTAATAATCCTTGAAATGATGAATTTAGGAGCTCCTGTTGTAATGGCGTCTCCATCTGCACCGGGACACACCTCCTACTTAGAATACAATGTTTTTGGTACCAAAAATGAGCTTTAGTGTTCCTGGCTCTTGCACATATCACTCACCAAGAGGATGTCATATACAGTTATGGAAGACCAAGAAGTTTTCTTCTTCTTCTTTTTTAATTCATGTTTGATTTGGATTTGGTTTCATTTTAGAATACACTTAATATTTCTAAAACCTGGATATCACATTGTCTCAAGAGCATGCCAGCTAAAACAAGAAATCCACCTGTAGTTCAAAGCTTGTATTTTAATGTCCAAAAAGCTTTCTGAAATTGGAGGACCACCTCTGCTTCCAAAGTTTCTTTAAAAAATGATGAAACTCCAAGATAACTAGCACTAAGGTAAGTTGAAGATACGGCTGAAAAAGTGGGTGAAGTTAAGAGCTCAGCCTCTGCAGATCTCTGGACAGAAGTGTCTGAGGTTCAATATAGAATTTAAAAAAAAAGAGGGGGCAGAGCCCATTGAAAATGGAAAAACAATTAAAAAATATATTGAAAGTAGAAAGAAAAAGAGAAATCATTCCTAATTAATTCTGGTGCCCTGCTCAACCCCAGCCTCTTTGTAATCCTACTGGGAACATCTTTATTGATCTAGGGGTCCTGCAGCAGGCTTCTGATGCTTATCTCAGCATAAAAACAGGCTCTTGTGATGAGCAGTGATTTAATTACATGACAATCACCGTTAACAATGCATGGCGAATACCAAAAAAATATGCAGAGCAAGACTGGCAGTGATAAATGCAAAGAGGTGGCATTGACTTTCAGTAAAGTTTCTGGCTCAAATTCTACTGATACTTCTCTCATAGGAAAAAATAATATTCAGTGACTTGAAATGTCTAAGAACTGGCCTCATTGGCTCATTTTTAAGTAATAACAAGAAAGTTTAAACTTTAAAATAGTTTTTATTATATTAGTAGAACTTATTCCTAAAACCTGAGGAATAGACTTATAATTAAGCTTTCCAACAAAATTATGAGGTTTTAAAAGACAGCAAATTTCTCCTGAGATCCTTAAGACTCGCTCAGTGCCTAAGTCCATAGTCAGTATTCAAAAATTATGGGAGGAACTAGTGGAAATTGAATATGTTTTTACAATAAGACCCTTTCAGAATAAAATTTCAAATGTCTTCAGAAGTGCTCTTAGGCCTAGGCTTTTAGATACATCAAAGCACATATGTAAGTCTAGGCTTATGTAAAACAATAAAATACATTCCCGTCTTTATCAGAGGCTTTATCAGAGACTAACTTGGGTTAACCAAAACTAATTACTAGTTTAGAATGATAATGTCATAGTGGTAATTGGCACAGGTTGTTTTAAACCATTTGAACAGATAAATATGTAAGTAAGGGCCAAAAAATTGTGTGTAATTTGGTTTCATAAACTCTGGTTAACTGAACGTGGTGGAATGGCTCTTCTTTAATGAGAAGCTAGTAAAATTAAAGCATCATACAAAAGAGAATAAACACACAAGAGCTGAGAGTATAAAGGAGGAGTCATCACAGATGAGAGATGTGGAGCAGTGTGGGGGTGAATGGAACATGCCGATAGCAGGCGGAGAGGTAGTGTCAAATAGGGGATGAGGCCAGTGGAGTCTCCACACTGGTGGAGTGGAGAAATGAGCAACTTGGTCCTTGGCAACCTTCCAAAAGCTCATCTTTAAGTTGGCAAGGTCTAAAAGGGGAACGAATGAGAGAAGAGTTTCCGGGAAGAGAGAGATTCACAGGAAGCCGGCATGGCCTCAGTCCCTAGAACTCAAGATTTCTTCTTTTGAGATTATCAATGGATTTTCTTCAGGTAAAATATGTAACAGTCAAGGGCACAGGCTCAAGAGCCAGCCTGGCTGGACTCAAAGCTCAGGTCTGTTTCTTATTAGCTGTGTGACCTTGAACAATTTCCTTAACTGTCTGTGCCTTATTTTCCTTATGTAAGTAAAATGTAAAATGGGGAATATGATAGTACAGCTACTATATATAGTTGTTTTGAGGATTAAATAATTATGTTTAAAATACTTATAACACTGCCTAAATGTCAGCTATAAGTAATATCAACATTCATAGGGTGGTGTTGGCAAGTTCAGAACAAAGTCTTTCTTATTTTGGTATTTGGAAGGACTCACAGCCTGGAACAGACTCTCTGCCTACCTGAGCACATACAGCCAGTGGGCACACTCTTCCCAGACTGACAGAGATCTTCTTCCAAAGATGGGTTTATCGGGAGAAGGACCTCCTTATTCATGAGCAGAGAAAACCTGCAGGTCTTGCCTAGGACAGCCAATCCAGTTCTTTGGTCCCAAATAAGAAGAATCAATAATGGATCCACAGACCCGTGAGGAAAACAAGTAATGTGAAAGAAGAACTGACATGGGAAGAAATAGATGATTCAGGTAGACAGATGAAAATAAAAAAATAGTCCATTACCTTCAGATTTGAGACTATAGTAAAAAAAAAAAAAAGAAGGACAGACTGCTATGGAAAAGATAACAGAATTTAAAATATGATTGGTCAAATAAATAATGAATTGAAAGATTGAAACAGAAAGTCAAAGAAGTTTCCCAGAGTGTAGAGCAAAAGAGAAAATATAAGAGGAAAAAAAAAGAGAGAGAGACAGAGAGACAAAAGATCATTTGAAGTCTTACTTCTCTGTCTACATTTACTACATTACTACACCACAACAAAGAAATCTATACATTAAACAACATAGATTATCCTAACCTAACGCAAAAATGTATCATTTCCAGTAATGATAAAAAAAAAAACAAACACCTTGCACTTTTCCAAATTGCTTACACAGCTGGTCTGGCTCTCTCTCTCTCTCTGATCTTCTTTTTATCTGCGTGAAATTGCTAAATTTCCTCCACACAAAACTCCCCATTTGACAAATCGGAAAGCCCAGACATGGTGGCATGAACTGACTGAGGTTCACACCGATAGGAAGTTAACTCTTCTCCCGGTCCCGGCATTAAAAAAAAAAACCTCGCTACAAAATTGAGCCCAGCTAAATTTATGTCCCAAAGGATCATAGGTGGCAGGAGTAGATGCCAGCAGCGGAATTTTTCATGCACTGAGTATTAAAATGCAAAACGGCTGTCCACTGCGGAGATTCACCTTGGCGGGAAATGATGACTCACGCGGTCCCTCATGTCAATATGACAAACCTATTAAAATGTGATGAATTCCGCAGGCGAACACTTCTCATTAACCTGACCTGTTGTCTATTTGCTGAAAAGCATATGTACATTTCCAAATGTAGGCACCGAATATCTATCTCTTTGGCAGACTGCGTTCCAGGCAGATCACGGATATTAATAGAATACAGATTTAGAGATAAAAGAAATGCCCCCGCCAGTTGTTGTTGGTTTTAGGTTCCAGCAGATTCCAGCTTGCCTCTGCAACTCACAGCTTAATTGGTACTTCTATTATTATACAATTTCTAGCTTTACAGTTTCCAGTTCTGACATAATCATTTCCTAGTGTGAGTCACAAGTAATGTGACTGTGTGGTTAAAACTTAAGGATACTATTAAGATAATCAACTATTTCAATCCAATCTTGGGCCAAATCCAGATAGAAAATTCCTCAAACCAATCAATTTAAAGGACTCGCATTTTTTTTTTTTTTTTTTTTTAGTTTTAAGCCTCCATTTTTGACAACTTCTTCAAAAAGAATTATGTAATTATGATTGCCAACTTGTGATTTTCTGAAATGATAGGAGACAAGTATAACACGGATAATTGAAACTGAGAATTGGGAAAATATAAGCCCGAACTGTATCTAATGATGAGTTTCAACATCTGCTTTTGCTGAGCATTGAGGCAGTATTGTTACACAACAAAATGGACTAATCTAGTGCCAAGTTCTTCAAAACTGGAAATATTTTATGCATAATACCAATTTTTAGGGTTCCATCCCTAAATGTCTCATCCTATTACTTTAGCTGAGAAACTGAGGTAGGGTGAACTGAAATTCTGTACTCAGTGGTTCAAGAATTAGTATTAGTGATGACATCAAAAATTAGAGTTTTGGAGTCTGGCTTTTATTTGGCTAACGGAGATGAGTCTCCTCTCCTGGTCCTACTATGTAGAGGCATTTCCTTCTCAGTTAAATTTACACCAGGATTATCCTCCTTCCATCGTCACCTCTGGAGCTGACCATTAGTTGACTGTGAGGCTTCTTAATGGAATTTTAGTGATGGGGAATACCTCTGAGAGAAATAAATGCTCATGACTCTCTACACAGCTCGTTCGAGTACTGCTACTACTGTTTTACATTAAAGTGTATAAAAAGGCAGATTCAGGTGGAGAACATGGATTCTCTCATTCTTAATTTGATGCCCTTTGTATCAATCCCATATTGCCTTGGAGTCTTTATTAAGACGTTAAGAGCATGTTTTTTCACGTACTATTGTTTTCCAGTGATGTTCTGAATAAATTAGCGATGTGTGTATGTGTATATGTGTGCATGGTCATGCGAATGTGTGGGCATAACCCACAGCAGCATAAGAAATTCGGCTTTGAAAATAAATATGGAGGACAGAATCTCCTAAGAAAACAGGAGAGACATGTGCTCCTGCCCAAACTGGTCAATTTGGATTAGAAAACCTGAGTGGATGAGGTAGGCAGAATAATGACCCATGGCGGATGGCCACATCCTAATCCCCAGAACCTGCGAACATGTTAGGCTCCATGGCAAAGGCAAATCAACGTTGCTGATCAGCTATCCTGAATATAGGGTGATTATGCTGGATTACTCAGGTGGGGCCAATACAATCATTATATATATATATAAACATATATATATATAGAGAGAGAGAGAGTATTTATCGTCCTTACACATGGAAAGGGAATTGGAAAAGACAACTAGAGGAATGGCAGAATGACAAGGACTCTGCTCAACATCGCTGGTTTTGAAGATGGAGATGAGGAGGCGGGGAGTGGCAAAGAGCCGGGGTGCGGGAGTGGCCTCTAAGAGCTGGAAAATCAACTCTCCCCTAAAGCTTCCGGAAGGAATGCAGTCTTGTTGACACCTTGATTTTAGTCAAGTGAGATGTTTTGGGACTTCTGATTTCTAGAACTGGAGACACGGTCTTAAAGTTAAACCTCACTGAATATTTCTGTTTATAATCTGACTTGTGTTGTTTAATGATTCTGGGGGACTTTATTCTTCCAGACATTTTCATTGTACTTCTCTTTATTATACTTTTAAGCAACAGTGAAGGAAGGGAAAAAATAGCCTCGTGTGTAGTGTTTAGCCAATTTCCATCAAACGTTTCTCTCTCCAAATAGATGTTGTTTTCCCAATTCAGCTAATGTGATATGAAACTTCAGTAATTTGTATTTTCTGTTGCATATGAAATTTGGGTATCCACAACATGGGAATCCACAATATGAAAGCCGTTGTTTATAATTTCTCATGTATTTTCATTGTCTTTCCTCACATTATAACAACTGGCTATTATAAAGAAGATTAAAATGAATCTTTGTTTTCTAGGATTCTTATTTTCTTCATTATAGCAAGTACTTAAACTTCCTGTTATATAGTTTAAAGCACGCTGATTAACTTGCTAGATCTTTACATTTTTAACATTTTTTAAGGATTTTATTTATTTATTTATTTATTTATTTATTTATTTATTTATTTGAGAGAGAGGGAGCAGGGAGAGGGTCAGAGGGAGAGAGAGAATCTCGAGCAGACTCGCTATTGAACACAGAACCTGATGTGGGGCTCCATCCCAGGACCCTGAGATCATGACCTGAGCTGAAACCAAGAGTTAGAAGCTTAACTGACTGAGCAACCCAGGTGCCCATAGATCTTTATATATTTTTTGAAACTGTGAAGTTTTAAAGTTTTACCGAGCAGTTAAAGTATTTTGAACACCTCCAATAATTGTAGTTTTATTTACTTATAAATTATGTTTATACAAGATGATTAAAATATTATATATGTTATGAAACATGCCAGACAAGGATTTTTTTTTTTATTAGATAAAAATAAATATAAATAAGGGTGCCTGGCTGGCTCAGTTGGTGGAGCATGTGACTCTTGATCTTGGGGTTGTGAGTCCGAGCTCCATGTTGGTGACAGAGATTACTTAAAAATAAAATCTTAAAAAACAAACAAATAAATCAATAAAAATAGGTCATAGAATAGAAGAATTAAAACCTTGGAGTTCGGGATGTCTGGGTGGCTCAGTCAGTTAAGTGCTTACTTTCAGCTCAGGTCATGATCCCAGGGTACTGATATCCAGTCCCACATTGGGCTCCTTGCTCAGTGGGGAACCTGCTTCTCCCTCTGCCTGCCATTCCCCCAGCTTGTGTCTCTCTCTGACAAATAAATAAATAAAATCTTTAAAAAAAAATAACAACCTTGGAGTTTGTAGAAATAGGCTTGATTCCCATTCCATGTACTACCATTATCGAGCTTTTTTTTTTAAGATTTTATTATTTATATGTCAGAGAGAGAGAGAGAATGAGCACAAGCAGGGAGAGCAGCAGGCAGAGGGAGAAGCAGGCTCTCTGCTCAGCAGGAGTCCCAATGGGGGACTCGATCCCAGGACCTGGGGATCTGACCTGAGTGGAAGGCAGATGCTTAACTGACTGAGCCACCCAGGCATCTCCATTATCTGGTTTTGATCAAGATTTTCTAAGGGCTTGGTTCTCCCTCTGCAAGATGAGAATGATAATAATTATAGTGAGAGAAATTCAGGGAAGATGATGAAGACTCTATATATTATACATATGTATAATCTTCCCAAATCATTTCATGAAGACAAGCAGGGAAATTATGATAGCATAACCAAAACATGTATATAACATAAGTCACCTAAACTAGGTGACATGACATCTCCAAGAGCCCCAAAATATAAGTGGGGTGAGGACAAATTTGATAGTTTCAAGACCTATATGGTATCTGCAGAGGAGGCATGGGACATCTGATGGATCTGAGATAAAAACAAAAACAAAAACAAAATTTCCAGAAAGTACTGAGAGAGTTATGGCAGGCAATTGGGGACGGTAGCTGAGACTAGACAGGACTTCCACACATTCCAGTTTTTAGGTGAGTGCATGGTAGAGTCTGACGGAACTGGGGCTATCTGGGTACTGTGAATGCTCACATCTGAAAACCCATAGAGCAAAGCTTCCTTTTAGGACAAAGTCCCCCAGTAAGTTCAAAACTGCTATGAGTGGAAATGAAATTGTGTGCAACATGAACAATGGGGGAAAGGAGGGAGACGTTTTAGGTACCAGTGGTAAAAAGAAGAGGAGAGAGAACTCAAAGCACAAAGCCATGTTTTTTCATCGTTTTGCAAGAACAATAACTATGAAGCTATTCTGACCCACATCTCCATCCTAAAATCAATAAAAAAACATAATAAATTGCAGAACTTCTTTTCATTGAAAGACATCATTGGCAAGTCATAAGAAGTGAAAAGGCAGGTCATAAAATGGGAAGAATGCTTGTCATCCATACCTCTGCCAACTGGTTCATAGGTAGATCACCTGGAAGGAAGTTCTATAAGCAGGGAAAGGAAAAGAAGATAATGCACTTTGAAAAAAAAAAAATGGCAAAAGGGTTGAATAAACACTTCACAAAAGAGAATTACAGGAGTCCCTCCTTCCCCACAAGGGATATGTTCCAAGATCCCTAGGGGATGTCCAGAACCTCAGATAGCACCAAACCCTCTGTGTACCATGTTTTATCCTGTACATACATACCTATGATAATTTATAAATTAGGCATAGTTAGAGATTCACAACACCTAATAATACAATAGAACGATTGTAACAATATACTGCAATAAAAGTCATGTGAATATGGTCTCTCTCTCTCTCTCTCTCAAAATCTCGTCTTATGCTGTATTCATCCTTCTTGTGATATTGTGAGATAATAAAATGAAGTGACATTGGCACTATGACAGAACATCAGGCTACTATTGACTTTCTGACCATTCACCAGAAAGAGGATCATCTGCTTCTGGATCATAGTTGACCACAGGTAACTGAAACCATGGAAAGCAAAACCATCAAAAAATAAGTAAAAAGCAAAAATATACATAAAAACTAAAACCTTTTTTTTAACAAAATACATCATAATTAGAGTTTAAAAATGTCAAACTTGGGAAAATACTTGCAATTTCTATCCCAGGTGGTTAGGGGAGACTACCATATCTAAATGGTGAAGGGAAGATATGACAATGTGCCCAAATTTTTAGCCATCAGAAAAATGCAGATTAAAATTGTAATGAGATACTATTGCACACACATCCAAAGAGTTCAAATGAAATGGGTGGAGATGTCAAGTGTTGGGGAGGATGTGGAGCCATCAAAACTCTTACAGTGCTGGTTGAAATGCAAATAGGTACAACAACTTTGGGAAACTCTTTGAGGATATCTCCTAAAGCTTGATGTACATACCTTATGACTCAGTAAGTCTACTTCAAGGATATACTCAGCAGAACTTGAACACTGACTGACATTCCACTTTGAACAGGTACACTCTATACTTGGGATAACTGAACAACACTGGATAACAAAGATCAAAATTGAGATATTTTTCTAGTAAAACTACTGAACTTCCAAGAAAAAATAGTAAGTCACTTATAAGTAATAGAAAATCCAACTGACATTAGACTTTTTGACAGCAACTTCCATGCCAGAAGAAAATCAAACAGATTTAAAAAAACAAAAATCATTCAAGTGTTTAAAAATAAAACAGCAAAACAAAACAATCAAATAAAAAAACAAGGGTGGGCTCTTCTGTCACCTGTGAACGAGGAAAACTTCCTTAATGATCAATCAAAATCTAGGAAATGGAAAAACATAGATTAAATGATTTTATAGAACAACCAAAAAATATGTAAAAACTAACCTTTTTTTTTTACAAAAGACACCACAATTAGAGTTCTAAAAATGACAATCTTGGAAAAAAATATTTGTAATATATCACATATGGTTAATATTCCTATGTACTTATTTTCTAAAAAAATAAAAAATACCAAAATTCCTATACAAAAAAATGGGCTAGATAATCAGATAATTCACAGAATAAGAAATGCAAAATGGATGTTCAACATATGAAAAGTATTTCTCACTATAAGAAAAAACTCAAATTAAAACTATGCTCAAATACTATTTCTCACTTGTCAGATTGGAAAAATCCAGAAGTTTGTCAACTGATTAGGTTGGTGAAGTTGGGGGCAGACAGGCATTCTCAAACACCGCTGGAGAGAATACAAAATTGTAAGAGCTCTGTAAAAAAGAATTCAGCCATATCTACCAAAATTACATATATATTTATCTTTTGACCAAGAAATCCAACTTCTAGGAATCCGTTGGAAGGAATCGTTGGTAAAACTATAAACACGTGTAGGTACACGTGTAGCTACACAATTCATTGCTGGGTCATTTGTAAAGCAATAGATGGAAAGAACCAAATATATATTACTCATTACATCCAAGCTCCAAAACAGAATGGGATCATCTTTGTTTACTGCTGTGGGTGCTCTCCAGAATGCATTTTTCAGTGAAAAATGTAAGTTGCATGGAAACGTTTTAGTAGGTTACCAATTCTCTAAGAAGGAGGGGGAGAAATATATGTGTCTGTATGTGCAAATGCTAAAAAAATTTAAAAAAAGATGACAGGAAGACGTGTCAGCATGAATTCATGATGTATACCATTAAAAAATATTTCCTAGTTCTGTGCATTGAAAATGGCTAGAAACAACTGGAAACTCAGCAGTACTGAGCACTCTTAGCACCCAGGGTGATGGTTAATCTTAAGCATCAAACTTTACTGGGACCCCCAGTACCCAGATATTTGATCAAACATTTTCATGCATGTTTCTGTGAGGATGTTTTGGGATGAGATTAACACTGATAATGGTAGACTGTCTAAAGCAGATTGCCCTCCCTAATGCATGTGGGCCTCAATCTGTTGAAAGCCTGAATAGAACAAAAAGTCTCACTTCCTATAAGTAAGAGAGGTTTCTCTCTGCCTCACTGTCTTCAGACTGGAGACACTAGCTTTTTTTCCTGCCTTCAGACTGAAAACTGAAACATTAGCCAGCATTTTCGAGGTTTCCAGGCTGAACTACATCATTGGCTCTCCTAGGTCTTTAGCTTGCTGACTCACTGAGCCATTTCCCTGTAATAAATCTCTTTATAAGTACACACACACACACACCCTACTGGTTCTTTTCCTCTGGAGAATCCTGACTAGTGCACCTAGATTGTGGTCTTGAAATATCCTTGCCCCTTGAAAGGAACCATGACTCTTGGGAGAAATGACTGATTCTAGGTTCACAGAAAGATAGGTACAGTATGAGTTTGGAACATCTCATTATGTCAAATATCAAGGAAACTATCAAAAACTACTAAGACCATGTTAAAAGGAATCAGAAGCTTACTTGAAGAGATCTCTGCTGGTCAAAGATGGGATGATTTGTATATAGGGATAATAATTGGAAACATATTAAAAAGTTTAAACCTGTTGGTTTATAAAGAGACAAAAGATGTAATTAATCATAAGATGCTGGTGAATAAATCTTTTTTTTTAATTGTAAATAAAGGGAAAGAATCCTCAATTTCCTATAAGAATTTTACTATTGGTATTTGTCTTTCTCTAACTGGTTTATTTTCCTTAGCATAATACTCTCTAGCTCCATCCATGTCATTGCAAATGGCAAGATTTCATTCTTCTTGATGGCTGAGCAATATACCATTGTTTATATATACCACATCTTAAGAAACAAAACAAATGAGCAAAGGGGAAAAAAAGAGAAAGAGGTAAAGCAAGAAACAGACTCTTAATTATAGGGAACAAACTGATGGTTTACAGAACGGAGGTGGGTGGGAGATGGGTGAAACAGGTGATGGGGATTAAGGAGCACACTTGCCGTGATGAGCACCAGGTGATGCATGGAAGTGTTGAATCACTATATTGTACACCTGAAACCAATACTGTACTGTATGCTAACTGGAATTTAAATAAAAACTTTAAAAAATTTATTATTGGTTAAACAAGTGATAGAATGAGGCATTCTCTTTTTTGCAGTGTAAACTAATAAATATAGGAGAAAAACAAGATTTAAACCGTTCCTATACTACAGCTCTAATGAATTAATGGATCTAAACTTTATTGCCCAAATTATGCCTCTTGGTGGCAGAGTGTATCAGCATTACAGAGAATATTTCCAAAAGTATCAAAGCTGTATCTGAGGACACCTCTTTCTAGCTACCATTTGCAGAGAACAGGAAAACAGGTAAAAATATTAAACCACACCATGGGGGTTCAATCATCAAAATTCAGATGGTCAGAAGCTCTACAGGAAAAAACACCAGTTCCTTCATCTAATAAATTTCAAGAAAAAAAAAGAGTAGAAGCATAATGACTTAAAAGAGATTTCAGAGACATATCAAACAGTCATGATGTATAGATTCATTCAGATTTGATTCAAATTATAAGATCATTTATTACAAAACAATTAATACGAATCCTGAGCTCCTGGATTTGCTTATCCTACATATCAAGGAAATAATATATCTTATTTTCAGCTGTAAGACTCCGATAAAATAGGAAAGTTAATGAACGTATTAATGTTGTGGTTGCAAGTTACTTCAGTTCTTTCAGGAAAAGGTTAATGATTGAATAGATACTCAAAAGGGAATCACAGGGGTAAGCATATGCTCAGGTTCATAAATACTTAATAAATACTGCCAACAGTTTTCCCAAGTTGTTGAACCAATTAAAACTTCCACTGGCAGTGGGCGATAGAAACTGTGGAGAAGTGGGAACAGAAGCAAGACCTTTGGGGCCCCAGACCCAGGGACTGACGGTTAGGAACGTACCTGAAGTTTCTGCCTATTGCAGCTGGTGCTGGCAAGTTACCACAGAATGGGGAAGACTGGAGAACCAATGGCAGCTCACATGGGAGGGGTCCCTCTCGGCCTGAGGTTCTGGCTCCATAACGCACAGTATATACTAGTGGTTCTCAGCTCAGGGGGATTTTTTGCTCCTCACACTCTGTGCCCCTGAGCATTTGGCAGTATCTGGACACTCTTTGATTGTCGTATCTTCCCGGATTTGGGGGAGGTACTACTGACATCTAATTGGTAGAGGTCAGGGATGCTGCTAACCATCCTTGCAGAGGTAAGAATCACACCACTCCATCACGAAGAATTACCTGCCTCCAAATGTCAATAGTGCTGAGTTTGAGAAACTTTATATGTACCCTTGAGGGATAGTAATCCGAAGGGGCGCATAGAGGCTTCTGGGATGTTAGTATTGTTAAGTTTCTTGATCTGGGTGTTAGTTTCATGAGAATATTCAATTTGTGAAAATTCATGAAGCTGCATATACCTATGTTATGTGCGCTGCTCTGTGTGTATATCCTAATTCAATAAAAATGAACGGTAGGTGCTGAGCATATATATTTTTATTCAAAACCCTCATAATTTGTGTGCTATTATTTCTAATGTAGCAGTGAGGAAATTGGGGCTCCAGAGATGTCCAAAGACAAACAGTAAGTTGGTACCACAGTACCAAATCTTGGATTTGAACCCCTATCTTTCTGGTTCCGGGTCATTGAGCTCACCCAACTCCAAGCCAGCAGGAGCAATCAAATGTTAACGAAAGGCAGATGGAAAAAAAATACCTAGTTTTTATTTCAGTATCATCCAAACTTGGGGTCAACCAGTTGTCTGAGTTTTCTACCCTTTTAAGTTGCCTATTTTAGGACATGTAAAATTTTTGTTGCCTCTGAATTAGAGAATGGAGAGCTATAAAAATGAGAAAGTGGGTGAAACAGATCAAATAAGTAGTAATTTTATAGATTATCAGGGCATTGGGAGAGAAGTTTGAAACTACTAGAGTTTAACACTTAATGGGAAGTTTTAGGACCACTCGTGAATTGAATTCACACACACTCCCACAGGACTATGAATAATCGAAATCCAGGCAAAAACTAAGGGTCAAGAGAAAAGGAGGCATTAATTATTAAATGAATGTGACACTTCATTTGGAGATCTTTCGCAGAACAGCCAATATGAATACTCAAAAGAAATGGACAGCCTGACCAAGTAACCCTTTATAAGAAGCAAGGGAAAAGAATGTCAGGAAACCTCATCATTCAGAAGTCAATAGTTCTAAAATTGCTCAGGCCCCAGAGAATTCACCCCTCCTCAAACTCTACCCCCAACCATGACGCTTTTGAAGTGGTTCATGTAAAATCAAGAATCAGAGCACAGATCAAAACGTTAAGCCCAGACACACCATGTTCATTATGCAAAATATCTTTGTAATTGACTAAAACTATGATTTTAAAGTGCCTTGACTGTAAGTGACCATCCATAAACGGTTGCTACAGGGATGGTTGTAACTGGGTCCAGAATCTTACAAGCATTTCTTCTTTCATAATACACTGCTATAAATTATGAAGCTTAAACCTGATTATAGTGAGTGAGGGTGGTCATCTAGAAATAATCCTACGATCTGTTTGCTATTTAAAATAAGTAGGAGAAGTTACAGTGGGATCTCACAAAGCTCCAATTTTAAGTTTAATTTGCTGAAAAAAAGGCACACTGGCAGGTTGACAATTCTATTTTTCAAGGTGGTCAGAGTGATAAATGCTACTGGATCTACTAAAGAGAGGTATCTGGTCAGTGGGTGGAAGGAATCAAGGTTATGTGCTGTTTTAGCATCTTTATTAATGATTTGGGAGAAAAAAATACACAAACATTTTAGGTAATTTTAAAATGGAATATATTGTATTATGAAAGAAGAAATGCTATTCTTACATGATCAGGGGCTTCTTCTCTAATCAGAGTCACATGCTGGGTTGCCCTTCCAAATCCCCTGGGGCACAAGTTGCTGAACCTTAGGGAGACAAAAAACATAGTCCAGGGCAAAACTTTCAGAGTTGGAAAGAACACATGCCCATGTCTCTCCCTATGTGAGCTCAGTTCTGCCCAGGATCACGGCTCTCTGCCAATGCTGTCTGACCTTTTCACAAAGTCAGAGGGACTCTGCCTCAGCAAACCCCATTCTCTCCCTGGGCCCAGCCCCACGTGCAGCACATACAGTGCAGGTGATTCATGCCTCAATTAGGAAAAAAAAATCTGCTGTCTCCTTTCATTGTACAAGGAACATTCTACCTGTCCTGGTTTTCTTTGCTGGATCACTTCTCCAGCTTGTGCAGAACTTTTAAGGGAAAAACAAAAAAACGGAACAAAACAAAAACAAAATCATGGCTTTACCACTATGCAGATCACAATTTATCTGGTAAATGCATACGAAATCAGTTATGCCAGCTATTCATTATGCAGTTAAACAAATGATTCCATGTGCTTTTGCTTTTCCAACCAGTTGCTTTGATCTGCTAATGAAAATACATGGAGAAGAGAAGCTTGTATGTATTTTTGTAATGAATTAAAAGAATGGAAAGCAAATTGAAATCTCAGGATTTCTCAGCTGTGAAGACTATCCTAATAAAACGTTTCCCAGAAAAAAAGCTGGATTGAATAATGAATGAATTGAATGCTGGCACTGAGCAGACTGCTGCCATGGGGCTTCTAGAAAAACACATCCTCCTCCCGAAGGTGTCAAATGCAGCAAGAGGCAAACTCTGAGTGTTTGGCCTTAAAACACAGGTTCTTGGGTTCTTAATTAGAAACCACAGATCAATTTTTGGAGATATGTGAAATTTCACAAAAATTTAGGAATATATGTATATGGGTGTAGAGTTGAGTCTTGAACAATGTGGGGGGGGTGGGGGGGTTAGGAGTACCAAACCTCTGTGCAGTGGAAAAACCCAGTATAACTTTTGACTCCCCCAAAACTTAACTACTTGCACTGCCAGGCTCAATGAACAGAAGTATAACCTGTAAAAACATAAAACTTTTTTTTTCCTTTTTTTTTAAATTTTTATTGTTATGTTAATCACCATATATTACATCATTAGTTTTTGGTGCAGTGTTCCATGATTCATTGTTTGTTCATAACACCCAGTGCTCCATGCAGAACGTGCCCTCCTCAATACCCATTACCAGGCTAACCCATCCCCCTACCCCCCTCCCCTCTAGAACCCTCAGTTTGTTTTTCAGAGTCCATCACCTCTCATGGTTCGTCTCCCCCTCTGGCTTACTCCCCTTCATTCTTCCCCTCCTGCTATCTTCTTCTATTTCTTTTTTCTTAACATATGTTGCATTATTTGTTTCAGAAGTACAGATCTGTGATTCAACAGTCTTGCACAATTCACAGCGCTCACCGTAGCACATACCCTCCCCAATGTCTATCACCCAGTCACCCCATCCCTCCCACCCCCAACCACTCCAGTAACACTCAGTTTCTTTCCTGAGATTAAGAATTCCTCTTATCAGTGAGGTCATATGATACCTGTCTTTCTCTGATTGACTTATTTCACTCAGCATAACACCCTCCAGTTCCATCCACGTCGTTGCAAATGGCAAGATCTCATTCCTTTTGATGGCTGCATAATATTCCATTGTGTATATATACCACCTCTTCTTTATCCATTCATCTGTCGATGGGCATCTTGGCTCTTTCCACAGTTTGGCTATGGTGGACATTGCTGCTATAAACATTGGGGTACACGTACCCCTTCGGGTCCCTACATTTGTATCTTTGTGGTAAATACCCAGTAGTGCAATTGCTGGATCGAACGGTAGCTCTAATTTCAACTGTTTGAGGAACCTCCATACTGTTTTCCAGAGGGGTTGCACCAGTTTGCATTCCCACCAACAGTGTAGGAGGGTTCCCCTTTCTCCACATCCCCGCCAACATCTGTCGTTCCCTGACTTGTTAATTTTAGCCATTCTGACGGGTGTGAGGTGGTATCTCATTGAGGTTTTGATTTGGATTTCCCTGATGCCGAGCGATGTTGAGCACTTTTTCATGTGCCTGTTGGCCATTTGGATGTCTTCTTTGGAGAAATGTCTGTTCATGTCTTCTGCCCATTTCTTGATTGGATTATTTGTTCTTTGGGTGTTGAGTTGGATAAGTTCTTTATAGATTTTGGATACTAGCCCTTTATCTGATATGTCATTTGCAAATATTTTCTCCCATTCTGTCAGTTGTCTTTTGGTTTTGTGGACTGTTTCTTTTGCTGTGCAAAAGCTTTTTATCTTGATGAAATCCCAATAGTTCATTTTTGCCCTGGCTTCCCGTGCCTTTGGCGATGTTTCTAGGAAGAAGTTGCTGCGGCTAAGGTCGAAAAGGTTGCTACCTGTGTTCTCCTTTAGGATTTTGATGGACTCCTGTCTCACGTTTAGGTCTTTCAACCATTTGGAGTCTATTTTTGTGTGTGGTGTAAGGAAATGGTCCAGTTTCATTCTTCTGCATGTGGCTGTCCAATTTTCCCAACACCATTTGTTGAAGAGACTGTCTCTTTTCCATTGGACATTCTTTCCTGCTTTGTCAAAGATAAGTTGACCATAGAGTTGAGGGTCCATTTCTGGGCTCTCAATTCTGTTCCATTGATCGATGTGTCTGTTTTTGTGCCAGTACCATACTGTCTTGATGATGACAGCTTTGTAATAGAGCTGGAAGTCCGGAATTGTGATGCTGCCAGCTTTGCTTTTCTTTTTCAGTATTCCTCTGGCTATTCGGGGTCTCTTCTGGTTCCAAAAAAATTTGAGGATTATTTGTTCCATTTCTTTGAAAAAAGTGGATGGTATTTTGATGGGGATTGCATTGAATGTGTAGATTGCTCTAGGTAGCATTGACATCTTCACAATGTTGATTCTCCCAATCCATGAGCATGGAACGTTTTTCCATTTCTTGGTGTCTTCTTCACTTTCTTTCATGAGTATTTTATAGTTTTCTGAGTACAGATCCTTTGCCTCTTTGGTTAGATTTATTCCTAGGTATCTAATGGTTTTGGGTGCAATTGTGAATGGGATAGACTCCTTGATTTGTCTCTCTTCTGTCTTGTTGTTGGTGTATAGGAATGCCACTGATTTCTGTGCATTGATTTTATATCCTGCTACTTTACTGAATTCCTGTATGAGTTCTAGCAGTTCTGGGGTGGACTCTTTTGGGTTTTCCACGTACAGTATCATATCATCTGCAAAGAGTGAGAGTTTGACTTCCTCTTTGCCGATTTGGATGCCTTTGATTTCTTTTTGTTGTCTGATTGCTGTGGCTAGGACTTCTAATACTATGTTGAATAGCAGTGGTGAGAGTGGACATCCCTGCCGCATTCCTGACCTTAGGGGGAAAGCTCTCAGCCTTTCCCCATTGAGAATGATATTCGCTGTAGGTTTTTCATAGATGGCTTTTATGATATTGAGGTATGTACCCTCTATCCCTATACTCTGAAGAGTTTTGATCAAGAAAGGATGCTGTACTTTGTCAAATGCTTTTTCTGCATCTATTGAGAGGATCATATGATTCTTGTTCTTTCTTTTGTTAATGTATTGTATCACGTTGATTGATTTGCGGATGTTGAACCAGCCTTGCAGCCCAGGGATAAATCCCACTTGGTCGTGGTGAATAATCCTTTTAATGTACTGTTGGATCCTATTGGCTAGTATTTTGGTGAGAATTTTTGCATCCATGTTCATCAAGGATATTGGTCTGTAATTCTCTTTTTTGATGGGGTCTTTGTCTGGTTTTGGGATCAAGGTAATGCTGGCCTCATAAAATGAGTTTGGAAGTTTCCCTTCCATTTCTATTTTTTGGAACAGTTTCAGGAGAATAGGTATTAATTCTTCTTGAAATGTCTGATAGAATTCCCCTGGGAAGCCATCTGGCCCTGGGCTTTTGTTTCTTGGGAGATTTTTGATGACTGTTTCAATTTCCTTAGTGGTTATAGGTCTGTTCAGGTTTTCTATTTCTTCCTGGTTCAATTTTGGTAGTTGATACATCTCTAGGAATGCACCCATTTCTTCCAGGTTATCTAATTTGCTGGCATAGAGTTGCTCATAATATGTTCTTATAATTGTTTGTATTTCTTTGGTGTTGGTTGTGATCTCTCCTCTTTCATTCATGATTTTGTTGATTTGGGTCATTTCTCTTTTCTTTTTGATCAGTCTGGCCAGGGGTTTATCAATCTTGTTAATTCTTTCAAAGAACCAGCTCCTAGTTTCGTTGATCTGTTCTACTGTTCTTTTGGTTTCTAGTTCATTGATTTCTGCTCTGATCTTTATGATTTCTCTTCTCCTGCTGGGTTTAGGCTTTCTTTGCTGTTCTTTCTCCAGCTCCTTTAGGTGTAGGGTTAGGTTGTGTATTTGAGACCTTTCTTGTTTCTTGAGAAAGGCTTGTATTGCTATATACTTTCCTCTCAGGACTGCCTTTGCTGTATCCCAAAGATTTTGAACAGCTGTGTTTTCATTTTCATTGGTTTCCATGAATTTTTTTAATTCTTCTTTAATTTCTTTGTTGACCCATTCATTCTTTAGTAGGATGCTCTTTAGCCTCCATGTATTTGAGTTCTTTCCGACTTTCCTCTTGTGGTTGAGTTCTAGTTTCAAAGCATTGTGGTCTGAAAATATGCAGGGAATGATCCCAATCTTTTGGTACCGATTGAGACCTGATTTGTGACCTAGGATGTGATCTATTCTGGAGAATGTTCCATGGGCACTAGAGAAGAATGTGTATTCTGTTGCTTTGGGATGGAATGTTCTAAATATGTCTGTGAAGTCCATTTGGTCCAGTGTGTCATTTAAAGTCTTTATTTCCTTGTTGATCTTTTGCTTAGATGATCTGTCCATTTCAGTCAGAGGGGTGTTAAAGTCCCCCACTATTATTATATTGTTGTCAATGTGTTTCTTTGCTTTTGTTATTAATTGCCTTATATAATTGGCTGCTCCCATGTTCGGGGCCTAGATATTTACAATTGTTAGATCTTCTTGTTGGATAGACCCTTTAAGTAGGATATAGTGTCCTTCCTCATCTCTTATTACAGTCTTTGTTTTAAAATCTAGTTTGTCTGATATAAGGATTGCCACCCCAGCTTTCTTTTGGTGTCCATTAGCATGGTAAATGGTTTTCCACCCCCTCACTTTCAATGTGGGGGTGTCTTTGGGTCTGAAATGAGTCTCTTGCAGACAGCATATTGATGGGTCTTGTTTTTTAATCCAATCTGATAGCCTGTGTCTTTTGATTGGGGCATTGAGCCCATTTACATTCAGGGTAACTATTGAAAGGTATGAATTTAGTGCCATTGTATTACCTGTAAGGTGACTGTTAACTGTCTGTTGTCTGTGTTCGTTTCTGCTCTTTGCTGCTTTTAGGTTCTCTCTTTGCTTAGAGGACCCCTCTCAATATTTCTTGGAGGGCTGGTTTCGTGTTTGCAAATTCCTTTAGTTTTTGTTTGTTCTGGAAGCTTTTTATCTCTCCTTCTATTTTCAATGATAGCCTAGCTGGATATAGTATTCTTGGCTGCATATTTTTCTCGTTTAGTGCTCTGAAGATATCTTGCCAGTCCTTTCTGGCCTGCCAGGTCTCTGTGGATAGGTCTGTTGCCAATCTAATGTTTCTACCATTGTAGGTTACATATCTCTTCTCCCGAGCTGCTTTCAGGATTTTCTCTTTGTCTCTGAGACTCGTAAGTTTTACTATTAGATGTTGGGGTGTTGACCTATTATTATTGATTTTGAGAGGGGTTCTCTGTGCCTCCTGGATTTTGATGCCTGTTTCCTTCCTCACATTAGGGAAGTTCTCTGCTATAATTTGCTCCAATATACCTTCTGCCCCTCTCTCTCTCTCTTCTTCTTCTGGGATCCCAATTATTCTAATGTTGTTTCGTCTTATCATATCACTTATCTCTCGAATTCTGCCCTCGTGATCCTGTAGTTGTTTCTCTCTCTTTTTCTCAGCCTCTTTATTTTCCATCATTTGGTCTTCTATACCGCTGATTCTCTCTTCTGCCTCATTTATCCTAGCATTTAGTGCCCCCATTTTTGATTGCACCTCATCAATAGCCTTTTTGATTTCGATTTGGTTAGATTTTAGTTCTTTTATTTCTCCAGAAAGGGTTTCTCTAATAACTTCCACGCTTTTTTCAAGCCCAGCTAGTATCTTTAAAGTCATGATTCTGAACTCTAGGTCCGACATCGTACTAATGTCCGTATTGAGTAGGTCCCTGGCTGACGGTACTACCTCTTGTTCTTTTTGCTGAGGTGATTTCTTTCGTCTTGTCATTTTGTCCAGAGGAGAATAGATGAATGAGAGAACAAAATGCTAACAGGTTTACAATGTCCCCAGCAAATATACTGTATACAAATCAGAAAAGACCTGAAACCAGGGGAAAAGAAAGGGAAAGAAAGAAAAAAGAAAGAGATAAAGAAAAAAAAAGATAAAAACAAAAACAAAACAATACAAAAAAGGCAGAATATGATCAAATATGATCAGGCTAGTGCATAGATCAGTGCCACACACTAGATTTTGGGCGTATTTTGGTCTGTTAGAAAAAAGTGCCTCCTAAAATTTTAAACGAAGAAAGACATATATGTACAAAATAAGGGTTGATACAATGAAGGGATGGAAGATGACTGTAAAGATGAAAAATATAAAAGATTTTATAAAAGGACTTGGTAAGATAAGTTGTTTGAAAAAAGAAAGAAGATTTAAGAAAAAAAAAAAAGGAAAAAGGGAGAGAATGTGATCAGGCAGGAGACTAGAACAAAGCCATACACTAGTGATTTAGGGTATATTTTGATCCGTTAGAAGAAACTGTACCTCAAAATTTTAAAGAGAGAACAACTTATATATATATGCCAAAAATAAGGGTAACTACTATGAAGGGATAAAATATGACTCTAAAAATGAAAAATAGAAAAAAAATTTTTTTTAAAAAAAGGGATTGATAAGATGTTGGTTGAAAAAGGGAAAAAGAAAAATAAAAAAAAAACAGTCAACAAAAATTAACTTTGAAAAACTAATGAATCGTGGTAAAAAAAGCCATGAATTCTATGTGCAGTATTCCCCTAGCGCTGGAGTTCTCCTATTCTCCTTGATCGATCAACTTGGTCTTGGCTTGCTGGCTGTTCGTGCTGATCTTCTGGGGGAGGGGCCTGTTGCTGTGGTTCCCAAATGTCTTTGCCGGAGGCGGAATTGCCCCGCCCTTGTCGGTCCGGGCTAAGCAAGCTGCTCGGGTTTGCTCTCAGGAGCTTTTGTTCCCTGCAAGCTCTCGGTACAGCTTTGGAGGACCAGGGCAGAAATGGTGGTCTCCTAATCTCCACTCGGAGGAGCTGAGAACTCGGGGCCCCGCTCCTCAGTGTGCCCCCAGAGAAAAGCAGTCACTTCCGTGTCCCCGGTCTCCGGCCGCACTCCGTGCTCACCCGGCCTGTGATCGAGCATTGCTATCTCTGGCACCCGACCCCGCCCGGAGTCTCCAAACCCAGCAGATCCCTGCAGTGCGTTCCCGCACCGCTCCTCCCCGGGAAGGAAGGGGAGTCTCCCCAGATCTGCTGCTTGTTGGGTCCCTGCTGGAGGAGCAGTGGCCCGACTGGGCCGCAGATCACAGTTTATGGCAACCCCGAGCTGAGAGCCCGCGACTCTGCTCCGTATCTGCAGCCGGCTTCCCTGCTCTGACACCTGGGAGCTCTGGCGCACTCAGGCACCCCTGGTCTCTCTGTGACCCCAAGGGTCCTGAGACCACACTGTCCCGGGAGGATTCCACCCCCCGCTTAGCCACTGCAGCGACGTCCCTCCGCCGAGCCAACTTCTAAAAGGTCCGATTTTGTGCCCCGCGGCTCTAGCACTTGCCAGAAGCGGCAACGGACGCCCCCTCCCCCGCCGTCTATCCTCCCGAATATCGCCTCGGATTCACTTCTCCGCACGCCCTACCTTCCAGTAAGTGGTCGCTTCTCTGTTCAGAGAGTTGTTGCTACTCTCCTGTTCGATCTCCTGTTGAGTTCGTAGGTGTTCAGAATGGTTTGATCCCTATTCAGCTGAATTCCTGAGACCAGACGAAATCTAGGTCTCCTACTCCTCCGCCATCTTGCTCCCAAAACATAAAACTTTTTAAAAAAATATTTTATTTATTTATTTGTCAGAGAGCACGCACAAGCCGGGGGGTAGCATGCAGAGGGAGAAGCAGGCTCCCCACTGAGCAGGGAGCCCGATGCAGGACTCGATCCCCGGACCCTGGGATCATGACCTGAGCTGAAGGCAGATGCTTAACCGACTAAGCCACCTAGGCATCCCAAGATAAAACTTCTTTAAACAGATTTTATTTATTTGAGAGAGAGAGAGACAGAGCAAGCACTCAGGGGGAGGAGCAGAGGGAGAGGAAGAGGGAGGGGAAATAATCTCAAGCTGACTCTGTGCTGAGCGCAGAATCCAACATAGGGCTCCATCTCACAACCCTGAGATCATGACCCTGAGATCATGACCTGAGCCGAAATCCAGAGTTGGACACTTAATTGACTGAGCCACCCAGCTGCCCCAAAAGAAAAAAACTTTCTGGAACACTTGAGATCCTGAGGTGTCAAGGACCGATTTGCTCATGTAAGGTAATTTTTTAATGCTTCTGTAGGTGACCAGTTAGAGGAAGTCACTTTTTGTATTCCTAGTAATGAAGATCTTTTTAAAATGACTGATTTGTGTGAAGACATCATTGAATATTCAAATGCAATGAGATTATTGAGGAACTGTCTGTTTTGGGTTTGTTTAGAATGACTTCCAACTCTTACACAATTTAAAATGTTTATTTGGATTAGTGCTCTTCTTCTTTCATGTTTAAAATACAGCGATCAGCCTCAGTTTCTTTAATTGTAAATTAGGAATAAAATGGCCATGCTTCATAATTTTCTTTCCTTTTAGTAAACATGCAGAAAATTATACAAGTCGTAAGTTTACAGCTCAGTGAATTTCACAAAGTTAACAAGTTGATGTAACTAGAATCCAGACCAAAATGACAAAACCTTGACATCATCCCAGGAATTCCACTTATGGCTCCTTTTAGGCATTATACCCCCAGCCTTCTGAATTTTAACACCATAGATTGTGTTTTTCTGTTTTTGAACTTTATGTAAATGAAATCTTGCATTGCATGTATTTGTGCTGTCTTGTTTCTTTTGTTGAACATGATTTATGAAATATCCATGTTGTTGCATGCAACCTTAGTTCTTCCTTTCATCTGTATGGTATTCCATTGTAGAGTCCCAAGTAATTGATCCTCTCAGATACTGATGAATATATACTGCTGCTGTTTTTGGAATCATACAAGTAGTACTGTGGTAAGTGTTCTTGGGCATGTCTTTTATTGAACATATGCACAATCTGTTGGTTATATACCTAAGAGTGAAACTGGGGGAAGGGTCATAGGGTATGCATATGGTTAGCTTTAATAGATACTTTTCCAAAAGTTTTCCAAAGTGGTTGTACCAGTTTATGTTCTCACCCACTAAGAGTATATAGGAATTTGTTTTTCCACATCCTTAAAAACACTTAATATTGACTTTTCATTTTAGCCACTTTGGCTGTGTGCAGTTGTATCATTTTGTGGTTTCAATTTGCATTTGCCTTATGACTAGTGATGCTGAGCACCTTTTTATGTTTACTGGCCATTTGGATAGGCTCTTCTGTGAAGTGCCTTTTCAAGTCTTTTGCCCCTTTTTCTACTGGGTTTTCTGCCTTTTCATTGTAGAAAATCTTTATTCTGGATAGAATTGTCAGATTATATATAGAGATTACGTATTTTCTTTCACTTTGTGGCTTACACTTTTTCTCTCTTAATTCATACTTTTTGAGGAAAAATTAAGTTTAATGATCTCCAATTTATCAGTATTTTCTCATTATGACTAGCACCTATTATCAGTTTAAGAAATCTTTGCTTATCACATAAACGTGAAGACATTTTCCTATGACTTTTTCTGAAATCTTTTACTTTGCCTTCCACTTTTGGATCTGCAATTCATACAGAATTGATTTTGTGAGTATAAGGTGTCAATATTTATTTTAT
Source organism: Zalophus californianus (assembly GCF_009762305.2). Classification (NCBI taxonomy): domain Eukaryota; kingdom Metazoa; phylum Chordata; class Mammalia; order Carnivora; family Otariidae; genus Zalophus; species Zalophus californianus. Next base: position 133,295,660 of record NC_045600.1, read on the forward strand.
CCATGTGGGTACTTAAATGACCCAGTGTCATTTTTTTCAAAAGCTTTTTTTCCCTACACTGCATGCTGTCCTCACACTGAAAATATGTCACCTTTGACATAAATTAGGTCACAGGTTACCAAATATGTGTGGGTGTCCTTCCAGTCTTTTCTATTTAATCTGTCTACGCTTGTGCCCACAGCACATTGTCTAGTTACAATAACTTTATAATACATCTTGTTATCTGCCAGTGTTAATCATCTGCAAGATTGCTTGGATTATTCTTGGATTCTTGCATTTCCATGTACATTTTAGAATCAGCTGATTAATTTCTGTAAAAAAAAACCTTATAATTTTTATTGGGCTTACATTTAATCTCTTGACATCTTAATATATTGAATTTTCTAATCCATGAAACTCTACATTTATTTATCTTCTTTCTCTCAATCATGTTTTCAGTGTAGAAGCTTATATATCTTTCATAATTTTATATCTATATTCATAAGGGATTCTGGTAAGTAATTTTCCATCCTTGTATCACCTTGTTGGGTTTTGGAATGAGGATTATACTGGCTTCATAAAATATGTAGAAAAGTGTTGTATCTTCTTTTTACTATTTCTTGGGAGAGTTTGAATGAAATTGGTTATTTTTTCCATAAATATCTGAGCGATTTCATAGTTTTGTTGTTGTTAATTAAATGAGCTATTACATCTAAAGCACTTAGAAAGTACCTGGCATTTAGTAAATGCTCTAAAATACTAGCTATTCTTCTGTGCTTGACTATCCATTTTCCCCATGTAAATCACTACATTAACATACCAGAAGAGCCCGGTAGACTTTCTACAGAGACCTACATAAAGAGAGAATGTGCTTTAAGCCATTCTTCAGATGTCACCTTTCAACATTCATCCAATGATCAAGTGAGTACGCATATTTTCAGAAGATATTGTATTTTGATTTCCCAGCCACTTTACTCCCATAAAAGTCGAATTACTACTACACAAAAGAGAGGTGGGTTTCAACAGAGCACAGTTTTAAATGGTACAGATCACTCCATCTTGTACTCATGAAGAATTTTTTGTTACTAACAGGTGCACACTGAGTTCATGACACATCTACTTTTTTCCCTTAATAATTCCAGGCACCTTCCATTCTGAGTTCTTGTGCTCTCTCTCCTCTCCTTCTAGTGGAATTTTTCAAGGGGTACCTCCATGTGGTCTCCATTTTCCTAGGCCCACTCATTTCTCAACTCAAAACTAGTTTCCTTTCCTACCACACTACAGAAATGACTCATCGCTAAGATCCCCACAAGTTGCCATGCCATTAAAGGTCTCTGTGCTGTCCTCAACTGAAGTGATCTCGGTGGTATTCAGCACTATAGACCACACCTGCTTTCTTGAAACATGCTCTACCAAATGAATTCTATGACAGTATATGCTTACTGCTTTTTCTCTTATTTAATATTTTCTATTTAGCTTTAGTGGACTCGTCCTTACAGAACTTTTTGAGTGTGGAGTCAATTTCTTGAAGCCTATGAATGTTGGCCCTTATGTATCTCCTTCAAGTATAGTATATTTCTTTTCTTGGCTCCATATCCATATATTGTTACCTCTTTTGAGATCCCCATTTAGAGGCTTGTCAGGTACCTCATATTCAACATTGTCTAAAACTGGTCTCATGCTATTCTTCTCACGGCTGCTCCTGTAATTCTCTCTTAGCAAACACCATACCATCTTCCTGGACCCCAAGATGAGAACACTGAGTGCCATCTTGAATTCTACTCTCTCCTTCAACCCACAGTCAAGCAACTGAGAAGTCCTGCTCATTTTTCCTAAACATCTCACGATTTCACCTGTAGTTTTTTTCCATTGACACTATTTGAAGGTCCAGGTGACCATCAATTTATGATTATTCAAATTAGCTCTTCTCTGAACATTCACAATTGCTGGTCTACCCACTGCAGCCAGAATACTCTTTTTAAAAAAACTTGAATCTGCAAATGTCATGCCACTTTTCAAAAGTATCTGTTTCATGTCTGTCTCCACCAAGGGAATGCAGTCTGTTTTGTTCAGGTAGATAATCAGTGTTCCATATATGTTCATTAAATGATAAATGACAAGAAGAAAAGTCAAAGTTTTTTTTTTAACCATGCACAAATATATTTTCCTGTGATATGTAGGTAGGTAATGACTTCTCCAATATAAGACATCACTGAAAAGTTTATAGTTGACATGGCCAAAGCTTATAAATCATATCACACAGTATGAGCTGTGTGTTTAATACAAGAAATTATTTCCTCTGATAGACCACACTAATCTACCCATCTCAGCGCTCTGTATACATGAAAGGGCAGAGAAGAAAAGTTGACTATGACCCAATCAATTAATCAGGTATTTCCTGAGTGTCTATTAGGTGCCAGACAGGATGGTCCACCCAGTGGAGGACAGAGGGAGTCAAGGCCTCTGGTAATGATGAGCTATAGCAGAATATGGCAAATGCCAGAAAGATATGAAAGATGTGGGGGAGGGGGTGCAAGAGAGAAGGGTAGAATCTAATTCAGCCAAGGAAACAAAAGAAATCCTAATTGGGGCAGGAAACTTCTGAAAATTTTAAAAGAGGGTAGAATTTACTTGGACAGAAACGTGTGAGAAAGTATTCCTAGTGAAAAGAATAGTCGGAAGAAGGATTAAGCTGGTGTAATGTAATTGGTACCATCGCCATGTCTTGTAAGAGGTTTTGGAGGCCTTGGCTTAGGGGGTGGTGACCAGAAATGGACAAGACAGAAATGGACAAGATAACATGGCAACACTGGATCTATAGATTTATGGGTTGGGAGATGGGGGAAAACAAAACAAAACATAAGGAACAAAAAAGGGGATGCCCAGTGATTCCTAGCCCAGAAAATGCCAGTGCCAGTAAGGGAAATAAGGAAGCTAGGAGACTATGGGTTCAGGGCCCTGAACACACAGAGGGAGAGATAACAATTTCTGACCCACTGAGGTAGAGATGCCTAAAGACATCCAGTCAGAGCTGGAAATGGGAGTGTGAGGTTTGAGAAGAGAATCAGGAGAGCTTGGCTAAACTTCAACATTCCTACTAAATTATCTTTAATTACCATACTGAATCCACAATCCATAAATTTTATCTAAAGAGCATTCTGGAATCTCGTATGAGTTTGATTACTTGTATAAATCTTCACATTTCCCTTACAACGAACATTTTTAACGTTCAAAGTCTACTTAATCTATTAACAATTGTTTTCCACTTACAGTTTATTAAAGGTTGATTCAGTCCTGCTCTTGACAGCCCAGCTGCTGTGTCCTAAACTTAATGCTCAGAATTCCCATTGGGCTGCAGAGGGAGTAAGTCTAACTAATGATGCCTTCTTGTTGGACAAATTATTTCATTTTGAAATTGTATAGCAAAGGAACAACAATAAAGTATCGGTTCCACTTTTAAATAAATAAGGGGTTATTTTGCTGCTGAAAGTTTTCATTCAAATGACTGATCAGATCTCACATGTCTGTTTAAAAATGTCTGACTTAGGTCGTTACAAAATGACAGACTGTGATAAACTACATGATAGTTGGGAGTGAGACAATGAGGCATTGTTTACACAGAAGATTGAATAACTGGTTTAACAAAAGAGGTTCTTGGATATCTATTGTATGTACAACTAAGAGATTTACTGGAGCTTTTATAATTTCTGCAAGGCTCTTTTCCAGCCAGCTTCATTAACTTGAAGCAAATCAAATCATGCAGAAATCTGGCTCAGCCAGAAAGAAAACCAGGAACATATAATATGAAGAAAAACAGACACGGGATGATAAGGTTTAGAATCTTTGGCATTTTTCATAAACATTTTTGTTTGAAGATTATTAAATTACAACCCAGAGAGAAAAAATAAAATAAAACTCACTATTAAATCGGGTCTTTTTACCTCAACTTTTCTTTACAATACACACACACATATATGTTATATATAAAACTGCACAAAGTATGTGTCAACAAAATACAGTCTTTACAACATAAATATCATTTGAACAGAAGGATATCTGCATGTATTTTATATATGCATAAAATCGGGGTTTTTACTTGGGGGTACTATGAAATGGTGGGGTCTGAAGGAATCAGCTATTTTTTAAGACGACTTTGGGGTGGTGCTTTTCAAGGAATGGGGTTCTGAGATATATATGTATTATGTGTAGCTTATCTTGCTCAGGAACAAAAGATCGATTTGGACGGCTGAGTTATTTTTACTTTCTGCTCAAAAATGCGGACAAATACAGTGATTATGACAATCAGGTAAAGCAGCCATAAATTGGTCCCTTGCTCCTCAGCCTTTATCCATCTTCCTAAATACTCTCAGAATTCATTCATTCATCCCCCTCTCTCTGAAGCTCTAATATTGACATTTTATTTTGGAAATAAGCAAAGTCCAGTCAGAAGATATGGCGTTTGTAAGGCAACCAAATACTCTCATGTAACCTTCACTTTTTGGATGAATGGTCCCTTTGGACCTTCGCAGGGCTTCCACTGCCCGCAACGGACTGCGATATGCACTGGCGTCCAGCACCAGGGAGCTGACTGCCATTGTCCACACACGTCTTCAGTAATCACGGTGCAGGACTCCCAAAGGCTTGGGCTAATCCTGGTAATTATTAAAAAATCTACTTATAAGAGACACTCGTTGGGGAGATGATGCTACTACCAGAGACTTGTGAACTCAGAGAAAGAAATGGACTCACATGCCCGATAATCTGAAAGGAGTGTGTGAATGGGAGAGGAAAAAACTGAATCTTAAGGAGAATCTGTTGGAGGTAGGAAAACAAGTTCAGAGCCACACTTGCATCCAGGTGGTCTCCCAGCCATTCTCAAGGAGGCTATTCAGACCCCTGGCCGCCTTGCTTTACCTCCTATTTGAGAAGGGACCTCAGTCTTCCATGGTCACTAGATTGTTTCCTTCTGACAGGCCGAGACGCTAAGCAACTAGCACACCCATGCGTGTGGATGTGTGCACATGGGTGTGCATCGGTGCATGTGGAGAAGCAGGGAGAGTACAGGGAGGGCTCCACACATTTCAGAATGACACCATGGGTACCACCACGGAAACAGAGAGAGTGTTGGTCTAATCAACCCAACAGGGAATTGGGTGCTGGTGCCCAAGGCTGGCGTGGGTCCTAGAGAGCGCTGCGCTTCTTCCGAAGGGGGCTCTGGCTGCTGCAGAGTTTCAATTCTGCATACTGCACCTGTGAAAACAAACAGACGGGCCGCCGGTGGTTAGGTAACCCTAGCTCACCACAGTGTGTGTTAATGGCTCCCCAAGGACAGACCGAGGCAAAGGAAGGAAGGTTCAAAGGTAATGAATCATTTTCTAAACACAGGAACATGGAGGGATTAATTGCAGGAAGGATTTGAGAAGTCATGCATCATTTCTTGAGACCAAAATATTAAAAGCAGATTTTTCTAATGAGATGCATGGGTTTCTACCTGCTCTCGGCACTGCCAGATAATTTTAGTTCTGTGTGTGCCCGTTTTCAACCACAAGTACGCTTAATAACTGCCTCTTGGGAATGTTTATCTTAGTATATGATACAGCAAAACTTACTAAGAAATATTCATTTACAATTATCCAAAGTCTTGGGGAAAGAATTCTCTGCAAATTATATAATACATTTATGTTGCCAGGGAGAGGAAAAAAAATGTTGAAATGATACTGGCCACAGAGTTAAATAGATTTCTCTTAAAAATGAATTGCATTTACAATGTAATGGCTAAAACATCTGTGATAAATATGAGCATTCGGGGAGTCCCCAGTGGAAAACTGTCTATTGTGTTATTCGAAAGTGCTCTTGGGGATACATGGAGGATCTTACTAGCATACTGTATATCTTCCTCAAATGCTCTTTTGTAGCGTCCCTCTGTATTCAGGTCCACTCCAACTGGATGGCCGCTCGGAGAGCTGGTGCCTGGACTATGTAGAGACAATCCTTGTGGTAGGGTGTGCTGGATGATGATTTCCTTTCTTCGAGGACACAGGGACGAACTCACATTGCAACTGAAGTGATGCAACTGAATCTCATTGCTTTGGTGTGTGGGTTTTGATTGGCTGATGGTGGAATGGCTTCATTTAAAGTATTGTATTACAGACCACATGTGCTCACTGGTTTTTAGCATTTGTGCCAAACTCCCCAAGGACACCATGCCCCATCACATATGTTGAGCTACACTTTGTCAAAAGGAGATACATGCAAAAAAGCACCCTTTCCTCAGAGTGTTTGGTGAAGGTCCCCTAGGGGAGCAGGGAATGACATACCTGTCAATCTTCAATGCAAAACAAACAGGGGCCAGGTTACTATTTTATAATCATGTAATGCAAATGTTAACGAGGAACCTCCTATTCATAGAACACATGTAATAGCTAATTATATCATAAAATGGAGATTAAAGAAAAATGGTGTCATGGAGTCTATTTTAATCTCTAGAACTCAGAGTGAAGGGGAAAGAAACTGTAGGTCTTTTCAGCCCGAGTCACTGCCGTTGCCCAGGAGCCGCCGTGAACCACTTCTGTGACAGTGGCCCAAGGATGAAAATCGATACTTGATTTGGATTCTCTCAGATAATAAAGGGTTGTGTCTTTGATCATCATGTTGGTATTTTACACCATGGGCTCCCCATCTACTCCTTCTATGATCTCTGTTCTCCTTTATAGAGAAATCATTGCCTCCCCTCCTTCCTCTGGATTTATAGCCACCTGATCTGCAGGGGCCTGGCTCAGGCTGCTCTACAAGACTTTCTGGTATTGTTGCCTGGTTTAATCTCTGTGCATCCACAGAGACTAGATGCTGCTGGACTAAGTGAAATAATATTACCTGTGAATAATACTTCTGATCGATCTCCAATTATTTCACACTGTCTCTGCCTCTATGTGTATGAGAGTGGGTGGGAGCTTTGCCCTTGGCATCCCTAAGTCTTCGGAGGGGAAGGGATAGAAAGAAAGCCTAGCACATAACCAGGGCAAACAAGAATAAAAAAGAAGAATCGTCTTGTCCCCTACTTACCCTAAAATGCCTGCCATCAGGAAGAGGAGGAAAATAAGCAATCCTCCCCGAGCTTGGGATCTCCCACTCTCCCGCTCACTGAGCCCATCTTATCCTCCTCAGGGAGGCGAGCGATCAAAACATGGTCAAACACCATCACACCATACCCACACAGTGTGAGTTCCAGATCATTCTTAAGTAGCCCTTTTTTGGGGGTAATTTTCCATAATCATCTCATGCTCTGGACAAAGGTTTTCCTGCCACCTCCCTGCAAGCCAGGCCGCTTTAAGGATTTTCTGATGCATTATCTCAATTACATGAGCACCGCCCTGTGCTCTTCAGGCTCTGGGGCTGGCCAGACTTCAGTGCTGGGGTCCCCGTTGGCAGTGACCGTTCATTACGTACCTTTTGAACATCAGATGGTACCCTGGAGAGGAAGTCTAGCAGCTCATTATTGTCGATGGCATAGGGATTTCGAAGCTTCTTCGTAAATTTATTTATGCCTGAAAAATAGAAACACAGGGAGATCTCTTTGTCTATCTATCCATCTATCTTTAAAAAAAACTCTCCTGACTGGGGGAGGGGGAGATTCACAAGTAAAAATTAGTGTAATTTTTTACACTAGACCTCAAGTCACACACACACACACGTCTCTGTCATGTGGAATCACTCACAAATGCCTTTTCTGGAAGGAAGGAGGGGTGGGGGTGATTCTGTGGGACAGGAGTTCTGCCATCTTCAACTGTGAAAATCCTATTACAATCCCAGCAGCAGGGCGGCAGAAACAGACACTAAAACCGTGGAGCTCATTGGCTTTTTTGGACTACGCTGATTAACAGCCTCCTCTGCTAGGAAAACAAACGTCCCAGATGGGAAAAGGCCTTCATTAGCCCCAACAAGTCTGCTTGGGGGCTCTGGACCAAACGTAGCAGTAGGAGGTGGAGGGCGGGAGTCGCTTTTTTGTTGTTAAAAAGAAACTGCAGAAATCTCTCTCTCCCCCACTCCAGCTCATTTTCACAGGTTTCTCTTCTCTCACTGCAGAACACAACTTGACGTGTTGATTGTACTTTGATGCTGCAGGAAACTGTGAAAAGTTATTATTGGAAATTATCTTACTATGGCTGCTAACTTAATTTATGGACCCCGACAATGGTGTGTGGGTTTGTCTAGTCAATGGAGTCTCTGCTAATTTAGGATGGGGACAGTGGTAATTAGAGGGGGTTCAACCCTTAAAGTATCTTTGATGGCTGCACTTTGGGTGTGTGGGCATGCCCCGGGCAAGCTCCACCTGCGGTTTCCTCTCCAGAGGGATGTACCTCTCAGCCACCTATGTGTCTCCTCCTCTGTTCCTCCCAGCTGCTGGTAAGAGCTCAGGAGCTGTTGTCTTTCCTCCAAAGGTCAACTCTTTCTCATGCTGAGTTTTCCAAGCAGAAAGAGTAAGGTGGTGGGCTTCTGAAGTTCTGCCACAGAGTGCTTGTTTAGCGAGGATCATACCTGAAGCCCTGGTTGATCCCAGTGATGCTGAATGAATTCTCACCTTAGATGAACCCTGACTCTTCCCTCAAAGAGTCAAGGTAACAGTTAGCTGTCTGACGGTCCCCAGCCCATAAAAGCTTTGCTGTTTTTCTTCATTAAGTATTATTTTGCTTTCATCTAAGGACAGAACTTTCTGAGTGACATTATACCTGACACAATACCAACCTCCAGTCATTTCCTTAGAGGGTCAGATTTACATCTGCTTTGCAAATGGGAGCTGGCCATTGTTCATGAGTAAAATGGTGGCCCGGTGGTTGGGCTGGGGAAGGCTCCTTACAAATGATCCTTTTTCTCTCAAGTCAAAGCTGCACTCTGCCTTTCTTCTCTCTACCCCCCACAGCAAGCTTCATGTTTCTAGCTAAAATTTCCCCCAGCGTTCCTTTAAACTAAAATACTCTCACTGTGTTATTCTAAAGACATTTAATTGTAGCATGGGCTTTCTGGCAAAAGAAAACAGACAAGGCAAAATGATGAAGGGAGACAAAGACTTATTGAGAAAAGATATATCTTCTATTGTTAATTATATATAGTGTGCGCATCTGGAGTCTTTACAATGAACAGCAAGGCAGGGATAATCTCACAGCCGATCAAAACACTGCATTCTTAGTCACCGAGAAGATTATAAACCTGCACAGTAGCTCAAATGCACCAATAAGGGCAGAAGTGGCCCACAATGCACTGAGATTGTTTGAAAAACTTAGAATCAAAATTATAAGGCGCTCTGATTGCATGCTTCAAAAGCACACCTTATTTTTTTTTATGTTGTCAAATGTCAGTAATTCCACAATATTAACTACTGTGTGAGACCAAGTGTCCACAGGCTCATGTACTCCTGGGTCCTCAGTAAGGGGCAATGGGTCAAGGAACAAGGGCTATGGAGCAGGAATAGCTGGGCCCCAGCTCTGGCATCACCAAGTATCCGCTATGTGGGTTTAGGCAAACCACTGGACCCTCCTGTGCCTCAGATTTCTTACATTAAAATCTCAATAATAAAGACCTGAGCTATATAGTGTCCTAGGTTGATGGGAGAATCACATGGACAACGTAAGCATGAGGATTCTGTAATCTGGAGTTCCCTAACAATGAGGGGGGCTACCATCATTACTCAAGATGTCAACAAGCCAAAAACAAAGGGGTGAGAGAAGAATCCCTATACTATAAGGCATGTGAGTACACACCCAAATTTGGAAGTTGTACCTTTATCAGAGTGACAGACACACCTTTCAATATTTTTAACCTAAATGCAGATAGGCAGAGGGTCTATCTGCTCTGAATTTTAATTTTTTAGCACACCCAAAGAAGTGGGATCCAAATACCAAGGGATAACATTTGGCAAAGACACTGTCATTTAATGGTCCCAGATCACAGACTGAACCGATCAGTGGAACAGAATGAGCAATCCAGTTAAAAAAAAAAAAAAAATCTCTCGGAGAAAGTTGGAAAAACTGCATGACTGCTTTGCACATATGGCCACAGGTGAATAAACACTTGAAACAGAATTATAACACTATTTTTCAGATACTTGTATGAGTGCCTAGCATGTGGCCCTGACCTCAGTACACTGACGAGAGTGTTGAGATGGGGCAGAGGGTCCTTGCTTGCTCATGTATCAAACAGTAAGTGCTTGCCACATAAAAGACACTGTGTTATCAAATGGAGATACAAAGTTAGATAAGTCATGGGTCTTCTTTTCAAGAAGTTCATAATCTAGCTTGGGGAGTTCCTATCTACCTTGGAACAACAGAAGTATCCCAGACCAGAACTGAAGCATCTATGCTGGAGAACTGAATGAAAGGAATATGGGAAACCTCTCAAAAGGGGCAGAAAACCCACATGGGATCTAATCCTAAGAAGTGCCTTGCCTTCTAGAAATACATCAAATAGGTGCTCAAAATTCAGTAGATACGGTTTCCTTCAGAAAATGTCAAATATCCCTCTTAAGCCACCTCTCACATCATTTTCTTTTCTTTTTTCTTTTTTTCCCTCACATCATTTTCAAACTCTACACTCCCACACAAGAGAGGTGGGTGTTGGGCTCAAAAGAAATGCCATCCCTGTATATCACAGGTACGAAATTTGCAGACATATTAAATATTTGTCAAGTACTTGTTAAAGATCTACTACCTATATATAGCTTCTCTAAAATCATAGGTTAAAGAGGAAAGAAAAATGTCTCACCCTTCAAAACCTGACAATGAAGTTGGTGAGTCAAGGAATATTCCTTATGGACATTATGAAATTAGGCTGCTCTCCAGAGGCTTATGTTAAATAATCCTGGTACTTAATAAGTATTTCTACAAAAATATTATTTGGGTGTACAGAATATGGAAATATAGAATATACAGTTAAGTAATTTTGTTCCAAAGGGTTAAAAAGAGTGGACAAGAAAAGGGGGATCTTAACACCACTTTTAGGACTCAGTGAAAATGAGTAAGTAACCCAGAATAAGAAACAATCTTCTGATCCTTAGTAAAATTAAAAGGAACACTAGAAATGGAAGACATACGAAGTCATTTTCTACATGAGAAGTCTCTGACAAGGATACAATAATATAGGAGATGTGCAAAGGAATGTCCTGGGTCCATGAAGCTAATAACTAATTTGTCTTGGAAAAGAAGTCCTAACAGAATTGCTGAGTATATTCCAGGATGGCATGGCAGGTTTTACTCAATGAGGCAATAGATCATGTGTTGATTGTCAAGGCTTTTGACTACATTATATAAGGTGAGCTCATCAATAAACTATAAGCCCTTGTCCAGAACATAAAACTAAAGAACCAGACACAGAAGACAAAGCTCAAAGGGTTACTGTCAGTTCAGGAGAACATAATAAACTCCATGCTATTTAATAATTTCATCCATAAGCTGAACGATAAATAGAGCAATATCTCATTAATGAGATGCAAAAAGTTGGTGTTTGAAAGCTGCCAAGATCTTGGAGGATAAGATCAAAAGTCAAAGCAATTTGGGATAAATAGAAAGAGGGATTGGACTTCCAAAACTGATGATCAAAGGAGGAAATATAGTATAGTCTTCTTTGTCGAGGGAAAGATGCAGAAAAACAAGTACGTACCAGAATGATGAGATCCTGAGAAAGTATTTGACAAGCTGACCATGCATTCAACTTACCCCAGCTTAAAAATGAACAAAATATTGGCCAACTGATTATAGTAATTTTGAATCATTCTCTTTTTTAAAAAATTTTTATTGTTATGTTAATCACCATACATTACATCATTAGTTTTTGATGCAGTGTTCCATGATTCATTGTTTGTTTATAACACCCAGTGCTCCACGCAGAACGTGCCCTCTTTAATACCCATCACCAGGCTAACACATCCCCCCACCACCCTGCCCTCTAGAACCCTCAGTTTGTTTTTCAGAGTCTATCATCTCTTAGGGTTCATCTCCCCCTCCGATTTCCCCCCCTTCATTCTTCCCCTCCTGCTACCTTCTTTTTTTCTTTTTTAACATATATTGTATTATTTATATAACCTCACTGATATGAGGAATTCTTAATCTCAGGAAACAAACAGGGTTGCTGGAGTGGTGGGAGGGTGGGAGGGATGGGGTGGCTGGGTGACAGACATCGGGAGGGTATGTGCTATGGTGAGTGCTGTGAATTGTGCAAGACTGTTGAATCACAGATCTGTACCTCTGAAACAAATGAATCATTTTCTGATTAGGGTCAGACAACAGTTTTAAGATCTGTTTTTTAAATGTGATCAATAAATGGATTTGCAAATGAATTCTTAATGAAAAACAATTAAGAAAGACAGATTATTCAGTCTATATAGATAACATTTAGTACATAAGGTATTCAGGGAGATGCTTTTATAAAATATTTCTTCTTGATCAACGGACCCTGAAGAGCTTCTTGATCTCTTTCTAAGGGCCTATGGACCAATGTGCTAGCATTGTTGCAAAATAAGAGAAACAATCAAAAACTAAGTATGGATAGAAGATTTTCGCCAAGAGTGAGGGTCATCAAGCCTCAAAACAAACCTGTAAAGAGGGAAATTAGAGTATCTTTTTCTTTTCTCAGGCTTGCTATAAAAGAGAGATACTTCTTTCTCTGGGATTCTTACTTCCTGGACGAAACAGAGAACCAGTGGCTTATGCTCTCTCAAAATCATTCCACTTCTGAAGTTTTATGAGTTATTCTATTTTTTTTCGATGACTTTTCCCAATTCAGAATGTCTACATTTGGCTTTCCTCATCAGCAGGATTCTACTCCCGTGGGTTCTCTTTGAAAAGGTCTACATTTAATGGTTTTAGAAAGATTGTAGCTTGTATCTGACATTTGCAAGCTCTCAGCTTTTGCTTAAACATGAATGCGTTTTAATGCAGTCACTTGTAGGTGGTAACTTCTCTGAACACCTTAACATCCAAGGATCCCTAGAAAGGAGCATCTATGGTTGAGAACTCAGCAGTATTCATTGGAGCCAAGGAATGGAAACTATGACTGGCAGACTCTTAGGGAAAAGGGTTGATTGCTTCTCCAGCAATTAATTTACTGCAATGCATGCTCCTTCTATCAACCCAGAGCCCACCCAGCAACAGACACAAATATTCACAAAGCTGCTTGTCTTTTGTCCAACTGCTGGCTTGAGTAGTAAATCAAGTCATGCCGTTTATTTCGAGTTTGTGATTTTTGTTTCTACTTTTTTTTAAAGCAGCTAAACTTTATATAGGCACACCATTTACCCTGCTAAATTATAGCTTCCTCTTCTTTCAGGCACTGGTTAGGGAGTAACCACCTCCCTTCCTCTCTACTGCTTCTGGATTTAAGTATGGGGTTAGATTATTTTTCCTCCAGGAGAGATGAAGTGTCAGAAGCACTGTGGCAGGGGCCAGATCTACTTTTACATACTATAAAGGGCGAGATGCAGGTGTTTGCTCACTATTTGAATAACAGTGTTTCCTGAAAGTTACCGGGCCACAGCAATATATTATCCAAGAGTATTTATGGCTACGAAAGCCCAAAGGGAAATCTCATGCACAATCACATTTTTATTTGATTGCAATTATGCAAGAGGCCTATAAATATCTGTGCTGATCGTTCAGGCAATTGGCCTTTTCAGGAGGTCCTGGAAGTTTTTGTTCCCAAAATACCTTCCTTAATCTCATGTTTAATTGCCAACAAGAGCACATTTAAAGTTGATAGTTGCACTTGACAAATGAGTCATTTGTTCTTACCTGAAATCGACCGCTCGCAAAAGGACCATGCCAGACTTACCCCAGATTAAAACGATGTACCGGAGTGGAATAAAATACAAAATGATGGTGGTCACTGCCAGGATCAAACAGGCCAGGAAGGAGAGGAACGGGACCGTCCAGTTAAATGTGCTGCAGACAAAGCACATCACTATCATTCTCTCTGACGCTCTACAGCACCTACCAGTTCATCTTGCCATGTTTATTTCTTAGTTACACAAATGAAAAAGGTCTACTGGAGAAGTGCCTTTAACAACCTGGAGAGAAAGTTCTGCCAAGCTGGGGATGGCACAAACATCACTGAGGTCCTGAGGAGCAGGTCCCAAGACCAACTGCCAGCCAGCTTGTCAGAGTCCTGGTGACTTTGCCTTCCTGGAACCGGCAGTCTTTAAGGGAAGACTCTGGCTCTCATAAGTGATGAAAGACTACAGTGTGTGCAGTGTGGTCAGGATGGCTCCATGCATGGAGATCTTCAAAACAAAAGGTTAGTGAGGTCACTTCAAAATTCTCTCCATGAAGACATGGTTGCCAGTAAATATTTAGAAAAGGGAGTATATTATTAAGGTGCTCTGGTGCTTTTTTTGTTTTCTCTTTTTTCCTTTTTGAGAGAGAGAGTGCACAAGGTTGGGGGGGGTGGAAAGGCAGAGGGAGAGGCAGAGAAAGAATCTCAAGCAGGCTCCACGCTCAGTGCAGAGCCCCACACTGGGCTCCATCTCAGGACCCTGTGATCATGACCTGAGCCAAAATCAAGAGTCCAACACTTAACTGACTGAGCCACCAAGGCACCCCAACTTCTGTGTTTTCTAATAACTTCTTTTTAGAATTTTCAGACTCACTGACTCTAAAAGGTTGAGTGCCCTGAAACGGGCTGGAGGCATTTGACTCTAAACCATTAGGCCACCAACCCATAGATAACACAGGTTATGTGACCACATGTTATGTTCACGGGGCTCCTGGCTCCTTTCAACATATCCACTGCCTCCTTTGACTTGTGTGCAAATGGAGATCTGGAACATGGGATGTAGAATTGAACAAATAGTGGAAATCTTTGCCTGGTCCTAGAAAATGCCCTGTAAATCCCATGTCCTGTGGAGAGCCCATGAGAGCCTAGGGTCCTTCTTCTTCTCAGTCTTTGGCTTCATTTACTTGGTTGTCTATTGACCCTTGACTTTGTGGCTAGGAACACAAAGAGGTAAAAGATTTGTCTCTTAGTCTTTTTTTTGTGTGTGTGTGGGGGGGGAGATAGTGGGGGATGTGGGGGGACTAACCTATAACAGCTGCTAGGCACTTAATATGTGCCATTGTGCTAATATTTTTCATATTATTGTGATGGTCACCATAATTCTTCTGAGTAAAGATTATCCCCATTTTACACATGAGCAAATTGAGGCTAAGAGAGATTTTGTTTTGTTTTGTAAATAACCACAATTCCATGAAGAGTCTAAGAAAAACCCGGTCACCTCACCCTCTTGTAACAGACTGTTATCAATATTTTTAATCTTTGCCCATAGAGAGGTGTGTTTTTAATTTCTGACTTTTTAAAAATTTAAACACCTTTTAATATGCATGCTCATCATAATTTGTTTCTCACGTGATTTCTAGTTTATTTGTGAGGTATCACTATTTGGGAAAGTGCTTAAGAAAACGGAATTTTGGGGCGCCTGGGTGGCTCAGATGGTTAAGCGTCTGCCTTCGGCTCAGGTCATGATCCCAGGGTCCTGGGATCGAGTCCCACATTGGGCTCCCTGCTCCTTGGGAGCCTGCTTCTCCCTCTGCCTCTCTCTCTCTCTCTCTCTCTCTGTCTTTCATGAGTAAATAAATAAAATCTTTAAAAAAAAAAAAAGAAAATGGAATTTTAAGCATACTGACATTGGATTGAGTTCAGGTTCCATCTCTAATAAGCTACAGAAAAGTGATTTAATCATTCTGCACCAACATTTCTGCTCTGCAAAATGTGAATAATAATAGTACCTCTATCATAGAGCTGTGCCAGAATTAAATAAGAACTTGCATTTAAGGTAGATAGCCCATTCTGTTTTTAGCACATTGTAAAAACTCAGAAAATGGAAAGCAGTTACAATTTGTCTATTGTGCCTTGAGCTGTTTTTGCTTGACTTTTTCCTCAGTGACCTAAAATATCTCTTTGGATACTAAAGAAATCAGTCCTTGGTCATATTTGTTCAGTGCTTTTCCCAATGTGTTGCTTTCTTGTCTTTTTTTGGTCTGGTTTATATATTTTTAAATATAAAATTATTTATTTTACATGACCAAATTTATCAATTTTTTTTTCCTGGTTGATTTCTAGATTTGGTAGCACTTACCAAAGACTTCCCCAGTCCAGCAACTTGACACCAACAAACTGAATAATTGATATTTTTCCCACTCTTTCCTCATGCCTTTTTCTACGCTATCCTAAATTTATACATATACATTGGTCCATTTCTGACTACTCTCTTCCACAGTAAAACTTCTAATTGAACTTTTTGGAGGACGATTTCACATTTGGAGAAATGTTATATGGACTCCCTAATGCTCCAAATTATGCCATGGCAGGACGTTAAGCCTACAGATCTCCTTGCACAAGGGGCAGTGCATGACAATCACAGTAATGGCTGCTAGTTGTTAAAAAAGGAAATAGCTTCAGTATCATTAATAGCACAATATCTAAATAAAGGGAAAAATCTAAATAGATTTCTACTCTGTAGTATTATGCAGATTTTTGTTTTGTTCAATTCAGCATTTATTAAGCATCTACTATGTACACAGACTTAGATAACCTTTATTCTAATCTCTTTTTCTTAGCATGAAGTTGCAGCTGTATCTATCTTTAAAAAACAATGAGATCATAAAAAGGACAACCACACAAACACCACTGCCCCCCAACACAGAGGTTCAAAGCTATATACAGTGAAAAAATAAATTGCATAAATAAATGTGGGTATTGTATATATAAATATATATATGCATATGCATATATATGCATTTATTAATAAATTTACAGATGTACAAATACCATATATAGAGATTTTTATCCTGAAAAAAAACCTCTGATGTATATACTCTAAGTTGTTAATGGTAGTTCAATATGATGGAAAGAAGTGGAAGAAAAGGAAGTATAGAGAATAAAGGGGGCATTCTGTTTGGTTACTTTTATAATGGATGTATACCATGTTTATAATAAAAATAAAAAGATATGGAATCAATTACAATTAAATAAGTAAACACAAACATCAACCTTTATGCCTTAATTTTTTTGTTTGTTTGTTTTGTTTTTTGAAAGCAGAGACATAGTAGCAGATTCTGGATACAAATCAATGGATAGATACCACAGATTAAGAAGGATCCTGACTGGAAAGACAATAAAAGTTAACAATTTATATTAGGCTGTGGTGAGTCATGCTATAAACTTTAAGGAACTAAAAGAACAGCAAAAGAGTCCTTACATTCTGAGCAAATAGATAAAAAAATACAGATGAGAAAAAAAAAAAAAACACTCAGAACAAGGACAAAGAAAACAATAAAAACCACAAATTTAATCTAAATATATTAGTAACCACATTAAATTTGAATGGACTACATGGTACAATTAAAAGATAGTGATTGTCAGAAACAAGAAAGAGATCTAAAACATAAACAGACAGGTTGAAAGAAAATAATAGGAAAGTATATACTATGAAGAAACCAACAAGCAGGAGATAGTATAGCCATATTATTACTAGTTAAGATATTAAGACAAAATTTCATTTATTGCTTAGATATAAGTAGGTCACCTCCTATTAATGATCCAATTCACCAGGAAAATATAACAATTTTAATATGTACGACCCAGGGGCACTTGGTGACTCAGTCGGTTAAGCATCTGACCCTTGATTTCAGCTCAGGTCCTAATCTCAGGGTTGTAAGATCGAGTCCCATGTTGGGCTCTGTGCTCAGCGTGGAGTCTGCTTGAGATGCTCTCTGCCCTTCCCCCCTGCTCACTCACTCTCCTTAAATAAATAAAATCTTTAAAATAAAAGATACAACCCAAATAACATAGCTTTAGAATAGAGAAAGCAAAAACTGACCAAGCTACATGGAGATATAGATAAATCCACAGTGGAAAGTTTTTTGTTTTTTTTTTAAGATTTTATTTATTTATTTGACAGAGAGAGAGAAATCAGGAACACAAGCAGGGGGAGTGGGAGAGGGAGAAGCAAGCTTCCTGCCAAGCAGGGAGCCGGACATGGGGCTCGATCCCAGGAACCTAGGATCATGACCTGAGCTGAAAGCAGATGCTTAACGACTGAGCCACCCAGGTGCCCCCACAGTGGAAACTTTTAATATACATCTCTAAGTAATTGATATAAGAAGTCAACCAAAAATAAAAATCAGTGTAAATACAAAAGATTGAACACAATCAACAAAATTAATCAATGCATACATATGTGCATACACACACACACACACACACATACACAATACACTCAATAACCTTTCCAAGCTCACATGGAAAGTTTACAGAAGTAGGCCATTTTCTTGATCAATATTTTCTGACCATAAAGCAATTAAGTTAGAAATCAGGAACAAAAAGATAACCAGAAAATCTCCATGTACTTGGAAATTATGCAATATATTTCTTTCCCAAGGAAGAAATAAAAATAGAAAATTAAAAAAAAAGTTTTTACTGAACTTGAATCATAATAAAAATATCAACACCAAAATATCTGGCCTGGAGCTTAAGTTATGCTTACAGGCAGTTGTAGAGCTTTAAATGTTCTTTAAATGCTTGGAAAAGAGAATAATTGAAAGTAAATAATTCAGTGATCTATCTTAAAGAGTTAGAAAAAAAAATACTAAATTAATCCCAAGTAAAGTAAAAGGAAGAAAGGAATAAAAATAAGAGTACTAGTAATTAATGAAAAAGAAAACAGGTAGCAAGGAAGATTCACAAAGGTCAATGACAGTTCTTTCTAAAGACTAACATAATTAATAAATCCCCATCAAGAAAGAAGGGAAAACACAATTAACAGCAAGCATAGAGGTGCCTGGGTAGCTCAGTCTGTTAAGCAGCCGACTTTTTTTTTTTCTTCCTAGAAAGTCTTTATTTGTTACGAATAATTGTTTTTTGTGGTTATCCCAAATGATTTTATAAATTTCATAATTGTGTTATTACTTCTGATTAAAGGTAAGCAGCCGACTCTTGATTTTGGCTCAGGTCATGATCTCAGAGTTGTGAGAATGAGCCCCACGTCAGGTTCCGTGCTAGTCATGGAGCCTGCTTAAGACTTTCTCTCCCTCTGCCCACCTCCCCCTTTAAAAAATTATCAAGCATAAAAAAGTGGACAATGCTACAGATCCTACTGACATTAAGGGAAGGATTTTATTAAATAAAAGAGAATTTTATTAAGTTTATATCAAAAAGTAGAGAATTTAAATGAAACAGGCAAACTCCAGAAAAGGACAGCTTACAGAAACAGATGTGAGAAGAAACAGAATGGCTGAACACACCTATATATTTTACAAAAATGGAATATTCAATTAAAACCTTTCCTAAAAGAAAACTCCAGGCCCAGAGGCTTCACCAGCAAATTCTATTGAATCTTAAAGGAAGTAATGACACCAGGCTTATGTACTCTTCCAAATAATGATAAAGAGAGAACACTCCCACCTGTTGTTGGAGCCTAGAATAATCTCTCCATAAGGAATTTAAGAAGAGAAAATTACAGCTTAAATCTCATTAATGATGATAGCTGCAAAAATCCTACGCAACGTAGTAGTAAATAAAATATAGCAACATATGAAGAGAGTGTATACCGTGGCAAAGTTGGGTTTATTCCATAAGTGGAAGATTGGCTTAATATTTAAAAATCAAAAACAATAACAGACCATATTAGCAAAAATAAAGGAGAGAAAATTATCATCCCAATGAATGTAGGAAAAAAGTTTGACAAAGCTCACATTCACAATAAAAAGTCTTAGTAAACTAAGAATAAAAGGGAACTTCTTTAATCTGATAAAGCGTCTGTACAAATCCCTATAGCAAATATCTTTCTTAGGGTAAAATGTTGAAAGTTTTTTCTCTGGTATCATACAGGAGAAAAGAATGTTCACCAACACCAATTCTGTTCAACATGGTACTGGAGCTAGTAGCTGGTACAATAAAGCAAGAAAACATAGAAAAATGTATAAGGATTGGAAAATAAGGAAGAAAAATTATTCCTAGATAATATGTTTATGCAATAGAAAATCTAGAATAGTCTTCAGATAAAAATTAAGATAACTAAGTTTACCAAAATTTATAGATAGAAAGTCAATGTAAGAAAATTAATTTATTTCTATATCCTGGTAGCAAACAAGTAGAAAATGAAATCTGAAAAAAAAGATACCATTTAAAATATAATGAAACAAATCAAGTATTTGGGAATATATCTCACAAAAGTGTGTCAAACTTCTATACATAAAACTCTAAAATAATATTGAAATAAATTCAAAATGACCTAAATAGAAGACTATATTAGAAAACTTAAAATTTTATCAAGATGTCAATTATTTTCCAATTAATCCTTATAAAGATCTCAATAGTTGTTTGTGTGTGCAAGTGTGTGGTATGTCATGGGTATTAGTGTTGGACGCTTCATTTCTAATGAGGATGTGTATCAGACACTCTCACAGAAACCCTCACAGACACCCTGTCAGATTCGCTCTCCCAACAGCCAAGTCAGTTAACTCTTGCGTTTTCCCCACAATTTTAGGGGAAAGTGCTTAAAAGTTTTTTTTTTTTAAAAAGGGAGACATTCACTTTTAATTTTTTTTTAAATTTAAGACACAGAAAAAGAAAGTCAAGGCATTTTGCCAAAAATAATATTCCTAATAGTCAATATTCTTAAGTGAGTAATACATGCCATCCACTAGTCTGAGCTCTTTATATGCGCTAATTCATTTAATTCTCCCAAAAATGTTATGAAGTAGGAATAATTATTACTCCCATTCTAGAAATGAGGACTCTGAGTCATAAAAGTTAAATAACTGGCACCAAATCACTTACTCTCAGTACAAGTGACAGAATTAGGATCTGAATTCAGAAAGTCAGCTCAAGAGCCCACACTCACTGCCTCTACAGTAGGCACTGTAGAAAATGTAAAAAGGTACATTTTGCTCATTTAATACTCTTGTTTATACTGAGGACTTAGATCAAAGACATTACACTGTAATTCCTCTAACACTCAAGAACTTACTAGACCTTCTCTCCATTAACATGGAGTAGCCTGGACTGGTTTCCACAGAACACCCAAGGTTAAAAAAAACCCTTTCTATCTCAAAATCAAACACTTCGTTGAACATTTTCACAGACTTCCCTAGTTTTCCTAACTTGAGAGCTCCCTAAATTCCTAAAAAAGGAATCCCTGACTTGGGACAGTAATAAGACAAATGAGCCAAACCTTTCAATTAATGAAAAAAAAATCAGTGAATCCCCTTCCTTCATTCAACCATTCAGGCTTAGTAACATGTCCTAAGAATATCATTTTCAAAGTTCCAAAGCAGTAAACAAAAATGACTGTGACCATATCCAGTAAGGGGGGTAACAGCTCCATCCTATATTTCCTCCCCCAGCTGGGTGTCCCGCTAGTTGACCTTTATGCCCATGGAACCTTGATTTTCCTCACTTCCGAGGCTAAGACAAATGAGGTCTTCTGACTCTTCTGCCCCTGGAAACAGAAATGACTGATCATATAATCCTATACAGATTATTCTTTTGTAATGGACCCCACGGTGATGCTTTCGTTCACGAGGCATGGTTTTGACTCTAGCTTGTGAACCTTCTCCTCATACCTCATGTCTGGCCCTCTCTTTTGTCTTTCTGCCTTCATTCTATGTTCCTTTCGACATACCACTCTCTGAGTGAACAGAAGGTGAATCAGTCTATCACTCCCTTTGTCTTCACCATGATTCAAGCTGCACTTAACCTTCTTCCTCATATTTAGTGCCTAGTACTTCTCAACATCACTTCCCATCTAGAGAAGCTCTCCTTCCAATGAATGTGGCTTCCAAACCTGACTCTGGAGCATTTGCAGGGATGACTTCCCTGTTCTAGGTTTCTCATTATCTCCTCCGTGGAGATTTCCTTAACCCCTCAAAGATACAAGTGTTGAAGGCAACACTCCATAATGAGAGGACATATAAAATATAGCCCCCTTCTGATCCATCCAGCCTCCTGTCTGAGATAATATAGATGCACCATGTTCAGTAAATATTTTAGCCTGTTATAGACCTACATTTGAAATTTGTATAATATTAGAGAAGGTAATTAGAGAGAAAGTAGAGAAGAGTAGAAAAAAGAAAATATAGCTTGTTCCATGTAAATGCAATACGATTGGGGTCTTCCGGGGCAGTAACTGGAAAACCTTGCTCTGAGTTTTATGCAAGCTTACTTATTTACTAGTTGCCAGAAGTTGGGTAAAAGTTCTCCTGGTCCTTCAACACTGAATTACAATGGAATTCCAATGGAGTTACACATGCCATCCCACTTGAATGCCCAGCAGGAACTTTAAGGTCACTGTGGTAATGAATGGCCAAAGAATTAATAGGAGTGAAGCCTTATGCGCCTTCCTTCCTGTCAGAACAGTACTCTGTTCATGGCTGAAAATACGTCTCCGACATGGCCACCACAGCTGTGCTGGGCACTTCAGAGATGGGGGCCTGTTTAAATCACCCTTCCTTCTTCCCTCATCAAACACATTTCTTTGACCATTATCAACCGCACAACAGCCACATTTGTCTACTAGAGACCTTCAAGCATGGAGACGGTTTTACCAAACGCCACGGCCTTCCTTCCTCAGTCTTGCCCCCGCTCCACATCCTCTTACCCTTCATGCTGCCAGAATGTCCCTCATCCAGTTTTCTCTCACGGACTTTTTCTACCCACTCAGGGCTCTGTATGATCTGCCTCACCTTCAAGCACTAGACTACCACCCACTGTCACACAGATATACTAAACCCCAATCATCTCCCTGGATCTAGCACGGTCTCGAGCTTCGAATCTTTGCAGTCTCCCACCTACTGAAGTCCCCATTAACTCTTTGCTCAACTATCTCTTCCTGTTGTCAGACATGCTGATAAGATGTCTCTTCTTCAGAAGTGCCCCCCGTCTGTCTGTCTTTCTCTCCCCTACATCCCTTTCTGGGCTGGTCAGACCTCCCCTGCCACCCTGTCTCACCTCTACCTCGCATCAATGCAACTGAATTCTAATTATTACTGTTCTCCCTCACTGGAAAATAGATCCCCAGATGAAAATGGCATTCTAGGGTAGTAGTGAGGGCAGGTTCAAATCTAAGCTTCTTTGCTTACTAGTTCTGTGACCTTCAGTTACAGAGTTAATCACTCTGTGAGTCCATTTTCTCATCTGTAAAATGGGTATACTAACAACCCTTAATCCAGAGGCTTGTTGGAATCATTTAATCTGATTCCTGTCAGCAACTTCTTAAAGAAATTACTACCTGTAAAGGGTTTACAATAGCGTCTGTCTGGCACATGACATGAGCTGATGTTGCTATTATCATGGTTTTATGGACTATTTATCATTCTTAGACCAGGTCAGTGCCAACACTCAGAATTGAGAGGTAATGAGTGAATGAAGGAAGAAGTATAACACCCTCCTCATCACTTGACTATTTCCTATTGTCACTTATGTTTTTGTTAAACAATTTTGATGGTGACTTCAGAAATCATTTGTCAATTTATATGAAATCTAGGTAGGCATCAATATATGTAAGCAAAAATCCTCCTGTTCTTTTTCTTCTAAGACATTGATAATGGGAATAGCAATATGTAAATTCAGTAAAACTCAGCAAATTTGTTTAAAGATGATTTTAACTTATTTTATAAATGGAAAGAACACATTTACTATGCCAACAATAAATGGCCGCTCAAGAGCAACTGGATTTGATAAGGAATTGAGAAAGATCAGTATCCATAAAACGTCCCATATGAGCTATTTATATTTCTTAATGTTCATTATAAACTGATTCCCCTGCATCTTGATATATAGAACTCTCCCTTGGCTTTTAGCACTAATATTAATCTCTTCTTTGCCCATGCAATTTCTTTTTTTTAAGATTTATTTATTTTAGAGAGAAAGAGAGAGCATGAGTGGGAGGGGCAGAGGGAGAGCGAGAGAGAGAGAGAATCTCAAGCAGACTCTCCACTGAGTGTGGAGCCCGACTCAGGGCTCGATCTCATGACCCTGAGATCATGACCTGAGCCAAAACCAAGAGTCAGACGCTTAACCAACTGTGCCACCTAGGCACCCCTACCCATGCAATTTCTAAATATTATCTTCTTTACTTAAAAAACTATAATGGACAGTAAGATAAGAAAAAGGGTATCCACGAATCTTTAGAAAGAACAACACAGTTGATATAATTCTGGATTTGAAGGAGGAAATAAGTTTAAAATTAAAAGAAAAAAATTTTAAATTGCTCTGTTCATTGGTACCAAATGAAGACCAAGTTAAACAGAGTTCATGATGTCTGAAACAAAATAAACATGAATCACAGAAACAGTCTTTCTCAACTGAGACTCCATTATAGATTTAGTCCTTGTGACCTAAGGTAGGAAGTGGCAAGCTATGGGTTGGATTTAAGTCAACTCTAGCCTGCCACCTGTTTTTGTAGATAAAGTTTTGTTAGAACACATATCACAGCCATTGGTTTAGGTATCAATGATGCCTTTTATACTTAACAGAATTGAGTACTTGTGGTCCAGAAAGATGAAAATATTTACTCACTGCCTCTCATAAAGAAAGTTTGTTGACCCACGTCAAAGGTACCCATGAATGTGATGAATTAACTTCACATCTTTCTATCCATGATGCTACTAGCTATGTATGGCTCTTTGGTAAGTTGAGAAAAAAAGCATTTACTGTGTTCCATGTTTCAGTTGAAAAAGGCAATTTTAGAGCATATTTGCTTCCCTTTTTATTTCTGAATAGGAAACTCTATTTTTTTAATCTATAATTTATCACCCAAATGAGGATACTTTTGAGAGTGAACTAATTATGCTGGGGCAATTGGTGTGAATTGGCCATATGGTCACCCCGGTTCCAAGGCACTACCCAACTGTGAAGCTGACAAGCCCAAAGAACAAACCAACAAATATAAATACAGTTGCTCCAACACTGTAGCTTTTGTTTCTTTTGTTTTTGCATTTACTGATCCCTGCCCTCCCCACCCTCTTACCCCCACTGCCCTAATGTATGGCAGCTCTACTTTAAACACAACACAAATGTAGAACTTACTTTTTAATTCTTTCTCCAAAAGAAGCTATTTCCTCCAAGACGTTTTGAACAGTTGAAACAATATCCTGTACCATATAGATTCTCTCAATTAACCCCTTTTTCTCAGATTCCTAGGAAACATAAAAGCAAGATTTAGCTCAGTCACTTCATTTTTATTGTCTCACTATAGAAATTACTATACCGTGTTAAAATAACATGGTTATGATCAACAGAGTGACTCAAGAGATGAATCACATTTTTCACAACTTAAAGTATTTATTGACTCCAAAGAACTGTTGCCCACTCATTCAGATGCAACCACTCAACACTGTGTTTCAGTCACTACCTCAGTGTGAGGAACTGATGTGTGGAAGCCCCACAGAACCAAGAGTTTCATTTCTCTGTGGAAGCTACTGCTTCTGACAGAGAACTTGGCAGCCCCTTCCATTTGTCTAACCCTGATTTCCTGTTTGGCTTCACAAGGTTATCTGCCAGCTCACCTTACCCCTATCCTCTCACAGTCCTTCAGGTATGTTTCCAGCACATGAAATTCAGATGATAGGTTTCCTAGTATTGTGGCTTCTTTGTCAAACTCTGCTGCATTTTTAGTCATGTTTTAAACCCACTGCAAGTCTGACAAACATTTCAGTCATCCTTTGGCAACCACCTCAGAAACAGAGTAGGCACCTGGAGGCAGACTACGAAGTCACTGCCAGAGATTGCATCCTACACAGGTTACTCCCTTGGAGGATGCTCAGTGATTGACTGGCTTTTCCTTCATAGAAGTAAAAGCAAATACAAGTTCCCATCTTCCTCAGTCTCCAATTCTTCATGTGAAACAGAATTCAGCCTCCTAAGAACATTGTCCTTACTTTGCTTATAGAAAATCTCAAGTGTGTTTTACCATGTTAGGCAGCTAATGCTTATAAAAAGAATTTAGAAATTACTCAAATGTTGGAGAAAAGAGGATTCCCGAAAGAGTGGTATTTTTACACAATTTCTTATATTCTGATACCATAATCTAGGCTCCCTGGGAACTCTCCTGGAACTGGGATTTAGCTAGTATCCTCTCAGCTCTTGCCTATCTGGGTCATTGTAGCCACTACATCTAACATATAATACCAAAAACCTCAAATTTTTCTTTATCTAGAATTTTACTTGAGTTAGAATTGTACTAAATTATGGAGAAAAACCTTCTAAATTTATGAGAGCATTTTAAGAATAATCTTCTGTGCAGCAAAAGAAAATATTTCACTCTCCTCTTGCATTCTCTGTTCCATCAAACTGGAAACAAGTTGGGTGGGAAGGGGAATCCACCACCTGGTGACTGTGCGTAAAAGCACCAGCATGGCAGAAATGTCACAAAAGCACAAACTTCCCTTCTCCCACCTGTCCTTGATTATGAAGCTACTTGGCAGAAACAGACCACAGAGAGGGCAGAGGTTAGAATGCACCACTGTCAGCCCCTCTTTAGTAAAGGGTGCTGGGATGGTTTGAAGAACCTCTTACCATCTGGGTTGAACTCCTTAATCCAAGCAGTCCATATAGAAGGAGAAGGCAGGCTCATTGTGTCCTCTTGCTACATCAAACTAGCAAAACATTTGTAGTTTTTCACCCCAATTTAAAATTCCTTATTTCCCTTACCCTCTAATTCTTTAAGCAGCCTGCATTAAAAATTAGATATGCTGCCAGAGCAACCTAATTCATGCTCAGCAACATCTATTAATGGGCACAATGGTGAAAACCCATCTCTGTCTGCTACATAAGTATTCATGTTTATAAAGGAGGATTTTGAAAGCACCAGGGAATTTGACCCAAAGGGCAAAAGTAGCTTCCTCTTTTCAGCAGCGTAGACTTTAGGTCAAAACAATTTCTTGGAAAATGACTCAAATTTCCATGTGGCTCAAGTTCATAAAAACATCCTAGTTCCACTGACTCTGTGTGTGTCTGTGTGTGTGTCCCCACACCCCAATGAAACACTCAAATGCCAAGGTTCTGGTTGTGAAGGAAGTATAAGTTAGTATACCAAAATAATAAATGATTGTCTCAATGTCCTTTTCCTTTTTAATGAATTTGATGTTTTAGTTTGCATATTTAATATTCAAAGACAAGGCTAAGAGTCCCACCATATCTAGGCTAGCAGGATCGTAATTTATCAACCAAATCTTTACACTTTGAAGAGTAAAAGTAACCAGAGTTCCATAATTTTTGAAATATTTATCAAATATCAACTTGATTTTATCATATTGGTGAATCCACATGATTATTTCATTTTATTTTTATAAATACATTACTTAAAAAAATTTAAAAACATATTTTACGTATATTAAAATGAAACTTATTTATGTTATCTGGACATTTTTAAATGATACATAAAGAATGATTATTTGTGCTACAGATTCATATATTTAACTGGTTTCCTAGTTATAGATGTTTATAATCCCAAGTCAGGGTACTTTTCAAAAGAATGTCCTTTTTAATACCATCTTTTTATATATTTCAGAAAATTGTTCTTAATCATCTTCAGAGCTTCACTTAATAGTCATTAAATTGATACCTTTAATTGACTCTGTGGATCATAATTTTAATTATGAAAATACTCTCTCTACAGGCACTGAGGTACCTTGAAATCTCACACCAAAAAATGTGTTACATGGAGAAAATCGTTATCAATTTTAATTTTTAAATGCTGAGATCCATATATATTTTAGCCCAAATATTTTCAAAGGCACTGCCTTTTTGTATCTGCATATGAATTTTCTCTGTTGAACATTTTTTCAAGACAAAACTTCAAGTAAGTTGTATCTGTAATTCCTTTGAATGTTTCACAAAATCTATGCTGCTGAAGAAATGGTTTCTCAATTTCCTTCCATTCTTGGGTCAAATAGATATTTATTCTATTTAAAAATCAAAAGTTTTTTCCACAAATTGAGATATCCCAAAGGGTAACTTCAGAATTAAATATTGAACCATGTACAACATTTGATCTCATAGTTTACTTGGTGCTGAATATTCCTTGTTTTTGCGGGAAAAAAATGCAGTGTCTTTTTTTCCAGTTCTTTTAAAATTTACTTGCACTCACTAAAAGCTTTCAAAGATGAAGTTACTTAGCATTTCAGTCATTGAAGATTTTGATTAAAAATTTCGAACTGATTATGACCCAAATGCAACAAAAAGAGATTTCTTTTTTCACAAGAGTTCAATAGCTCTGGAAAATGTTTAAGCTGACTAAGAGCTCTTCAAAGGTTCAAACATTCCTAAAATCAAACTGATGACCAGCAGCAAAAAAACAGAGTACACGTTGCCACACTGAAGTGTATTTTTTATATTTGAAATATCTTTGTCACAAAAAACTTTGTTTCTACCCAACACTGTATATATAAAATATTTATGTGTGTCCACGACAGCTTCTAATTCAATCAATGGAGCATTATCATTTGTCTGTACACAATCATGGAAGGCAGCTATGCTCACCACTATACCACCAAAGCCGTACACAATCATGGATAATCAAGGCACTGTGGCCAATCCCAAGTACATTTCTGCCTCACAAAGGCCTTCATTTTGTAAGAATATCTTATTAGCCATAATGCTGTCCTCCAACAAAGTTTGCATTTATACTATCCCTACAAAATTAAATAATCCCCAATGCTAAATGTTGCAGTTAAATTTATGTTGGCATTCCTGATGTCAGAGATTTTATCATTTGTAAAACTAACTAGAAAAAGCTTTATTTCGGTTCCATATGTTGGTTGAAAAAAATCAAAATAATTTTAGAATTAACTTATTTGATATTCTATTTCAATCGTTTGATGGCATCCAGATAAGACTGCCACCATTTTACTCTGCCCAAGATTTTTCAGACGTTAGTTCTATTGGAGTCAACACATTAATAGCTACCTTACCATTTTTCATACATGTACAATGAAACCTTGGAATGGAAAAATCAGATAAATGCAGAATAGTCATTTGATCTAAAAGAAAAGTCATACCCCACAGAGAGAGATGTAAACACAACTTTTCGGCTTCATAAATAAAAGCATGTTTCCAGAAATGGTCTTCTTAATATAACTACTGGCTGCTGAAGGCTCTTTAGCAGATTTGTAACTTAAGTTTACATATACAGATGATATGACCATGGCCCCAGGGGACAGACAAGAAATGTGAACACACACCTATCAGTTAGCTCATCGGTAATTATCTTGACAAATAGAATATCATTACTTGATTATTTCTTAAACATGAAGTTTGACTTTACTATTTACTCACTGAAAAAGCTTTATCAAACAGTAAAAACAGTTCAGATTTACTCATTGGAATGAGTGAAACAAAATATAAAGTGTTGAGACTACTTTTTATTCTTTTATCCACAGGACTGTTTAAATTCTGCATATACTTAACATACACTCACCCTATCATTTTTCATCTCCCCACTAACCCCACTAGAATTGGCAGTTTGGAGGCTTTATGCATCGTATAAATTTGGCAATAGCCATGCCCCAACAGGCTGGTATGCCATGTGACTGACTGGGAGCACTGGGGAGCATCAGAGGCTTCTCCACCACCACTTGGGACAAGAAGGGGTGAACTCATCTGAAAGCACTTTGTTTTATCAATGACCATCCAAAAGCTTTCCTTTAAAGCTAGGTTTTAGTGGCTTAGCCCCTGAAAAGGGTCAGGAAAATAGGTGGGTTATCCCTGCTTATTATCCCTTGTTGGATTTAACCGGGTGTTTGTGAGATCTCTGGTCACTGCACATGCAACCCCAGGGCTACTAGGAAAAACCACAGCAGAAGCAGAATGCACAAACGACAAGCCTAAGCAATTTATCGCAGTGTATTTGAACGGAAATATTAAATACAATACTTAGTATTTAAACAAAATGGGGGGGAGAGACAGCAAATGGAAATTTTCTGGGCAAATAGGGACATGTGGCATAGGATTCCAGTCCAGAACTCCAGAGCAAGTGTATCTCCATTACAAGAAGCCCCTTAAAAAAAAAAAAAAAAAAAAAGCCCCTTAACTGTCTAGTGGACATTTCACAAGGTAGGTATTCAACTCACACTTACTCTCTTTGGCATTTGCTTCTTTGATGTCTATGGGTTTCTGTCTCTTTCTGTACCATCAAATATATAATTTGGAGATTCCTCATTCAGTTACATATCACCACCTAGTCTTTGTTTCCAGCATTATTTTGCCCAATACTCATGAGAGTGTATGTTAAATGATGCCTTTTGAAAATATTTCAGAAACATTCCTTTCCATTCTTATATTTAAGAGCTGGGGTAACCAGGGATTGCTTGCACCAACAGGTGAAAAGGTAACAAGAAAAACAAACCGGCCAACCAACCATGAGACTTAACCAACTCTACCCAGGCCTACACATTTTGTAAATAACAGGCTAGGGGTCAGAAGGAACTGGGCTCAACTCTGTCTTGTCATCTATCAGTTTTTGTGATCACAGCAAATTCCTTACCCATTCTGAATCCCGATATTGCTATCTGGGAAAAGGGAGAGCTAATCATTTTCCGACTGAGTGTTTGAAGAATTAAATATCATTCGTATCATAAGATATGTAAAGCACTTGGTACACTCCAGGCAATTCATAAACATACGTCCCTTCCTTTTGAGAATGCAAGAGATAAAAGAATGAATAACCTTCGATCTAGTTGAAAGAATATTGGGGTTAATTTAAGTTTCAAAAGCAATGATCTTCCAAGACAAGTCTACTCATGTTGCCCTGCGCTGTACGGAAAGATCCTCTGGCAGTTTTATCTGCATCATGCTGGCTTTATTTACACGTCTCAGATTGAACCACGGAATGTGGTGATAACAGTTTAGCAAACACAACATTACATCTGCGTCTGCTACCAAATTGCCTGGGAAGAGTAACAGAGATCCATTCAGAAAGACAGAACTGTTATCACATGTGCTTGTGTGTTTCCTTAACATAGGAGCTTCTGATTTATAGAGGGAAATGTGTAATAAAAAGAGTGGAACAGTGGTGGCCACTGGTGTGATTAAACAAATGCACAAAAAAATTGTGACCAACCACACACCGCACTCTCAGAGCCCTACATTTGAGAAAGAATGGATTTTACTTCTTATTACAAACTTGAAAAACCAGTGAGGTGAAAGTCAATTCACATGATTTAGGGTCTACTTCGTGATAAAGCTTATATCACAATATAATGGAAGAGATGAGAGCATGGAACTTTTCAGATACAGAATTCCAATTTCATAAGGTTCCTTTGTTTTCTGATATACCATAAAGAAAGACTGGTCCTCACTGTAAGAAAAATGATGACAAACTCCATCTCTATGACCTAAAAATGTATATTATTCTATACACACACACACACACACACACACACACACACATATGTAAGATCACCACTTTCTTCATTGTCCATTTGTTTATAAAATATGAGAAAAATAAACCCGAGTCTTTTGGCTAAGTTTGTAAAGCAGCAGAATTAAGAACAAATCATGCACTTTCTTTATAAATAAAACCAAAAATAAATCAGGAGGCAAATTCGTCCTTCTTCAGGCCTTGTTGCCACCCCCACGGCTCCAATGACTACAGCACTGTAGGTGTAATAAACCAGCCTGGAGTCTCTGGGAGAGAATTCACACCATCAAAATGAATTTACAACTCAGAATTAATTATATAATCAGTATGTTACTTTAACTCTTTGCCACATGTTCTGATTTAGGAAAAAAAAAAATCCTCATTTCTCAATTAATTACCTAAGCAAAACCAGGGAGACAGCCCTGAAAATGGACCATGTCAGAAAAAATCCTTTTTGACATGTTTAAAAATGGAGTAGTATTTGTCACAGGATGGGAAGCATTTCCAAAAGGGATCAATGCAAAATTCTGTCTCAAGATCTTTCCAGTAATTCCAGCCCTCTAGAGCAAAGGCACAAAAATATAACTTTGGACTTTCAATGGGAATATGTTTGGTTTGTTTTATCCTATGGAATATTAAAAGCCTATAATTTGAAAACTTGAAGAATTATAAATGCCAGAAATAGACTGAGTGGAATTTAGCATGGAAAACACACAAGAACAAAAAAAATCCCCAAAATCTCAGTATCCATCATAACAAAGAATAAGAAGCAATATTTCTGATAGATGAGATTAAAAACTATTCCTCGGAAAACCTGGCTTACCGCACCGGGAACTGTCTTTAGGACTTCTTCCCACGAGATTTGGGGGATGTGCGCATGTGCGTATGCACTTTCACATACGCATGCGCAGGCACCCCCTCCCCCCCGTCAATTCCATGGCGCATGCACATGTGTGCACCACCCCCACCCCCCCCCCCCCGCCCAGGGCCAACTCCATGGCATATGCTCCTTCAATGGGGGTAAAATTCTGTAGTTTTTCAGGAGAGCACTTCTTTCTCAAGTATACTTTTGCTTAGGGAAATGAATATAAAACAGACCGGATTTTAAATCAATATCATTTCTAAGTGGTTTTTAAACTGCTCTGTTCATTACAGAAAGCACTTCCACACCGACTGGTATTTACCAACATGTTTTCTTGGCTTGCAATAAGAATCTCATCTGGTATTATAGGGAAGGGCTGAAAAATGTAAAAGAACGAACAACATGAAGAAGAAGATATTGATAAAACACAAATGAAAAACTGGAAATAGTCTACGATAATTATTTGGCATTCACACCTCAGGAAGATTGGTTTCTCTGAGCCAACTGACAGATGCATGATACCCCCCCCCCCCAAGGCAAACAGGGCTAGTGGTTTTCTATAACTACTGTAGGGCAGACACACAATGAGCTGTAGTTGCTGACTTTACTGTGTGTGTCCTTTAGTCTTCTTTGAGGTAGGGGAGTGAGAAGGGCGGAATATAGAACATTAATGTGATCGATCAGCAAGTAATTCTTACTACCCTAAGACTCAGCTCCAACATCACCTCCTTCAGTGTTCCTGATTCACACACACACACTTCCTCTTCACTGCCCAACCTAGTGTACAAACTTTAACGAAAGTAGCAACTATTCTATACTCCAATTATTTACTTAGAGGACCATGTTTATAATTTTAATCTTTGTACCTATAGAGGCTCAGAGAGGGAGAAAACACTTCATAAATATATAATAATGCAGAAAAATGAACGGATAAATTAATGACATGTTTCCTTCATGACAGTGTGGCATGGTCCAAAATAGATCTGATTTAGGTCAGAAGAACTGGATTTGAGTTTTGCTACTAACCTAGTTAATTTCTCTTAATTTGTAGATGGGGGAAATAATATCAAATTTAATGGTTTATTTTGAGTACTGGATGAGCTAAACTACATAAAAACAGTATGCAAATTATAAACCCTCTATTAATATTAACATTTTTATAAATATAATTACTTAGCTAATATTAAAAATAATAATGTTTTACATTATTACTTTTGTGTCCTTTCTTACTTACTTTAAATTATTACTTTTCCCTTGAGGAAAAGAGAGGGGTCTTCACCTATCAATTACCTTGTAAACTCACTGGATAATCAGGATTTAGGGCAAACCACCAGGGAACAGAGGGGGGTTCCATTAAGAAAGACAAGAGGAACAGCTACTATCCTCAGAAAAACAATGACTTGTGGATAATGGAGATACAATGCCCAATGTATTCTATATTAGCATGATGTAAACATTTTAGGCAATGAGAAATTAAATATCTAGACACAGTATAGTCTATAAAACCAGAGCCTCTGACTGTATTGTTAGTGCACATAAACTAATAGAAGGATAGATAATCCATCTGATTTATACTCTGGTATATCATATTTCACAACATTTGGGAATAACACACCAAGTATAACCCTTACAATAGAAATCACAAAGCAAATACACAAGTACTAGGAATATTATTGAGCCTGATACTAGCAGGATGAATAACGGTCCAAAAGGTCAGATTAGTAACATTTCTGGATGACATCAAAAGGTAATGAAGCCAACACATTTTTTAAGAACGGGGGCTTGAGTTTTAAAAGTCGGAGCAAGTCAATGTGTCAGAGAAAAGACTGCAGGAAATAGGGAAGCCAATCCCTTCCCATTCAAAACATGCATAAACTGGTAATTAAGAATTGGCTGGAATCCATTTTAATATTAAAGTCTTGAAAGTAAGACTACCGTTTGGTAGAAATGGTAGCAATTAAAACTTCATCACTAAAAAATCACATTAAATTGAATTAAAAGGAGTTAAATCGGAGCAAACCATTTACTTTATTTCCCTGAAAGTTATCCTTTTTTTTTTTTTTTTTTTTTTTAAGATTTTATGTACTTATTTGAGAGACAGAGAGAGATAGCCTGCCAGGAGGGAGCCCAATGTGAGACTCGATCCCAGGACCCTGAGATCATGACCTGAGCCAAAGGTAGATGCTTAACCAACTGAGCCACCCAGGCACCCCCCTGAAAGTTTTCCTTAAATACGTCCTCTACAATATGCCCTATATACAGATTGCATATGCCCTGAAAGTGTGTGTGTGTGTGTGTATTCAACTATTGCTAACCTTCCAAAGATATTGTCTGACTTTGTATTTTCTTAAAAATACCACATTTTATCATTTTAAAGTACCACTGCTCTGTCAATAGGTTAAAAAATCACTAATAAAACTAATTTGCTGTGTTTGGGACATTGTTAAGGAGCAAAGGAATCATAAGCAAAACTACTCTCACAATGAGATTGTAAGAAGAAACTTTCTCCAAGGATGATGGTCTCCCCTGGTTGGGACACTACAGATCATCTTCTCTCTCTGGAGTAAGAAAACACAGGGAATGAGGCATCATGGGCCTAGCCCACTCATCCAAAGGACGATGGAGATTATATTACAGCAAGAACTCCTTCTAAATACATAGGCCACGTGCTTCTCTCCCTAAGAAGGTTCTGCTTGGGATGAGTGGACTAACCAGTCTGGAGAATGGAAACCATGTTGAACACCGAAATTGATGGTTTAAAATGTACTTAAATTTTAATGATGATATCCTGATTTGTGAAGAGAGCATAGAGATACATTATTCATTTGTATCCTTTCATTGTAAAATGTTCCACAACTGATCCACAAAAATGTATTAGATGTTTATTTTCTTAAGAAAAACATCCATATCTGTTTTTTCACCCACAATTGACACAGAAGGGCAATTTCGCCTCCCTAAACACCCTAAGACAATTGTGCACTCATTGATCATCCTAGAACAGATCATTCAAGTCCTATTTCTGACAGCCGAGTTAAAGACACACCAACTCACAATGCAGGCATTATAGTGCAGTTTCCTTATGATATAGCAAGACAGGATTTCTTTTTTATTACATGCCCTTATGATTTCTTCTTGCTGATGTTAATAGTAAATGCTAAAATATTCTATGTAAGCATTTGTTGGGCTGGAAAAAGAAAGAAACTCTAATGCAAGTATTTATACCTTCCACAATGAAAACAAGATACTATTGCTTTGCATGACCTTTCCTAAGTATGGGATACAGCATTTTACACAATAGTTTCTTGGTTCATGCTTCAATTACTGACCTTTACTGTGCAGAAAATTAATGCAATTTTCATTGTAATCCATCCGTACAAATAAGGTCCACATAGAAGAATTCCACATTTGGAATCTAATACAAATAGGAAATGTCATCTGATTGCTGTTGGCTGAACTTAGCCATTATCTGTTTGTTCAGGGGTCCCCAGCAAACTACACTTGTAACAAGCAATTTCTTGCATGGGCCATCAGGAATAAGAAAGATTTCCTCTCTTCAAAGTTTAGTTTGTACAGTTAGTTTCCTAAAAGCCAAAAAAGTAGTTACCTGAAGGTTCTA
Source organism: Zalophus californianus (assembly GCF_009762305.2). NCBI lineage: Eukaryota > Metazoa > Chordata > Mammalia > Carnivora > Otariidae > Zalophus > Zalophus californianus. The sequence continues at coordinate 133,331,513 of NC_045600.1, forward strand.
TGTTTTAACTGGAAGTCCGGACGCACATACACACACAGACACACAATTGTGCAATCTAATTTGGCTTCTCATACCGGTTACCACCATGGACTTCTGACAATGAAAACGAGCAAGAGGCTACAGTGATATCATTTTACAACAATCCTCCTTCCAGACAATAAAAGTATGACAGACCCCAGACCACATCCAGGTCTGAGCATCAGAGACTTGCAGAATATACGGAATGCGTCTATCTTCCGAGGAAGCCGTGCCAGTAGGGCCCCTGATGTGCTTTCAACTTTCACAGTCTCCTGTGATGGTATTTGGTGGGAAGGGGTGCTGGCAATTAAGGAATGTCACTTTCAAGATGGATAGTTTGGATAGAAAGGAGTTTCCTCTCTTCTTCTGGTTTGGAAGGAAACGGCTGTGTGTTTATAATTTGTAAACAGCCCATCGCTCACTGGGTGTGTTACAGTTCCCAGAGGCATGGTCTGTCATGTCTAACATGCACCAGAAGCCAGGACGGTTCTGTATGTAAGCCCTTCGGTATAGCACAAGATGGAGGGCGGTGGCCCAGTGGCTGTGTGTGCAGGTCTATGAAGAGCACATTTCAGTCGTGGAGTCTGCTCTACGTGGAGAAGAAATGACGGACTGTAATATATATTGGGATGATGTGGGCTCCAGAAGTCTTAAAGTTGAAAATCCCTCTATACTTTACAAATCTCTCAGAGATGTGAGATTGAAAAGATATGAATAAGGACTACAAAGTTCACCAGTCTCCCTAACAGAAGGGTTGCATTAAGCAGAAAGAGGTATAAATAGAAGTCAAAATTTCATTTTAGATTTAATCCTCTGGATGATTGGATGATTTCATAGACCTATAAAATTGAGGAAGCAAACATGGCCATGTTGTGGCTGTTAAAGGCCCTATGAAAATACTACAACCAAAGTATCTCAAGGATGGAATTGCCCTGAGGGTAATGAGGAACGTCTTGATGCCCATGCCCTGTGTGTAGCAGGTTTGGCACGCCTGGCATGGGGAGGGCAATGCTTGGATAAACACAAGAGCTCCAAAGCTCTTCCATGGGGATGTTATGGCTCCAACTCAGTCATCCTTGCCCAGGAAGGCTTGAAGCCCAACTGGCTCTACTTCCAGACCCCCAGACCCCCAGACAACCCTTGAGGCACCTCTGTAGAAGGTTGGCTTGTGACAATCACTGGTCTAGACTCCATGGCCTGAATTTCTTGTTTGCCAGGTCACACCACCTTTTCATTCATTTCCTTCTTGTTGGATGTTCTCCTTTATCAGATGGGCCAAAAACACATGGTCATAATGATCTCTAAAGGGCAGATGACGCCCTCTTCTACGGAGGGCTCATTTTAACAGACATAGCCAAACAGAGGAAAATCTTCCTCACTTCCAAGCCTTGGTACAAAAATTTAGAATTCTGCCTGGTAAAAGTTTAAAATAACTTGATCAGTACTTATGCTTCTTTTGGTAAAACATCCCATCATCATGCAGGTTAGCTTGGCTATGACTATTTTTCATGCTCAAGGAGTTACATCACTCAGAAGTAACACACATCGATTCATCAAGAAGGAAGCTGCATCTGTGTGACCTTATTCTGCAAAGAGTCAATTCCATTTTTTAAAAAAATATTATGCTTTATTTTATTATTTTGCTATTAATGATCAGTTTAGCACAACAAATAGATTTACTTTGTAATCCACCCAATTTGCTTCAAACGGGCAAAACCATCTGGCTCACCCAATTAATTTTAGGGCTGTGTGTGTCATGGAGCCAGTATTTTTTTTTTAATACATTGCTATTTTCTGGACATTTTATATTGGATACTTAACTCTTAAGAGCCCCCCTTTCGCCTGTTTCCCCTCCTGCAAGCCTCCTAGACACAACCAGCACAAACCCCATACACCCACAGGTTCTAGGAGGCTGGAAGTCCATTAAGCTGGTGGCATCTCATTTGGCATTTCCATTTTTTTTTTTTCATTTTATTCCAGAAGGTTTGTCTGAAAGTGTAATGACAACAAAAGCAGCAGATTTGAGAGATTCTCCCAGGAGAAGAAAAAGGACAGATGTACACAGACATATAGCTGAAAACATTGCCAGCAACAGCTGGGAAACTGACAGGCTCTGAAGTGGGTGACCACCCCACAGAGCGCAAAGGAACAGCAATTTTACTTGATTTACTTTTGACTTCCTAGACTACCTTTTATCTACCTTTTATACACCAAGGGGCAGGCTCTTGCGATCTTCCCTCACATCAAATGACAGGCCTCCTCTAGGTACGCTTTTTACAATATTTCAGTAATTCCTTATATTTTACCCCCTTTTATCCTCACTGATTAAGATGTTTAAAAAGTGATATCCTTTATAAATTACACAAACATTACTATGCCGGACACCCCATAGTACTAAAAACAAAACAAAACAAAACAAAACAAAAACGGTTTGACTCAACCAGAACAGCGCTATCTGCTCACAATATTAAGACCCCCTTTCGTGAGCTTCCCTGAGCACACTCACCTTGTCATCTTCATCGTCCCCCTCCTCTAAGTCGGTGCTCTCCTGAAAGGGAAAGCCACCATTTGTTAATATACCATCCCCTGAAATTACTAAATGCAAATTAAACCCATATACACTTTTTACATTTTTTCTACATAATTGAAGCACTAGTGGTTTTTAAACACATTATAACTTCTTAAAAAATAATGCTTTTAAAGTTCAGGGACACTGTGGCAAGAGTATAAGAAATATGCATAATCTACATAAAACTTCACTATAAATAAAGCTATTAGGCGAGTGCCCTTTGAAGGCATCCAGCTTTAAAAATGCATTGCCAGGCTTTACTTTCTGTAAACAGTTTGTTCTTATTCTGACAAATGAGCCAACTGCTATGTTAAGGCTGAGAACACCATACTTGGTTTGTGCTAGGCTCATTGTTATAATGACTGCTCTTTTCCTTTGGGGCCATTACTGAAACATTAGACAGTAGGAAATGCATTAGTCTGAATATAATCAATCTCAAGAATAAGTTACAGGTTTCTGTACATTATTATTGTTTTCCCTGGGATTCGGGGAGGGGGTTGGAGGCAGGTAAGAGAAGCCAACTCAGGTTCTGATAGCCACCAACAGGCACCTGGCTTTAGTTTGGGGACCAAAGCACCACCAGGTGCTGTGAACAGGCTTGTTCAGATTGGTTTAGAAATCGTGACTTTTTACCAGGTAACTTTTAATTGTATCACTGCAATAATTAAAAGCCAACACGGTCCGGTGGGGGGAGGTCCATAGCTCAGACAGAATGCTGAATATTAGAAAACCAGAGTCTGTTTACAGCCTGAATGCTTACCTCTCTGCTCAACCACCTTGCAAAGGTCAGGCATGCTGTTTAGATGCCATCTTTCCAGTAGTAAACAGAATTGTCAATATCATGTTCTTAAAGAAAGAGTAACTCTGAAGTATCCAGAGAGTACTCTGCTACACTCCATAAAACCACTGAGCAGTTACCAAGCAATTTCTCCAAGACTGGTACTCCATTACCTCCCAGAATTCCCATGAGCTGCAGCTAGCACTGTGTGGGACATTCCACGGATGCTGGAGAACTCACCTATTCACCGTTGGCAGCACACATGAAAGCAAATGGGTAAAAACACATAATAAAAACACGTTATGGGAGGAAGAACATTGTAATTAGGAGTTAGAAGCCCAGCTTGGGACACTGTTCAAGCACATCCTGCTGTGTGACCTTGGGAAAATCACCTTGCTACTCTGGGCCTTACTTTCCTCAAGCATAAAATAGAAATGGTAATTCTTGCCTCCTTCATGGTTGTGTTATCAAGATTAAAATAGGTAATGAATTTGAAAGTGTACTGTAAATTAAAAAGATTTTATACATACAAACATTTATAAGCACATTCACTTAAGTACTCTTTTTATTTTTTTTAATTTTATTATGTTATGTTAGTCACCATGCAATACATCATTAGTTTTTGATGTAGTGATCCATGATTTGTTGTTTGAGTATAACACCCAGTGCTCCATGCAGTACGTGCCCTCTTTAATACCCATCACCAGGCTAACCCAACCTCCCATCCCCCTCCCCTCTAGAACCCTCAGTTTGTTTCTCAGAGCCCACAGTCTCTCATGGTTCATCTCTCCCTCCAATTCCCCCCCGCTTCATTTTACCCTTCCTTCTCCTAACATCCTCCATGCTATTAAGTATTCTTATGTACCCACATATACATGTATATATACCTGCCTACAAATGCATACATACCATGTATATAGCAGGAAAACTAAAATCTGATTGAAAATTGTAAAAATGTGAGTTGACAGCATTTTTTACTAAACATGTTTCTCTGTGAAAAGTTCCCTCATCCGTATCTGTGTGTAACTTAGTCCTTACACAATCCTGTACTTTAAAGTTATTTACTTATTAGTTGGTTCTAGCATCGTTAGGTCCCTCATTATTGATATATGTCCATGCCTACTCCATTAAACAATCAAATATCAAACAGAATAAAATTTTGAATTTGCTTGAGGTTTTTACTCCCTGCCAAAAGACTCATTTTCTCTACTTCCCTTCTACCCCCAAATGATACCAGAACATCCGTTTAATATCCATTATTTCAGAGATTTAAAAAAAAAATAATAGCATTGTATGGAAAAATGGGTGAAGATCATTAGCTTTGGAGTCTTGAGAAACCCAATGTGAAGGTCCTCTAGTATCAAGTCTCAGAATCTTAGATTTTTGTTCTAAAAATCTGTTTCTTGAATCTGGAGGTCCAAGATAATGCCATAAAGCAAGTCTACAAATACAAGTTCTTGTTCACCCAGACCAGGAAAAGATCCTCTGGGCTAAGTGGAATAGGAGAAGCTGAGTCAGACAGTAAGCATGATAAGTAGATGCTAGGGGATGTCTTGCTTTTGCTTCCTTCAAGACCACGGGAAGCTTGAGATTTTCAGGACTTGGGCACCCAAAAATTGAGCTGTCCATGCCCACCCACTCTCTGATTTCCCTGGGAGCTGGCAAGCCTCTGAAGGCTTTAGGCGAGAAGTGAACACTGCACAGGATGTCTGGGTGGAGAGGCCTAAGGCAGCCTCCCAGACGCTTTCCATGCCCTGAAGGAGCTCAAGGAGATGCCAAAGGCTTTTTTCAGTGGTTGAGAACGTTATACATAGGAACCTTACAGATAACCAGATGGGCACCGAAATATGCTGCCACCATGATAAAGATGACCAAGCACCATAGGGCCCTCCTCATGCTAAGAATGTAGGCCAAGGCTCAGAACATAACATAGATGGATGACTCCGAGTTATAACCTAATAAAAGATCCCCACTATCACATAAATGTATGTGCAATGTTGCTCTCCTCAAGTCTCAAATCAAGTGGACTTGGGTCATGATTTGGTGGTGGTTGGTTGTTGTTAACACATTTTTTTTCCTCTGGTCAAATGTCACAATTACTGGAATCTTAGCTCACCTGGCTGTCCTGGATGCTGCCAACCTTCCCTTTTGTGGGTGTGATGAAATTGTAGATGAAGAGTAGCAACAATGCCAGGGGGATCATGTACAGTTCAAAATTCCAGACAGTGACTAAAAATACCTGAGTGGAAGACAAGACAAAATCGTTGCTTGGAAAATCAGTAGGGGAGTAATCTTAAAATCCTTCGTATTGACTTAAGGAAATTAAATCTAGGACACTCTATAGCAGCTTTTAGGAACAGTTGCAGACAGGTTCACACACACACACACACACACACACACACACACACACACACACACACCAGTTTTAGAATCGGCAGTAGAATGAGGAAGATACAGAAATGAGTAGACCAGTCACATACCTGAAAATCCCATTACCCCATCAACTGTATTCATTTTTTTGCCCTGAGATTTACCAGAATTTAGGAAAGTAGTATGGAAAAAATCCAAGGTCTCAGAGTCAGGCCAGAGACCAAATTTTGCCAATAGTAAGGTTTACTGGAACTGTAGAGAGTGATTACTTTTCAAATTGGCTGCCAATGTTTAAAAATCCAAATAGTTCAGATAAAAACGTCAGATAGCCAAAGTCTCTTTAAAAAACTTAAAATTTTCCAATTTTGAGGCTGGATGGTCACAGGGAAATGATGGAAGGCCTACATAAGACGAGGTACTTGCTTTACCTGCCCAATTGCTGTCAGCCTCTGGATTTGTGACCCTGTCCTACAGAAGGACAAGCAAGAGCTTGGGTTTGAATCCAAGTATCTATGTGACAATGGTCATAGGAGACATAAATAAGACATGGCCCTACCTCCAAGGAATAAGCAAATTAGGACAAATAAGAAAACAACCCATGATAACTACAACATGAGGCAAGAGTGAAATCATGGGGAAATGATTTCACAACCTGAGCCTCACTGTCTTTTCCAATTCACAGGTGGTCCAGAGGATGAAAAAAAGATGATCTGTGGTTATTGGCTGCTAGTGCTTGTAAGTGCTTGAAAAAGTCACATGTTTACATCAACCTAGAAGAGGCAACTTATTGCATCTTAAATACTGAATCTCCCCCTTTCTCAAAGCAATACTGTTTTACTTATTACTAAAAACATTTTATACCATGCTGAAGTTTTTACTTTTGTAGATATTATATGTATTTCCTGCTTTTTTGTTTGCTATTCTAAATTTAATCATTTCTCCCATTATATATTTCAAGCAGATAAATAAAATCTAATAATTTGTACATATTAATTTTTTTAAATTTGTACCTTTACTGAATTTTCTTACTACTTCATATAGCCTTTCACTTCACTTTTGGGGGGTTTCTAAGAATATAGTCATACAATTTACAAATAAAGAACTGCTCCTGTTTCCTCTCGTCTAGTATCTATAACTTAATTTCTAATATGTATACTTACTTTCATTACTACTAACTAAACAATTTTAAATAAAAATGTTGAGAGGGATATTGTCTAGCTCCTGAATTTTACAAAAATGCTTCTATTGTTTTACAATTAAGCATGATGTTGACTTTTAGGTTGAGCTATATAAATCATTTTGTATTAAGAATATGCAAATAAACCTTTTTAAGAAAACTAGAAAGTTTACATATAAGCATTTTATTATTCTTAATATTTTAAAAATATTTATGAATCCTCTTTATGAAAATATTTGAAAAATATTTTTATCAATTTTAACAAGGATTTATTTATTTTTTTAAGATTTTATTTATTTATTTTGACAGAGAGAGACACAGCGAGAGAGGGAACACAAGCAGGGGGGTGGGAGAGGGAGAAGCAGGCTTCCTGCTGAGCAGCGAGCCTGACATGGGTCTCGATTCCAGGACCCTGGGATCATGACCTGAGTCAAAGGCAGACGCTTAACGACTGAGCCACCCAGGCGCCCTAGGATTTATTTAATTCTTATTATTTCTTTAAAATCAAGAATGGAAGAGGGTGAATGATTAACTAATTGTTCTTTCACTATTTTCTGAAATAGGGAGGGTTTTTTCCTTCTCATTTTAGAATCTCAACATGGTATATCGTATTTATAATTCCCTAATATTGAAGTGAATTTGTATTTCTGGAAGAAACGTCCCCTTTAGTGGGCTGTAATGGTCTTATAATGTACTTTGTATTTTATTTGCTAACACGTGAAAAGGTTTTGCATAGACACCCATGTGCTATTGTTTCCTTTTTATATTATTTTCAGGTTCTGGTATCAGGATTATTTTGGTACTATTATTTTGGTACACTCCATTCTTTCTTTCTCTATACTGAGGATAATATTTTCATGTCATATATTCCAAGAATGAAAAAAATAAACATAGACTAATTTAACAAATACCCATGCACCTGCATGCATTAAGACTTGCCAATGTGTGGTCAGTTTTCTTTCCAATTTATGTATTAGTCTTTTTAAAAAATAAAACACTTCAGATAATTGGTTCCCACTGTCAACCTTTCAGCGACTACCCTTAACCTACTCCTCCCATTACCAGAGGCCACCATATCTGAAAACGGATGTGAACCCTTGCATCTGAGGACATCTAAGATTTTAGAAACAACATAAACAGCATCAAAATGTTCCCATAATTCTGTAATTTTTTTATTCAATATATGTTCCATAGATCTGTTGATGGTGTAGGTATAAATCGAGTATATTCATTTTTAGGGGCACCTGGGTGGCTCAGTGAGTGAAGCATCTGCCTTCGGCTGAGATCATGATCCTGGTGTCCTGGGATCAAGCCCCGCATTAGGCTCCCTGCTAAGCGGGGAGCCCGCTTCTCCCTCTCCCTCTTCCCCCACTCATGCTAATAAATAAATAAATCTTGTTAAAGAAGTATATTCATTGTAACTGATATATGGTACTGCATTCAAATGAATGTTCAGTAATTTATCCATTATACTCTCATCATTGAAAACTTAAGATGAAACCATGGTTTTACTTTTTAATGTAGTCAAACATACTCATCTTCAACCTTAGAGTTTGTTCTCTTAATGTTCAATGTTCCACTTAAGGAATCATATTCTACTCTGAGATGATAAAAGTTATTTCATCATGTTTTCTCCTAAAAGATAACTATATATGTGTGTGTTCCTTATTTTTTGTCTCAGGTGTTCTTTTGGTTTACAGTTGGAAACAAGCATCCAATTTGTACTTTTCCCCTACAGATAGCCAACTTTTGCAACTAGATTGTGGTACCAATCCCTGTTTTTGTTCACTGTTTCCATTACCACTTCTGCTACATACCAAATTCCCACATGGGTGTGTTTGTTGTTTATGGGCACTCTAATCCTGTCCATTGATACATATTTCTATTTTACCAAGACCACATCTTTAACTGTAGTATAATAACCAGATGACCTCTGAGTGAGCAAGTCTGTATTATTTCACCTTCAAAATTATCTTGGATAGTTCTTTGCTCTTTACCCTTCTGCATGTATTTTAGAAACAATTTGTAATGTTCCATAAAATTCTTGGTGAAATTTTCACTGGGATAGCCTTGAATGTATATATCAATTTAGAGAGAACTGACATCTTGATATTGGCTTTCCAAATCATAAAGATTATTTATTTCTCCATATATTCAGGACCTTTCTATATCTCAAAATATTTTATTACTTTCATCATACTGATTTTACATTTTTTTATTATTTTTCCGTGTAACAAGAGTTTTGATACTATTATGAATGAGGGCATTTTAAATTTATATACTTTAATTGGTTACTTCTGGGCATGGATTTTTGTATGTTGTTTTCATTATTTCGGACCCCTCTTATTAACTGTAGGAGATTTCAAATCTATCCTTCTGGTGATCTGATGTGGAAAATCATATAAACTGCAAATCATGACAATGCTTTTTTTTTGCCTTCCAATCTAGGTGTTACTTACATGTTCTTTTGGTGCTAAATCTCTACACCTTTTTTTTTATAAGTACAGAATTTTTAAAATGCTTTTTGAATCAATGCATGTTATTATGTTGTTGATTTCCTCCAGGCTATTACTCTGGTGTGCTTTATCGGCTTTATTTACTGTTTTCTAATTTATATTTTCCTATACTTTTCTTTTTAAAGGTTTCTTTTACTTTTATGTCTTGTTTTGCTTTGATATGAACAGAGAAAAGCAGAGAAAATAGTACAGTCATTTCTCTACTAGATAAAGCTAGGTATTTTCTTAATTGTTACCTATTTGTCTTTCCTCATTTTTAAAGTTCTTTTAGGACTGTGTTCTAACTGGTTACTATTCCTTAATGTCTATCTACCAGATAAGTGAAATTTTATTTTTTTATATTGCTAAATATAACTTCAAGTGAAAAGAGGCTGATATGAAACTATTGGGAAAAATTAGGAAATAGAATGTTTTTAATTTATTTTCTTCATCATAAAGCTATTTATAAAATGTCCTTAACAGAATTACTTGTACATCAATTAATATTAGAAGTCTGTTGTTAGATAAACACATTCTTTGCCATAACATTTGCCTCTATCAAGCATAGTTAATACCAGAAAGTGTTTTATAACAAAAATTGAGCAGCATTTAAATATCCATTTAAAGGACTCATAACTTTCAGAGTGAGACACTAGTCCCTTTAGAAATATTTTAAAGGGGTGCCTGGCTGGCTCAGTGGGTAGAGCATGTGACTCTTTATCTCAGAGTTGTGAGTTCAAGCCCCATGCTGGTTGTGGAGCTTACATAAAAACAAAAATTTAAACAAAATGTCTAATTCCTACCTCTGTAATGAAGAATTTCCTAATAAACACCTTCCAGCAAAATAATAATATTAATAATACTAATACCCTGAAAACAAGTTTTAAAAAAAGACCAGTGATAATTGGTAGACTCCGATAGTTGGTAAATAGACCTGAGATTCTGATTCAAGGTTATTAAACTTTGCAGGGGAGTTCAAAGCTTAAAGAAGAAATCAGATCCACATAGGGTCACTGCAATGTTTATGCATTTCTCTCTCAAGAGCAGCTGTAGTCACAATGGTAGTACCAGTTGGTTAAAACTCAAAAGAAAGATTTGCCATCTTTCTGAATGGACGAAACAGGCAAAGAAGCTGGGGACAATCTGGGCCACTAGATGGTATAGAAGTACATTGGAAGGAGAGAGCAAGCAAAGGAAAACCCCAAATTCTGTATGTGAACTCTGTTGCAGTCTCTGCCATAGATGTGGGGCGGACTCAAGGCAGTCTTAACTGGGACCAGAGCTGCTACCCAGAGGAAGTGTGGCAGAATTTACACTTTGAGTTTAATGAAATTAAATGTCTTCTTAATAAAATCAACCTTATTTGAATGAATGTAGGAGAATCTAGGGTCTCCACTGCATAACATTACTAATACCTAAGACACAATTAAAAATCACTTGACATACAAAGAGTCTGGAAAATGTAATCCATTTTCAAGGAAGAGGCAATCAACAGATGACAACTTCAAGGTGAATTATGGTTTTTTTTCTTCCAAGTTTTATTTAAATTCCAGTTAGTTAGCATAGACTATTAGTTTCAGATATACAATTTAGTGATCCAAGCTTCTATACAACAGCCGGTTCTCATCACAAGAAGTGCCCTCCTTAATCCCCATCACCTATTTAACCCATCCCCACACCTACCCCCTGCCCACCTCCCTTCTGGTAACCATCAGTTTGTTCTCTAGAGTTAAGAGTTTGTTTCATGGTTTTCCTCTTTTCCCCCTATGTTCATTTGTTTTATTTCTTAGATTCCACATGAGTGAAATCACATGGTATTTGTCTTTCTCTGACTTATTTCACTTATAATACTCTCTAGCTCCATCCACATCATTGCAAATGTCAAGATTTCATTCTTTTTGATGACTAATATTCCATTATATATATATACACACACACACATATCACTATACACACACACACACACATACATACACACATTGTCTTTATCCATTCATCAGTCAATAGACATTTGGGCTCCTTCCATAATTTGGCTATTGTTGAAGGGTGAATTATATGATGGAATTATAAGACAAGAGCTTTAAACCACCTATTAAAATATGCTCAATGAGGTAAAGGAAAATAAACTAATATAATGAATGATAATTAGTGAATATGAGGAAAATATAAAAAATAATAAAAGTTAAAAGTGCCCATCTAAAAAAATATGGTATCTAAAATTTTCAAAAGATTCAGTGGATATGCTCAGTAGCAGAATTAAGAAGAAAAAGTCAGTGAACATAAAGTTATATCAAAAGAAATCTTATCTGGGGCACCTAGGTAGTTCAATTGGTTAAGCATCTGACTCCTGATTTTGGCTCAGGTCATGATCTCAGGGTCACGGGACTGAGCCCAATGTCAGGCTCAGCACTCAGTGTGGAGTCTTCTTGTCCTTCTCCCTCTGCTCCTCCCCCATTCTCTTTCTCTCTCTAATAAATAAATAAATAAAATCTTAAAAATGAAATCTTATCTGAAAGAGAAAAATGTTTGGAAAAAGTGAATGGACTATTTGTGGCCCATGATAATTTCAGAAGTTCTAACATAGGTCTTTGGAATCTCAGAGAAAGAAATAAGTTAAAACTTATGTAAAGAACTAATGGCTGAACACTTTTTAGAGAAACCCAAGCAGAATACATTTAAGAAAACCAGGCTTAGCATGTGCGTTCCTGGGATTCGCGTTGCGGTAGCCATGGACGCTTTGGATCGAGTTGTAAAGCCCAAAACGAAAAGAACCAAGAGATTCCTTGAGAAGAGAGAACCGAAACTCAGTGAAAATATTAAAAATGCTATGCTGATTAAAGGGGGAAATGCAAATTCCATGGTGACACAAGTACTTAAAGATGTGTATGCACTGAAAAAACCGTATGGAGTTCTGTATAAAAAGAAAAACATTACAAGACCATTTGAGGATCAGACATCATTGGAATTCTTTTCAAAGAAGTCAGATTGTTCTTTATTTATGTTTGGCTCCCATAATAAGAAGCGGCCAAATAATCTAGTAATAGGTCGTATGTATGACTACCATGTGCTGGATATGATTGAGTTGGGTATCGAGAAGTTTGTCTCTCTAAAAGATATTAAGAATAGTAAATGTCCCGAGGGAACAAAACCCATGTTAATATTTGCTGGTGATGATTTTGATGTAACAGAAGACTACAGAAAGCTAAAAAGTCTTCTTATTGATTTCTTCAGAGGCCCCACAGTAACAAATATCCGCCTGGCTGGTTTAGAGTATGTTCTGCACTTCACTGCATTGAATGGGAAGATTTACTTTCGAAGCTATAAGTTGCTGTTGAAGAAATCTGGTTGTAGAACACCAAGGATTGAATTGGAAGAGATAGGGCCCTCATTGGATCTGGTTCTGAGGAGGACACATCTGACATCAGATGATCTTTATAAATTATCTATGAAAATGCCAAAAGCGCTCAAGCCAAAGAAGAAGAAAAATGTCTCCCATGATACTTTTGGTACAACTTATGGAAGGATTCATATGCAGAAGCAAGACCTAAGCAAACTACAAACCAGGAAAATGAAGGGGTTGAAGAAGCAACCTGCAGAAAGGATAACAGAAAACCAAGATAAAAAATCAAAGAGAATTAAAAAAAACTGATGGAACTTAAAAAAAAAAAAAAGAAAAGAAAACCAGGCTTAGGCATCTATATTGTAATCACACACACTATATTTTAATCACACAAACATCACACTACAATGTTTGTGACCAGAACTATTTGAATGGACATGGATTTCACATTAGAAACTATGGAGGCAAAGAGACACTGCAATGATTTTAAAGTGTTAAAATGAACTACAATAACAGAAACAAAAATTGTCAACCCAGAATTCTGTACCCAGTGAAAATATCCTTCATGAGTGAAGATGAAGTAAAGATTTAGATAAGAGAAAATTAAAAGAATTTTTTGCCAGTATAACTCCGTATCAATAAATGCTAAAGGAGTTCTTCAAAATGAAGGGTGTCTTTTCTCAACTTGAACTGAAACCTGAACTCAAACTTTAGGAAGAAACAGAGGAGTGCATCAGATGGTGGATACACAGGACAATATTAAAGACTATTTTTTATTTTTTTTAAGATTTTTATTTATTTGAGAGGGAGAGAATGAGAGAGAGAGTGCACTATTTTTTAATTTTATTTTCTCTAGAATCCATACGATTGTTTAAAGCTATGCTTACAGCATCATCCTGGTGGGCTATATAATGTACTTAAATGTAATATATATGAAAACTAAAATATAAAGGACGTAGGATCCCTGGATCCTACCTGGATAAATGGACTTAGATGAACTGCAATGTTTCTATGTTTTAGGTGAAGTGATTCAATAATACTTCTAAATTGACTATCAAAAGTTAAGGGAGATTATACATACACACATGCACCTTAATCCCTAGAACCATCACTGAAAGAATACTGCAGTGAGTTAAAATGGAACATTAAAAGGCACAAAAAGAGAAACAGGAATAAGGAACACAGTAGACAAATGGAAAATAATAAAATGGTTATCTAAATCCAACAATATCAATAGTTACATTAAATGTTAATACAGGAATAATACTATAAGCATAAAAAAGCAGAGATGAGAATAAAAACTGCAAAATATCCTTCGAAAATTAGGGAAAAGGTAAGGATGTCTGCTCTCACTACTTCTATTCAGCATTAGACTAAATGTTCAAAACCACTTCAATAAAGTAAAAGAAATGAAATAAAAAGCACAAATATCAAAAAGGAAAACATCAAAACTATTTCTATAGATGACATGATTTTTTAACATAGAAAATTCTAAAGAATCTACAAAACAAATCCTAGAAATAATTAAATCCAGCAAAGTCAGAGTATAAAGTTATTTTTTTAAGTAAATTCCGTTTTTATATGCTAGTAGCAAAAATAACCCCTGGATTATGACATTTTAAAATTTCCATTTATGGTATCATCAAAATCCATAAATATATACAAATAAAATTCACAAAATATGAGCAAGATCTCTTCACTGTAAATTATAAAAGATTGCATTATAAAATAAGTGGATAGATATGCCACTAATTCATGGGTTGGAAGACTCAATATTGTTAACATGGCAGTTGTCTATAAACTAATCTGTAGATGCAAACAATCCTAATTTTGTAGAAATTGAAAAGATGATTCTAAATATTATCTGGAAGTACAAGTGACAGGATCATTAAAGCAATTATAACAAATAAAGCTTACACTGCCTAGTTTCACAATTTACATATCTATAGTAATGAAGACAGTGTGGTGCTGGCAAAATGATAGGCATAGAGATGAATGGAACAGAAAATAGGTCCAGAAATACATCCACACACGTGCAGTTAATTAAGAAAGTTGCCAAGGTAACTCTATGGGAGAAATACAAGTCTTTTCAACAAATGGCACTGGAACAATTGGATATGGGGAAAAAAGAAAATCACTAATCTTTACCACCTACCATATACAAGAAATAACCCTAAATGGATTATAATATTTAAATATAAATATTCAAACTTTAAAACTTCTAAGAAAACATCTGAGGAAAAACCTTTGCCATCCTGGGTGACATTTCTTAAGATACAAAAAGTACAAAGAATAATGTAAATAAGAAAAAAATGGAGTTTACTGGCAGCAATCTTCATTCGCTCTTTGAAAGAGACAGCTAAGAACTGGAAAAAGTCACAAAATGGGGAACAATATTATCTATACATATACTGAAAGACAACTTGTATCCAGATTATTTAAAGAATTCTTATAACTTAACAAGAAGATAATCCAATAAAAATGAGCAAAAGATTTGGCCAGGCCCTTCACACATACAGAAATGTATGTGAATACCTAAAAGCACACAGAAAGATATGCAATGATTATCCATCAAGTAAATGCAAATAAAGACTCCTGGGAAATACCAGTGCATGCATAACAGAAAGGCTACAGTTGAAAACACCGACAAGAGAGAAAGTATTGACAGAATGTAGAACAACTAGATCTCTCAAACACTCCAGGTAGAAATACAAAATGATACAATTGATTTGGAAAACCACCTGGAAGTTTCTCAAAAACTTGAGCATACCTACTATAATCCATGGCCTTTCTACTCCAAAATGTAGAAATTTAGCATGTAACATTTAATGTATGTCCCACAAAGACTTGTTCACAAATGTTCAGAGCATAGCAGTTATACCAAATAACAGCAAAACTGGCAAGAGCCCAAATTTCCACCAACACATGAATGTAATATATCCATTCAATGCAACACTGCCCCAAATTAAAACACCTACAAAATGTCAGAACCAGTACATGAAGCTCTATTTCTCTGATACCAAGAAAGCTTCTTACTTTATCACGTGGGTGTCCTTCCTACATTCCACGATGCAGATGCAAAGGTGACCCAGTTTGTATCTTCTCCCAAAACGTAACATTAAGAAATCTTAAATCTTCAGCTACAAATATTTCTTCACTCTTTGCTTCAAAATTTGTCAAAATTTTTATAAGAATAGATAAAAATATATATACATGCCAAATCTCAGATGAGGAAAAAGTGATTCATAAAGGGACTTCATGTTTTTCTAGGTAAAATGTTAAAGATAGAGATATGTGTGAGAGAGGCCATGGTTCCAAAGGAGCTGTGATTGATGAACTTAGCCAGCACTGTCATAAACACTTCACAAACTCTCTAGGTATTATTTAATTAGGTATGACATGAGAAGGATGTTATCTTACATCACAAAAAGTTTTAAAGAATAGGACTATGTTTTCCTCAGGTTTCATTATGAAGTGATTTGTAAATAATTATGTAATCAACCAACCCAATGGCCATTAAATTATCTTCTATACGTCCAAGAGGATGCCTCACTTACAAGTATTTAACTTGGGATACCAAGTACAATGGCACTGCTCTTTTCCCCAATAGCCTCATTTAAAATTATATTAAGATTCTGTCCTGTCCCTTGTGAGTAGATTTAAGACTAAGAAATAGCCAGATTACATGAAGCCAAGTCTCTGAATGACTCCTAAAAACACTACATTTGTTGAGACAAACAAAACAAACATACAAAGTATGATTACAGGGATTAGTGTTTGCCATTTGTCAACTACACACTGTCCATGAAAGTAATGTTAAAAGAAATTAAAGATTAAAAAAGATCCTCATTTCAATATGTATGTTTTGATAGGGTTGCTCATACAAAATGATGGATTTTTTTATGTTTGTTCTCATAAATAACTAGATCCACTGCTGAGCTTCAGGTCAGGTTAATATGATTATTGTTTACAGTATCACTTTGGCCCAATATTGGTCAGATTAACTAGGTAATCTTAAATTACTATTCTACTGTGTAGGATGACTTAAGATGGCATAAATATATTAAGCACATGATAAAAAAAAGTTCACTTTTGGTAGAAAATTACTTAAAAACTTTTATATCAAGTTTCAGTAATGAACACTTTATTTTCTCTTTTTTAAATTGTATTTTATTATGTTAACCACCTTACATTACCTCATTAGTTCTGGATGTAGTGTTCCATGATTCATTGTTTGCATATAACACCCAGTGCTCCATTCACTACGCGCCCTCTTTAATACCCATCACCAGGCTAACCCATCCCCCCAACCCCTCCCCTCTAGAACCCCTCAGTTTCTCAGAGTCCATAGTCTCTCATGGTTCGTCTCCCCCTCCAACTCCCCCCCTTCATTCTTCCCTTCCTACTATCTTCTTCTTCTTTTTTTTTTTTAAACATAAAACGTATTATTTGTTTCAGAGGTACAGGTCTGAGAAGATATTTGCAAATGACATATCAGATAAAGGGCTAGTATCCAAAATCTATAAAGAACTTATCAAACTCAACACCAAAAGAATAATCCAATCAAGAAATGGGCAGAAGATATGAACAGACATTTTTCCATTGAACACTTTACTTTCTAAGTCACCCATTCCTACA
Source organism: Zalophus californianus (assembly GCF_009762305.2). Lineage (NCBI taxonomy): Eukaryota > Metazoa > Chordata > Mammalia > Carnivora > Otariidae > Zalophus > Zalophus californianus. Next base: position 133,348,898 of record NC_045600.1, read on the forward strand.
CCTCAAACATTGAGAATAAAGAGGTCAAGATTCATTTCATAAATACAGTTAAGGCTTAAAGTCAGAGTAAAAATGAACAGATATCTTGGAAGGAAAACAGATGAAAATTAACCCAATATTCACCTTCCTTGCTACCAGCCCAAACTCCAAACTTACTAGGCCACTGAGTTAAAATCATACTGACAGGCAACATCCCAAGAAGCACGAAGGAAGGGCTACTTGATTCATCTTGGTTAAGGCACTACTGCTTCAAGGTTCAAGAACTTTTACTGACTATTCAAAGGGGTTAGAAGGTGTTTCATCTGCAAAATACTGAAGAGGGGACCTTCAGTAAAAATCACTGAAGTGGTCTTTGCCTTATGACCAACAACAAAAAAAAATAGACACACACTTCTTTCCCAATATTGTGAAAATCAGTTCGTTTGTTACAATTAAAGTTAAAATATTTAAAAACAGTGTCTCTTGAAATAATCATATAGTCTTTATGAATAACCATCCTGTCAGCCCAGGGCATAATCTGAGGAGAGATTCTCATACACATGATTATTTTAGAATAAAGGTATTAGGTAAAGATGAAACAAAGTTATGCTACTTCTATTCCAAAGAACTCCAAGGTTAAACAAAGAGACAGTAATATAAGAATCTGTTTTTAATTTGACCAAGTACACATTCATTGTTCTAACAAATCAGTAAGTAGCTCCTTCCCAAAAAAGTGTAACTGCCTCTATTGATGTGAAAGGAGAAAAAAAGAGTGTTGTACAAACACCTCCAGGTCTTATCATGTCCATTCATCTTAATAAAAGTTTCTATTGCTTCCTGGTCTACATGATGACACTTAGACATGATAGCTTTATATTTAAGATTTATATTCCTTGAACTGGCCTATACTTGACTATAATTCATAAACCAATATTCACCACAAATTCTAGATTCACAATCAAGATACACTATTTGCAGACCCCATACATGAAATGGTGTTCAGGATTTTGCTTTTGAACATGCCCTTCACTCACTTAGAAAGCTATTCCTTGAGCATTTCTTCACCTTGGATGTGTTTCCTTTTCAACCCATCCCAGAGCACTACATACTAACTCCATCTTACTGTCACTGCTTTACTTCATGTATAAATTCATTGTTCATTTTCCCTTCATTAAACATTTGTTCAACACTATGAACCATGTTGATTTATTGTTTTTAATTTTTTTTTCAATTTCAAATAGTCATTTATTAACTGACCAGATTACAAGAATAATCATGGTAGATACCTTAGTTCATCCTTTTAGTAAGCCCATTTCACCTTCTACAAAATGGGTGCTCTTTTTTTCATTCCCCCTCATGGAGAAGATCATTTGAAGAGCCATAAGAAGTTATTTGTTTCTTTGAAACATTTTTCAACAGTATAGATCTCATGAATCAGAACCTCCGTGCAAATGATGCCATAATTACCAAGAGATTGAGCAACCAATGTGTTATCTACCAGGGCAATTCACTTTTTGTTAATTTGGCACAACCACACTTGTAGATCAATTCATTCACTGACTTCAGGTTTGCGTACCCCCATGCCATATATGGTTCCACAATCCTTGAACCTTTGGGTTCACACTATTGATACCTCTGATCCTGATGACAAATGCCAATTTGGGTTCTGCAGGTATGTAGAAGTTTCCAGCTTTTCTTGATATCCTAGCTATTTGATCTCAGTTCTGTACATCTGCCTCTATTCCTTGTGGTAATGCTTAGCTTTTTCATAGATAAACTTCCTCTTTACCTTTCAAAGCATCTTTTGGGCAAACTTCTTACTCAGATGCTTGATTTTCAACTCTGTGAAATGGTTCTGTTTTTCCTTATGGGTTGCTGGCACAGCAGGAAACTTCCTTTTCTTCTCTTCTGTATCCTCCATGGTTCCAGCCAGAAAAGAGCTGAACCATGTTGATTTAGACACAAGAGTGAACAAAACCAGCAAACCAACCACCACACCTAACAACATCAACAATAAAAAAACAGCCTTAATGGAACCTACATTTGGGGATTAGGGATGAGATAGGTAAAATAAATAAGCAAACTATTTATTATATATCAGATGATAAAAACTGGCATGTAAAAATAAACCAAACAATCTAGGATGAAAAGAAGGGACTTTGAGGCAACAGGGAAAGGGGTGCAATTATAAGTGGGGGCGGCCAGAGAAGACCTTGTGGAGAGAGCAACATGTGAGCCAAGTCCTTGGAGGAAGTGTGGAAATCCAGTTCAGTCGTGTTTCTGGTCAAAAGGAACAGTTGATCCAAAGGTCTGAAAGTGGGAGTATGCCTAGTATGTGCAAGGAATAGCAAGAACCCCTGTGGCTGAAGCAGAGTGAGTAAGACAGTTAGAAAAAGGAACAGAAGTCAGTCTTTAGGGGCCTGGACCACAGCTGTAAGGTCTCTGAAGTTTATTCTAAGGGAGTGGCTGAGCTGTTGGCAGGCTGTGAGCAGAAGAATGGCACTTATGTCAACCATAGTCATGATCTGAGTAAGGATAGGGAAGAGGAATTAGAGCTTGAGGACAGACATTATAACATAATCTAGAAGAGAGGAAAGGAGAATGGATTATAGAAATGTATTACATCTGTGAAGAGGCACTAAATGTTTTTTTTCAATAGCTGTGCTTACCTAAGGCTTTGCTAATTGAATATAACAAAGGTAGAGAAGGAAAGGAAATTATTTTAAAGATGGGCCATGGAATTTGAGCTGGATTATTGGTGAGGAACAATATAAAGTGGTAAGAATGTAATTTAAACACAATCGGTGTACTGATTAACAGATTAGAAGCAGCTGAAGAGAAAATTAGTGAGCTGAGAAATGATTCCAAAGAAATTATTCAGAATGTAGACAAGAGAGACAAAGATACAGATATATAAGAGAAGTTAAGAGATACTGGTGATAGGAAAAATGTTCAGGGTGGGGAGAAAGAGATAATGATAGAATGGGAAGGAAGCAATATATGAAGATAAAATGCCTGAGAATTTTCCAAAATTGTTGAAAGATGCCCATATAGGAAACAAAAAAGGAAGGAAGGAAGGAAGGAAGGAGAAAGAGAGAAAGAAACAGAAGGAAAGAAAAGAAAAGAAAAGAAAAGAAAATCCTTACCAGGGTAAATGAAGAATTTAGGCCTAAAAATGCCATAGTAGAACTGAAAAACACCAGGGAAGAGAAAAGAAACACTTAAAAGCAGCTAAAGAGAAAACAAATAGCTCAATTACAAAGAAAAAGCAATTTGAGTGGATCTCAGTACAACAAGCAAAGCAAAAAGACAGTGTAACACATACAAATTTTAGTCTTTCAATTTAGAATAGTGTATCTAGTAAATTATCCTAATAACAAATCAAAGACATTTTTGGAAATATATGAGCTAGCAGTGTTTATGACCAAAAGACCCTCATGAAAGCATACATAAGAAGGTTTATTTTAAAGAGAAGGAAAATTGTTCCTGGTCCAAAGGCTGCATGCAAGGATGTATGTGCTCAAAAGCAATGATAAATGTACACCTATCTAAATAAACATTTACTTACCAAAAAAGGCTAATTTTTATGTAATGAGACGATCTAGAACTAAAATAGGTGTCAGTAAAACCCACAGATTTGGAGCAGTATGGTTGGATTTAAAGAATTCTAAGATATCCTCATGTTAAGCCTGTATATTAAGGAGAAACACAAATGTCTGCTTTTCAGCATGAAGTTGAAGCTTTACCTCAATCTTCCCGTAAAAAAAACAAAGCTCACACAAAACAAACAAAAACCCAAAAAACAACTGTGAAGACTGGATACTACACCCAAATAAACAAAATCTGCTTGAAGACATCTGAGAGCAATAAAGGCACCGTGGGTGCATGGAGACAAGATCAAGAATGGAAGAAAAATGCAATGGGGTGAAGCTTGGTTTGCTACTGCTTTATCTCCTTCAGGAATTTTTGTTTCGTTTTGTTTTGTTTTGGCCAATTCACTATATGGGACAACACAGTGACTGGGCATGAAGTAGCAGTTTAGGGCTTGCTTCTATTTTAATAATCTAGGGAGCTAAAAACTGGAGTATATAGAAACTATGGCAGCGAAGACTTGAGAAACAAAATGAACAGGAGAGATTCAAGCCCAACATTCTCCATGCATTTCTCCTGAGAAATTTATGATTTTCTAAGACATGCATGCTTAGGGTGAAAGGTTGAGACCAAGCAGAAAGTGAGAACTAAAAGCTTTTGGCGATCTCACTGATTGTGAAGGAGTAGTTGGAAAGAAGGGGCTCTCGTAGTAAACAGGACAGGCTTTTATTAAGACACCTGAAGGCTATGCACTAAGCATAGGGGTAACTAGGAATACACCCATCCTCAAAATTCTTGAAATCCTACCTTGGATCATTTCAACCTTAATTGTATCATACAGACCTGTTAGACTCTTACTGCCTCCTCTATATCGTCTCTAGTGGGATACAACACAGTTCCATAGCCCCTGTAACATTTTAATACATCTTATCCAGTATTTAATAAAAATAATTAGTCACGGTTAGGATAAAAAAGAATGACCAAAAATCAAGAGGAAAAACAGACAACCAGAACAAGCAGGTGATTTAGATGTTAGAGTCACCGGATATGAATTTTAAAATAGTTATGATTAATATGTACAGGAAAACAGGTAACAGCATGCAGAATATCAGCAGAGAACTGGAATCTCTAAAACAGAATCTAATGGAAGGCTAGAAATTTAAAAAAAGGGTAAGTAAAAGGACGAACTCATGAAATGAATTTAATAACAGAACCAAAAAGAGAAGATTCATGATTTGGTGTATTGGTAGAAAACGGAGAAATATGCTAAGAAAATACAGTCCAAAAGCCCCATGGCACACTGAGAAAAGTTTAATTTATATGTAAAAATTTGGAATCCAGGAGGGGAGAGGAAAGAAAGAATAGAGCAAAAGCTATAAATGATATTGAATGAGAATTCCCAAAAGTTATAAAAGATGTGAAGTTACAGAATTAAAGAAACTCAAATATGATGACAAGAAAGAAAACCACATGTGGGCACCTCAGAGCAAAACAACATAACTGATGACCAAAATAAGTTTGAAAAGTAGACACTGGGGAGGGAAAAAAAAAAAAAAAAAAAAAAGCATGTCCTTCCAATGAACAATCAAACTGACAACTGACTCTTCCAAAAAAAGTAGTAAGAGCCAGAAGACAATTGGAAGGAATGTATGTCCGATAGGACTTATGTGATCCTAGAAAGTTTGGTAAAATTTACCTCTAAAGTTGCCGGGCCTTGTGTTTTTTTTTGTTTTGTTTTGTTTTGTTTCTGGAAAGATATTAAACTACTGATTCAGTTATTTAATGGTTATAGGCTCATTCAAGTTTTCATTCTTTTTCAGTCACTTTGATATGCTATTCTACAAGTTTTGTCTATTTCATACCTTTTTAACATTTTAAGCATAAGATTTCATAGTATCTTCTTATGTTTAATCTCTGCTTCATCTAGGTTTTTTCTCATTTTAATGACAGATACTGTTTACTTGTGCCTTTATTCTGTACATTGAAAACTCTCAGAAAATAATCAATTTTACTAAGTTTTTTGAAGAGACAATTTTTAATTTTATTTTCCCTTCTATTTTACACATATATTCTACTTCATTGATTTTGCTCTTATTTTTATTTATAATTAATTTGGCTTCATTTTGCTGTAATTTTTCAAATCTTGATTTTGACAGTTAACCAATTTTGAGAGTGACTTATTTTTCAATACTGGTTTTGTCTTGCTCTATTTTTGTGGAATACAACATATCAATTCCAACTTTTATGTGGAAGGGCAAAAAGCCAAGAATAGCCAAGGCATTCCTGAAAATTAAAAACAAATTAGAATCATGCTAAAGCCAAATGATGTTTGTATAAATTACAGATACAGACAAGAGACCAATGGGCAAGCCCACCCACATATGGGAAACCTGATCTGTGACTTTCTGAAAATTGCAGATGACTGGGAAAAAAGTAGGAGATTCAAGAACTGGGAACTAGATTAATTGGATAGCCAGAACACAACAATGTAATTAAAAGTAGCTTTAAAAATTTAATGTCAGGGTGCGTGGGTGGCTCAGTTGGCTAAGCGTCTGCCTTCAGCTCAGGTCATGATCACAGGATCCTGGGATCAAGTCCCGCACCGGGCTTCCTGCTCAGTTGGAAGTCTGCTTCTCCCTCTCTCTCTCTGCTTGCCGCTCTACCTACTTGTGCTCTCTCTCTCTTCTCTGTGTGTCAAATATATAAAATCTTTTTAAAAATTTTAATGTAAAAAGTAAAACTATGAAAAAATAAAGAATATCTTTATGACTCTGGGATAGGGAACAATCCTCAATAATGACACAAACTGCATAAACCACAGAAAAAATAACTGATAAATCTGACATGAAATATAAGAATTTTTTTATCACAAGTTAATACAGAGTGAAGAACTAAGCCACAAACGTGGAGAAGATATTTCTCTCACAAAGAATTTCTATCTTTGAATTTATATAAGGCACTTCTATAAATGAATAAAAAGGTAGGTGGTAAGGAAGAACAAAAAGGAGTACAAAGACCCCCAAACATATGACTCACTTGTAATGAGGAAAATGCAAATTAAAACCATACCAAGGTACCACTTCACACATCAGATGGATAAAATTTAAAAAGTCAGAGAATCCCAAGAGTCTCCCAACATGCAGAACAATGATAAACTTTTATTTGATGTCTGATGTTCAATCACTTGCGAAATGGTTGGCATTAACTAAACACAATGTATAGATCAGATAAGCCAGAACTCCACTCCTCAGTATAAATCTGGGAGCGATGGGTTTCAAACATCATTGTACATGAGAAGTACTAGGGGGCTGGTTAAACAAGGTTGCTGGGCCTCACTCCCGGAATTTCTGGTTCCATAGGTTTGGGTGGGGCCCAGGAAATTACATTTCTACAAAGTTCCCAGGTGATGCTGATGCTGCGGTTAGGCACCACACATTAGGAGCCATGACTCTAAACTCTTGCACATGCCCACCAGATGAAATGGATGCCAATATCTTCAAGAACACTCTTCATAATAGCCAAAAAAAAAAAAACAACCCAAACCTGGAATCAATCCAAATGTCTCTCTAAAGTAGAATGGATAGGGTTCTAGAGGGGAGGGGGGTGGGGGATGGGTTAGCCTGGTGATGGGTATTAAAGAGGGCACGTTCTGCGCGGAGCACTGGGTGTTATGCACAAACAATGAATCATGGAACCCTACATCAAGAACTAATGATGTAATGTATGGTGATTAATATAACAATAAAAAAATTAAAAATAAAAAAATAAAGTAGAATGGATAAATAAAACAATTTACTCATAGGAGAGCCTAGGTGGCTCAGTCAGTTAAGCGTCTGACTCTTGGTCTCAGCTCCGGTCATGATCTCAGGGTCATGAGATCGAACCCCATGTTGGGCTCTGTGCTGGGCATGGAGCCTGCTTGGGATTTTCTCTCTCCCTCACTCTCTGCCCCTCACCCACATGCTCGCTCTCTCTCTCTCTCTCTCTCAAAATAAAAATTAAAAAAATAAGGGGCACCTGGGTTGCTCAGTCAGTTAAACATCTGCCTTCAGCTCAGGTCCTGATCCCAGGATTCTGACATCGAGCCCCGCATTGGGCTCCCTACTCAGCGGAGAGTCTGCTTCTCCCTCTCCCTCCCCCTACTGCTCCCCCTGCTTCTGCTCTCTCTCTGTCAAATAAATAAATAAAAATCTTTTAAAAAAATAAAATAAAATCTTTAAAGATTCTCTTCTTCTGCCCCTCCCCCATCCTGCTTGCATGCTCTCTCTCTAAAAAAAAATAATAACAACAGTAATAATTTACTTGTAAAGTTAAATGTCATACAGAATGAAGATGACGGATAAATGTCAAAAACAATATTGAGTGAATCTGCAAGCCAAAGAGTAAGATACTAAAGTATTAAGTGATGGCTTTGATAAAAATCTTCAAAAAACAGACAAAATTCAATTACATTGTTCCGAGACAGATACAAAGGTGGCAAAACTACAATGGCTACTGAGTGAATGATACAACATTCAGTGTCACCATTACTTCTGGGGATGAGGGATGAAGAAGGAGTCAATCATAAAGAGGCAAAGAAAGGACTTCTAAAATAATGGGAATTTTTAATTTTTAAGTTGGGTGATAGGCATATAGGTGTTTCTTACTGTTATTCTTTAAATTGGACAGAGAGATGCACAGTTTTATAAACTCCTTTGTATATACAATATAGTTTATATTAATGTCTTTTTTATGGCAGGTAATGTGCCACTAGAAACAATGGATATGATTTTGCACTGACCTAGGAATGCTTTCAAATCTATGCAATTGAAGGCTCCAAGTAACCACTCCATTTGGTTACAACTGCTGTGCACAAAGAACTGATTTTGAAAATGAGGAAGGCCAGGGTGAGGAATAAAGAAGAAAAAGAGAAAAGCCAGCAACCAAATAACTCTCTCTCTCACACATACACCCACACACAGTGGACCAAATATGGTGCCTATTGTTTGCCAGTTTACAGCCTCTGGCTCAGATTACTCTAATACACTCCTAACTCATATATTAATCATAATAATTTTTCCCTGCATCCTAATTCTTCATATCAAAGCCAAAGTAATAACCCAAAGCTTAGTTCTTACTGTGATACACTCTTGCTCAAAGCCTTTTATATCTGCCCACTCTCTACAGACAGAGTCTAAAACTCTTAGTATGCTATTCAAGGGCATTAAATCAAAATAGGGCCTGAACTTTATATTTACTATTCTTTCTCTGTACCATATTTTCTATATTTCAGGCACAAAAATTTACCATTCTTAAAAACTGTCTATGGGGGCACTGGGTGGCTCAGTCGGTTGGGTGGCTGCCTTCGGCTTGGGTCATGATCCCAGGGTCCTGGGATCGAGCCCTGCATCAGGCTCTCTGCTCATCAGTGAGCCTGCTTCTGCCCCCCACACCTTGTGTGTACACACACATTCTCTCTTTCTGTCTCAAATAAATAAAATCTTAAAAAAAAAAAACTGCCTATATTTTCCTTCTCAGTGCCTTAATCCAAGTGCCCCTAAGAATGTTCTTTTTTTTCTTTCTCACTGGTTGCCCTGGTTGGAACAAGCCATTATGTTACCTGGTTTCATAATGCTTTGTAATTGGTTCTATAAATACCAAGTAAATGTATTTTGCCTGTCACCAAGGTCATTTTGTTCAAGTTTTACTCTTTGAAATTCTGAAGCATATATAATTTATATTTGTATTTCTTATAAACCATAGGATGGTGTCTTGTATATAATAAATACTCAAAGATTTATTGAATTGAAACAGGAGTCAAAATGAGCATTAAAAGTCTAACTGAATCCTTTGCATTTGTCACCCAAAACTACAGTTGGGTGATGTTACAACATAAGGCAGCTTGTCATGGTCTGGAGGGCAGACCAGGAAGCCTAAATCAGAATCCAAACGATGGCTTTATACAAAGGCAAGAGGATAGAACCTGAGATACGTCAGATGCATGAATTACAAATATCCCCCCAGTGCAGCATCCCCCATGTGAACATTTGTGTGTGGTTTGAGAAGGATGAGCAGGAGAAAGTTCTGGTGAGTGGTTCATTTCCATTCTACATCAATTCCCAGAAAGCCAAGGTGGGCAAACATACTGTGGGTTCCGAATCAATTAAAACTGCTGAATTGATTAATCAATTCAAACATCCATTCAACCAACATTCATGGAGTGTTTATTATGTATGGGGCACTGGCTGCTATTTTAATAAAGGAATAAGACACTGTCATCCAGCAGCTACAGTATAAACTCTCAAACACACATGCATGCACACGCACACACGCATGAGGACACACATCTAGAGTTCCTCATCATGTCTTATTTACATATAGTTGTAAATAAAAATATCAGAGCACATCATTATATATGATCACACAGTAATCAAAAGAACACTTTATAATACATTATATGTTTAAAAAAAGAAGATAGCAGGAAGGGAAAAATGAAGGGGGGTAAATTGGAGGGGGAGACAAACCATGAGAGACTATGGACTCTGAAAAAACAAACTGAAAAACAAAGAGGGGAGGGGGTGGGGGTATGGGTTAACCTGGTGATGGGTATTAAAGAGGGCATGTTCTGCGTGGAGCACTGGGTGTTATACACAAACAATGAATCATGGAACACTACATCAAAAACTAATGATGTAATGTATGGTGATTAACATAATAAAAAAAGAACATTTTAAATGAGAAAATAAAATTGTTAATAATTAAATTTGTGGTTGAGTTGGACTATGGAGCTGAGTGCTCTTAACTACCACGTTGTACTTTTTCCTGTTGTGTTATTTCCAATAGTTCTGAGGCAATTACATTTTCTAACATTAAGCATTTATTTAATGGTGCTTGGGACATACTCATTTTGATTGGATCTAAATCATGGCTCTCTCCATCCTAGCAGTGTGCTCTTGGAAACATTATATAACCTTTCTTCATCTGTAAAATGAGAATGGGAGTATCTGCCTCAAGCACTGTGGAGAGGACTCAAGGCAATGACAGAAGGGAGGAGTCATCATCACCGCCATGCTTCTTAAAGCTGATGAATGACTGCATCCAAGTCAAAAGAAGCAGCAGCATGAAGAAAGCCACTTGGAAGATAAGGTTTGTTGGTCTCTCTGTCACTAATTATTTCTGTGGAAAAGCACTCCGGCCATTCATTGGTTCAATGAGAAGACATTTACTCAGTTATTCCTTTGTGTTTGCCCAATGCTAGAGAGGGGCAGTGCTTAGTTTAGACTTTCTCTTTAGTAAGAAAAAGAAAGCACAAGCAAAAGATAGGACAACAGTAAAAAAAAAAAATTTAAAGTCTTCCCATGCTTAGAGGTGGTAAGACAACCAACTGAGCTAGATCAAGAGATACGGGGCTGGAGATAAGGGTAGGTACTAAGCGGGGGCCAGTTAACGGAAAGACCTGTATGTCATGGTAATAGGTTGAAGATGTGATTGTAAGCTAAACACAAAAATAACAGGATTGGATATTTAGATAACTTCGATAACAGAATACCCTTAATTATGGGAATGTAGTAATGAAATGAGAAACAGAAAAACCTTTTAGTAAGGAACTGCAATAAAAGGAACCGCAATAGCCCAGGAGAAAGGGCAAGATCACTTTTTTCTGGGATAATAAGGTATGTTTTACAAAGAATACAGGCTTGTGGGACGCCTGGGTGGCTCAGTCAGTTAAATGTCTGACTCTTGATTTTGGCTTAAGTCATGATCCTGGAGTCCTAGGATCAAGCCCTACATGGAGCTTCATGCTCAGCGGGGAATCTGCTTGAGGATTCTTTCTCTTCCTCTCTCTTTCCCTCTACTCGCATTGTCTATCTCTCAAATAAATAAATTAATCTTTTTAAAAAAAGAATATAGGCTTTTGTTGGTTCTTTAAACATAGTTTGGATTTTGATGAACTGCGGGAAGTCACATGGGGAAATAGTACGGATTTGATGCCCAATCATACTCATCCACTCACCGGGAATTACTTCTGATTTCTGGACAACACTTCGAATCATTCCTGGTCTCCTCATGTCTTTGGGTTGGTCTGTGAAACTATCCCACCCATTCCTCGCCTTGTTGGGGTTTTTATATCCAAAATCTACTATGTGGAGAGGTACACAGCCTCCTCATAGATGTAAAGCCCTCCACCATATACCAGCAGCGGTGGGGGAAGCCAACTGAGCTAACCAAATATCAGAAATCTTTCAAGTTGCTGATAACATGTGACTTTTGTATATTTGAAACTGCAGTTCTCCCAGCCACTCTCTGATGGAAATGTCCACAGTCCATAACCTGTTCCCTCCTCCCAAATGTATGCCTCACTAAATTACTTCCTATGCAAGAAGCCAATACTTGCTTCATAAATCCTTATCCATCAGATAAGCAACATGAATGAAGGACTGCAATGAAGGGCCTAGTTGTGGTAGGCAGAATAATGGTACCCCAAAAGATGTCCATGTCCTAGTCCCAGAACGTGTGAGTATGTTTCAGTGCAAAGGGAAACTAAGGTTACAGATAGAGGTCAGGTTGCTAACCATCTAACCTTAACATATGGTTATGGTTATCCACATCATGGATTACCTGGTTGAGTGCAATGTAATCACAAGGGTCAGTCCTTAGTGGAAGGTGGAGGCAGAAGAAAAAAGTCAGGAAAAGATGTGAGGGCAAAGCAAGGCCAAAGAGATGCCATGCGAGGACTCAACAATGTGTGCTTGCTGGATGTGAAGCTGGAGGAAAAGATCATGAGCCAGTGAACATCAGCAGCCTCTGTAAGCTGGAAAAGGAAAGGAATTAGATGCTCCCCTAGAGCCACCAGAATAGAACGTAGCCCATCCAGCATCTTGATTTTAGGCCAGTGAGACCTGTGGTAGACTCCTGTCCTCCAGAACTCTAAGATAATAAATCTGTGCTATCTAAAGCCACCTAACATACATGGTAATTTGTCATACTAGCAACAGAAAACTAATAAAGTAGTATAATGTGAAAGGGGGAACATACCTAGGGAAATTGGAAAGGGCTGTCTAGACTGACTAGAGAGCAAATTCTACACCTTTGGAAGGAACCAGGGTCTAGGAAGGGATTTGTTCCTCCTGATCTAATCTCCACCTAGAAAGAGGTAAGGGGAATAAAGAAACCCATCATGGAAGAGAGGCTTTGGCAAAAGTCAACTCAGATCGGGCCCAGAACTGAAATGCCCTTCCCTACCCTGACCCTCCCTTTTCTTCCCTGTCCTCCAATGAAAACTTCGTATCTCAACCCGTACCTCTATGTCATGTTCTGGTTGCCACATATATATATATAAGTTTATATATAAACTTATCTGAATCAAGACTCATTAACCATATATTTCCTTGAGCATTGAAATATGCCATTTCTAGTGTTCATCTGGCATTGTCTTTAACTATTTTTACATGACATAAAATGGTCTGGTCAGTTCACTGGGGGAAAATGTCAAATTGGGCATCTTGCCTTATCTCTTAAAGACAAAACTCCAATAACTAGTTCTAGTTTTATGTGGGAATGACCCTCACTGGTAATTTCCTCTCAGTACTTTTGCAGAAGGACAACTGAATTACATGTTTCCTACTTTCATTAACTCCCATGACTGCTGGAATAAACAATGTGTATAATTTTCAAACTTCCAACTTCACAGTAATACTATTCTATATAAAAGAACATATGGACATTTCCATGGATCTATGTAGCTAATTCCACTCTGGTTTTAGAAGTCCATATATAAATCCATATAATCTTAAAATTAACTATAAATTGGAGACTTTTAGACTGTATTCTTCTAGACATGGAATTTTTGTTGACTTTTATTTTCCTCTTTTGAATGTATTATGGGACTTTTGTTTACAGATTTATTTATTGATTTGAAAGAGAGAGAGAGAGAGAGAAAACAAGTGCTGGGGGAGGGGCAGAGGGAGAGGGAGAGGGAGAGACAGAGAAAGAATCTCCAGCAGACTCCACACTGAGCATGGAGCCAGACACAGAGCTCGATCCAACGACACTGAGATCACAACCTGAGCCACAATCAAGAGCTGGAGGCTCAACTGACTGAGCCACCCAGGTGGCCCTTATGGGACTTTTTAGCAACAGAAAATAATGCTTCTAGGGGTGCCTGGGTGGCTCAGTCGTTAAGCGTCTGCCTTCGGCTCAGGTCATGATCTCAGGGTCCTGGGATCGAGCCCCGCATCGGGCTCCCTGCTCAGCAGGGAGTCTGCTTCTCCCTCTCTCTCTGCTGTTCCCCCTGCTTGTGCTCTCTCTCTCTCTGTCAAAAATAAATAAAATCTTCAAAAAACAAAAAAATGAACAAACAAGAAAATAATGCTTCTAACATGTACTCATACATACCAAATACTAAATACATAATCCGTTTCCTCCTTGAAATACAAAATCCCATCACTTTCATGTTTGCATCATGCTACTGGCCACTTTATACTTTACATTTCTTGATGACATTATATAAATGGAAAATGGTCAAATGATCGCCTATGGTCCAATAAAAGTCCCCACACCACTCATAAAGGCAGAATAACTAGTTTACAAAGTAGAAAAGCACTGAACTAAATGAAAGAAAGCAACTAATGGGCCGCAACTATCAGCTTTTTCCTCCTGGAATGATCATAATTTCAGGTCTACAACCAAACAATAAATTCCTCATTACTCTTTTTTGCAGAAACTGGTAATTGAGCAGTTCAAAGTCTGATTTTGGTAAATATATTTTTCAAAGCCATCAGCAAATTCTCTGCTCTGATTAAAGGAAGGGAGGACAAATCCTCACACTTTTATTTACTCCCCATAAAGCTGGGTATCTTGAAGGAGTCAAGGAAAAATCCCATTACATGTACCTATAAATATTATTTCAGACTTGTAACTGTTGGCACGGTGGGCACCGTCCGTGGTAGAAGTCCGATGGGGCTCTAATTGTACTCAGTGGACAAAGCATTCTCAAAAAGTGTTCTCTGACCTTGGTCCCATAAACATCAGGCTACAATTGTGACTAAAAGCTTAAACTTCACACTTATGACTGACTCCTTCATGTTCATAGAAAGATTAGATCAGAATGAATACAGAAAAAAATCGCTCTGGGTAATAAAGCAAGTGTATCTAATTAGCATTAGTGCAGTGATCAAGTAAAGCAGTTCACTGTATTAAGTTACTCTGCTTGTAGCTTTATTTCTGGCACTAGAAGGAGGAGGTTTGCAATCCGTTCACATTAAGCCTGCACATACTCAGTGTGCTTAAAACAGACTAAGGTGCTTTAATTCAGGAACCCTCCAATAGTGATCAGGGAGTGAGACTATTTATAGCAAAGCACAATCCCTTTATGAATCTGATTGAGAATGTCTTAGATGGTCTCCCATTACTCTGATAGACTACCTATTCCTCCATCAAAAGGAAGACAGTTTACATCAGAGCCACACATACGTAACACCAAACACAAACATGAAGCCATGTTTGCATCCTCCTCTCCCTGAAACATGCTTTTAGGAGTCCTGAATTTGTTTTGATCACGAGGAATCTGAGAAGCTTTCCTATAACTCTGAGATATCACTATAAACCAGGAAGGAACCCAAAACAGGGTCTTTAAGTATGTACACACACACACACACACACACACTCTCTCTCTCTCTCTCTCTCTCTCTCTCCCCCCATCCACTCACACAGTCACTCACTCAATCTTCTCACCAAAATAAAAGTTCAAACCAAAACCCAGCACTGACAAATTCAGTTTTTGGCCTGTTATGTTCAAAATCTGTTGCATCATGTAAATAAATGTGCCCAAAACAACCACCATCACAACAAAAATTCCTAAAACAACAATGATCTTATTTAAAGATGCCACTTGAATTTTAACGTCTTTCATTTCAAACCAAAAATAGTAAGTTTGATGACATGAATAGAATATAAAGTCTTCCTCAAGGCTTTCTAGGATATGATCCACTTAAGCACAGAATTAAAATATTTTAAAAGGCCCTTTAAAAACGAAGAGGCAGATGTTCAGGTAAAAGCAAAGCCAGGAGATTGTATATTTTAATAAAGCTATTATATGTGCAGACCCAAATTAGGAGTGGTACTGAGGCTAGTGCATGTCTAAACCATCACCACCTGTTTGCCCTGAAAAATCAATTAAAGTCACACTTTCAGAGTAGTTCCCTTCTAACCAATAAAACTTAGCCAGCTTCATCGAGAGACTTGACTCCCTCAGAGGGAATGTACTTGAAACCTGAATCCTTAGTCTCGCGTTCCTGCACTGCTTGCATTCATATAAACTAACCATAGTAAAACCAGCCTTCAGGAGCAATGGTAGAAATGGGAGGAAGAAAGAGACCAGAGAGAGAGAGAGAGAAATCTTTATTTCCTTTGGCTTCATCCTGAGAATCATACTTCCTTTTGGTGAATTCCAGTAATTTCTTCAAAGGCTCTATTTTTTTTCCTTTTCTTTTTTTCTCCTACAGAATTCTGTGCTACATTTTCTGTGCAACAGAAGAGATCCAACTTTGCAAGTTGAAAGTAAGGGCAGGAAAGCCATCCCAAGTGTTTTAGTAATTAAACGAATATGCATAATGAACCATATGCCCAAAGGGCCTGTTCTTCATGTGGGCCAGATTTTTGTTTGAATTTTTAATTTTTATATACAGATGAAACATTCAGTGTAATCTACCAACAGTGTGAGAGAGCATGCAATAAGAAAAAGTGCAAGGGACAGTCCACGTAGGAGCAGGAACAGGAGACACTAGAGAAATTCTGCTCTGAAGATGCTGATTCAAATGTCTTTTTTCCCTGCTAGCAATTGTTCTTGTCATCTGCTCAGAGTCTTCAGGAGACACATATAACGAATACACTGACAGCTTTATACAGTATGAGTAAAATACAGTGCCGTCAGCCGAAAAGTGTGAAAATCCCATGGGACAAACAAGGCTTTCTTAAAAAAAAAAAAAAAAATCCCTCTACACCCATCATTCAGACTACCATCTTGAATTACAGGGAATCCTCCCATGTCTCTTTCCGAAGCTATATAAATATTATATTGTAGGCTCTAAGCCACATATATTAGTGATTTGAACTGATCTAAGAGGAATTCTTACCTCTCAGTGATGCAACTGTGCATAGCGGGTAGAAAATGCTCAGGGCAAAATGCAAGCATGCCTTCCCCACTCCTACAGCAATGCACACCATGAATTTAAGGATTCAATATGCTTGCTCAAACATACAGATCCCCAATATTTTCTAAACTACTGTCATGGAAGAACTGGCAAAACCTTGCTCTAAGCTTTTCAGTGTCATTTTGAAAAATACGGAGTTATAATCAAAGCAACATAAGAGACAGAGTCTGATAAAATTTACCATGTCAGCTCCTGGACACACAGGATGGAGGAAGCATTCTCTAATGCAGAAGAGAGCTTTTTAAAAATGTGTTTGCACAACGTTTGAAATTTACAGTGATGGTCTGGACAAAGTCACCAGTCCTTCGGGTGGGTCAATCTTGTAAATGCCTAATTCAGGATAAACATTTCAGAATGGTGTGTGTGTGTGTGTGTGTGTGTGTGTGAATCTTGTAAATGCCTAATTCAGGATAAACATTTCAGAATGGTGTGTGTGTGTGTGTGTGTGTGTGTGTGTGTGTGTGTGTGTGTGTGTGTGTGTTAGGGGCTGGGGGCCGCAGAGGAAATGCTAAAGTTCACTATCCTCCAAGTCTTTAACTGAAATAACCCAAATGCAAGATGCCACACTGGGCCTTATGGCATTGAGAAAAGATTGTGTGTGTGTGTGTGTGTGTGTGTGTGTGTGTGTGTGTGTGTGTGTGTGTGTGTTGGGGGCTGGGGGCCGCAGAGGAAATGCTAAAGTTCACTATCCTCCAAGTCTTTAACTGAAATAACCCAAATGCAAGATGCCACACTGGGCCTTATGGCATTGAGAAAAGATTATGGAAACAAACCTGATCAAAAATCAACGTGAAGATTTAGATTCTTTTCAGCCCCTGTTTTGAACACAGATATGCTGTCATTTTCACAATGTAAACACCAGAAATGGAATGCAAAGCATTTAAAGAGCAAGTAATAATGGAGCTGTAAATAACATCTCTCATTGCTTTCACTCTTAATTCAGAGTTTATGCCTTTGACAATGGCTAGGTTACTTGATCTAGTGGTCTCAGTGGAAAGACAGATAAACTTCAACTGCAGGCAGAAGACAAAAACTGACAAGGAGCATCACCTTTCCTGACTGTTTAAATCCTTTAAGGAAGTGTCGGAGCAATTAGAGGGGGAGTGTAATCTTTGTGGAGTGCATTAACACTCTCCGACCTCCCAGACAATAGATCAGACCTCAGACACATAATGCTTCCCTAAGGCTTTTTAGCCAGCATATTTGATCTCTTAGTCACTCCGTGTGTTACTATAGGTATCATCCCCATAGAAGGCATTATTCATGAGCACTACTGTCCACTAGGTCTGAGACCGGACTGCAATCAAGCAAAAGCAGGAAAAATCACCTTAATCCTCTACGTATTTCCTGTATCTTTAAGATGGGAGAAGGGGGAGGGGAGTCTAGACTTCTGGAAAATAGTCTCTCACAATTCTCTTATTATTTTTTAAAGCTACAGAGTCTGTTCTGTAAAAGTGAATTACAGTAGTTCCCCCGTTATCTGTGGGGGATACCTTCCAAGACCCCCAGTGGCTGCCTGAACCCACAGAGTACCGAGCCCTGTAGATGCTATGTTTTTCCCATGCATACACACCCATGATAAAATTTAATTTGTAAAATAGGCAGAGTAAGAGATTAACAACAGAGATTTAATAACAAGTAACGAGACAGAACAATCATAACATGCTATAACAGAAGTTATGTGAATGTGGCCTCTCTCAAAATATCTTTTGTACATACTCATCCTTCTTCTTGTGATGATGAGAGATGTTAAAATACCTATGTGGTGATGTGAATGACGTAGGCACTGGCCCAGAGTGCTAGGCTACGAGTGACCTTCTGACATATATCAGACAGAGGATCATCTGATCCTAGACCAAGGTTGACACCGGGTAACTAAAACCATGGGAATCAAAACTTCAGAGAAGGGGAGACTACAGCAGTTGCATTAATATGGATGGGTCCTCAGGTGAGCATGGGCTGCAGAGAGGGGGACAAACTCCAAAACATTTGATGTTTCCCATCTATAAAATGAACTTCATAATCGACTTACTGAGAAAAATGCCAGGTGTGATAAACAGTACTGTAATATGCAAAAGAAAGCAAAGTGTGGGGGGGAATCAAATAAACTCCGTGCACTCCAAGCTTTTAAAGCTTCATCTGTCCTGCGGTCATGTGGCAAGGCACACTGGTCAGGCAATAACCTATTTCCTGATGACATCCAACAAATCACATCCTGTTCCAACTGCTAATCTCACAGTGGAAGCTTGGCTTTTACCATTTATTATAAACATTTTCAAGAACTGCTTACCACGATATATTTTTTAATGGATTAGATTTTGGTCAGCTGCTAACAGAGAACTGAATATTCTTTATACGAAGACAGCAAAATAGGTTTTCTGAGAGTCTGACTTACTTTCCACTTTTCTCCCTCATGAGTAATTGGAATAGCAATTGAAATAGAATATAAGAAGGCTAGGATTCTTTTCTGTTCCTTTTTCTTTTCCTCCCTCTCCCATTATAAGAAATTCTGTATCCAAACTTATAGTGTACAAGACCTTATTGGTTTTGAACTTTATCACAAGACTTGGTGAAATGTTCAAGAGAGAGACAAAGGCCGAAATTCACATAATTTGCTCAAGACTATCACAGCTGTTTATTGACGACATTCAGCATCTAAGCCTATAGCATTTAAAGCAAAATAATTACATTTTCTTAGAATCAAGGCAGTTCCCCCTTGAAAATGTGTACTGCCAAGGTTTTTCAAACAAGACTACAAGAAAAGAGAAGAGCTGCATATTAGCTTTATGTTTCAGCAAATCACTTTAGAGTTAGCATTTTCAAACCCAAACTTAAGAAAAAAAATGGCAGATGAAAATATATACCCACAAAAAGCAACGTAAGAACTTTTGAACCTTAACTAGCAATAAAGAAAGATCTACTGAATGTTTTAACTTTGCTTCAACAGTGCCTAAAATCTGAAATGAAATAATGAAAGTAACTGGAAAAAATGTTACCATATCTACTGTGCATCTTCTAATGTTTTAAAAGAAATTGCTTATGTTATGTTTTTAATCCCTGGTAAAACCGCTTTCAAGGAATTCGTGATCCCACTCAGATTAAAACTAACCATGAACAATTAGCTAAGGAAGGAAATGCCCTTCTGAACCAACTATATTTAATACTCTAATGAGAAGGTGTATCTGTGTAGACACACACATACACATGCACATACACACACACACACACACACACACACAGAGCACTATGCCTAAGTAATTTAGTACAATAGCAAAAGATTTTAAAACCCTGACCAATGGCATAGGCATACAATTTTAATTAAGAAAATTAAAAATAAAAGGAAAAAAAGGCTTAAAATGGTTGTCCTATGAAATTTGTACCAACTTCACAATAATCCAGATCTCATCCCTTGTGCATAAAGATGAACATGCCATAGAATATCTGAGTAAATTACCATAAAAAGAGATTACACAACACCAAAACTTGAGGTTTTTTTAAACTAATATAATGATTTCTGCTTGTAGATGACGGTATTAAATTAAAAATAAATTGCTGAAATTAAAATCCCCAAGAAGCAATCCACAGAAATTTACCTTGGACTTTTATCATTTATGAGTTTCTATCGCCACCTGCAGGACTATCTTTAAGTAAACTCAAGCAATGGTCAGTCTATTTGCCATTCTTTCTTTTCCTCTTTTCCTTCTCGTCTTCCTCCTCTCTCTCTCTCTTATTGTGTGTCTGTGTGTGCCTATGTGTGTGCACTAAACTTCTAGGATATCAATTATTTATCTATTGAAAATATATACATTATTAAACATGTAAAAATCACCAACGAAATGCAAAATTAGATTTACTGAAAGAGGTGTAGGGGACTGTGGCCACAGGCAGCCAATTTTTTAACAGCAAAGCACACGTGGCATTTCTAATTTTGCAAAGTAAAATTCTGATGGAAAGTTAGCCTATAGTAATTTCCTCACCAAAGTGGTGAGGACTTCAGTGATTTCCAAGGAGAGCAGTTTTTGCTACAGAACAGTTTACAAAAAAGTTTATAATTGCATATACCTGGCTTATAGCCGAGAAGAAATATACCAGAGAAGAAAAGTAGGAGCAAATTTGTACTTAGGGTTTTGTTATTCTTTAAACAAAAGACAAGTGTTAGATAGTATTTTACTAAGTGTTACTGTACCCAATAAAGAACAGGTTTTAAGAGCAGAGGTCAAAGCTTAAACACAAAAGCACAGATCATCATCACCATCATCATCATATTCATGTCTTCATCACTGTCACCATAAAGTCTGGATTAGAAAGATCCATCAGCTGGGGCGCCTGCCTGGCTGGCTCAGTCGGTTAAGAGACCAACTCTTGATATTGGCTCAGGTCATGATCTCAGGGTCTTGGAATCCGCCCAGCCGCCCCTTGTCGGGCCCTGCGCTGGTGGGGTGAGTCAGCTTGGGATTCTCTCTCCCTATACCACCCCCCCCAACATACACACACTCTCTCTCTAAAGTGGATAAATGAAGCTTAAAAAAAAAAAAAAAAAGGATCCATCACCTGTAAGATGCATATGGAGTAACTATACAGACTTTTGCTCCTCCGGGCTACAATACCCTTCTGAGTAGCAGGTCTGCAGACACATACAATAATGTTCAAACATAAGACTTTAGGGAAAATGGTTTTTTTCTTTTTAATTTTTAAGAACAAAATTCATGGCTACCGTGTAGACGTAGTTCATACTCATGAACTAAAACCATAATTGCAAAGTTCATGACCACAAACATCACATACTAGACAAGTGTATACGGGCTGAGCAACATCCTCTAACAAGCCACAAGGCCCTAGGAAAATCACTTTACTGAATGTGAAGGACCCTCTGATTTAACATTCTATAGCTCCATGCTTTTCCAGACTTAAAACAGTAGGCATGAGGGTCTTATTTTCAACACCAAGTGAGCTAAGAACTGCCTTTTTTTTCTTGACAAAATGAGCATATTTGGCAATGACTTGAAACAAAAATTTTAAAAAGCTTGCTCAGAAATAGAAAAGTCATTTTAAAGGACCTATATATATATGGATTTGGGCTATATATATATTGGTTACGTATGGATTTGGGCTATATATATATTGGGTATGTATGGATTTGGGCTATAAGAAAATCCCAGTGAGATTAAAAGTCAGCAAACACTATACAGAAACATGGCTTTAGATGAGGACCTACTGAATCGGATTTTAATTGTCTTTGAGTCTTTTTTAATCAGAGAACTGGAATATGAGGCCACTGAACGTTCCCCCCCACCCCCCCGCCAAATTAGCTGTTATTTAAAAAGTCAATGACACAACATGGAGAGAAGAGGAGAGGTAGCAAAACACACCTTCCTAAGTCATAAATCAAATGGCAAAAAGTACAATACAGCATAGTAAACCCTCACCAGACCACAAAGAAGGTTTCTCTCCATAAACATCAGATCAGGCAGCTAGAATGATTACCAGGCTCTCCTGTAACTGTCGCCTGTAGTGGGTCTAATTACAGGCTACAGGCTAAGGCAAGCATGCCCGCACTGCACATGGCAATAAAAGGGCCATCAGCTTGCCAAGCCCAGCCAGACAACGGAGAGCACACGCCACCTGATGGGGAGCCCCAAAGATCAGCCAGAGAGACTAATAAAAATGACAGCTTAGAAACAAATAACAAAGCTTGGGCCACAAAAAAAAAAAAAAAAAAAAAGTATCAAATTAGCCAGAAATACAAGTGCTGAGCAGGGCTCTTCAACAGGTCTGGACCAAAGCAAGAAACTGGTTATAACTGTTTTCACACACACACCGGTGATTTTTCTCCCTCTCCTTCTCTTTTAGTTCTAGATTTTTTCACTTTTGCATCATACAAAATGAGCATCCAGGTGTCACATACAGAAACAGATGGGGTGGGGGGAAGCACTCATCTCTATGAGAATCAAAAATAAAACCCCCCTCATTCAGGGGCTGTTGATCTGGGTTAGAGATTTGCCAGCTCCCTTCCTCTTCCCCTGGTACTCTAACTGCTGGCTGCCTTTTAGTCCTTTTGCTGTAGATTAGCACCACCCCCTGGACGTGTGGCATCGAGGGAAAGCTAGAAAAATGCACATTAGACAAGATTATGATGAAACTGTTAGACTGTCTATGGATTTTACCTTCTGATGTGGCCACAGGCTGTCACGGTCAGAGGAGGAGTTAGAATAAAAAGAAAGCAGTACCTGATAGCAGATGGTTTGTATTGGTTCTAGCACTCTTCCAAGAAGCACTGATTAGAAGCCTGCTGTGTACCCAAACATAAGCCATAAGGCTATACGCAGAGGTATAAGATGGGGCCTTTGCCATTGTGTAGCTCACACGGTCCTAAAAAAATCCTTCCAACATATGGCTATGATACACTGAATAAGTCTTTACTGTTTCACATTAACCTAAATTATTAGGTCACAGAAATAAAATTCCTCCATTTTTGATGTGAAGAATTAATTTATTAGGTCGAATATGAAGAGTATTCTTAGAGCTTTAAAGACAGAACTGCATGCTTTGGCATTTGGTGGTTCTATGCATATGAATCAGCCCTAGAAATAGTTGACGCTTGAACACTAATGATATGACATGTAATACAATGATTTGCATTTCTACCCTATCCTGGAACAGGTCTTTCATAAATCTTCACATAACATGCTCTGTGATGAAGCAGCAACTATGCACATGTATGTGGGTGCACCTGCTTTAGTGAAGCCTCTCTCTGAGTTAGAATACCACCATACCTACCAATAGTGATATCAGATAATAATCCCTACCCACATTAGTAGCCCACTTCACATTTTTAAAATATTCCCTTGCATATTATCTAAGTTGATCTCCAAAGGATAAATTTAAATTTTCTTATGGTGTGTGTCAATCATTAAATGGCACCACTTTGGTTTCAACTGTAAGAGGAGAGCAGTGGTGAGAAGTGGGGTAGGAGGGGAGGAAGCAAGAGAAATGGGGAGGGGGGCTGGGGAGAAGCTGGGAGGAGGGGTAGATGGATGAGAAGGAGGAAGGGAGAGAGGAATGAAGGGAGATGGGGAGAGAGGGGAGGCGGATAAGGGACTGGTGCAGACTGAGCACAACAGTTTCATCTTTGTGCCTCAGTATCTAGCAGTGCTTGAGACTGGACAAACAATGGTTGTAGAAAGCGAGGGAGGGAATGAATGGGGCAAGCTTGAAGAGGGCATTGGCTGGGTCAAGGAGTGACATGATCTCCAGATCTCTTCTTTCTCTAAGATTGAAGACGCTACACTCAAGACCAAGTTCAAATTAACAGTAGGGTATCTCTGGACAGTAGAGAGAACTAGGCTGAATTCACTGAGAATCTGAAAAAGACAATGGCTCCCAACCAGGAAACTCACAGAAGGCAGAAAACGTGTGTGTGTGTGTCAGTGTATCCCACCAGAAAGCCATAGAGGAGGCAGTAGATAGAGACAAAAGCATTCCCATATAGAACTGGCACCTGTCATACAAAAGTGAGAGTTAACCATTCATTATCTAATGGAGCCATGTGAAGAATGGCAATGTATGCTCTTCTACGAATTAAAAAAAAAAAAGATCAAAAAGAAGAAGAAGAAGGAGAAGATCTAATGCTTACTAGTCAAAATTGGGATGCTCCAAAATACCAACTGATTTCAGTCAGCGTAGCTATGATTCTGTCTAAAAGTGCAATTCAATTATAAAGTTAAAAAATATAAACATGAAAATATGCTAGAATAGTTAAGAGTGTCCTTTAAATTTTCAACAGATAATCTTTTAATGCAATTACTGTAATTTTATTAAATGGCATAATTAGTTAATGCCTGAGAAGTTGTCAATAGAAGGTGCAATTATGTTGTAAAAATTATAATCACAATGTGTGATGGTGGATTGTTCTGATGAAAAAAATGCTGAAAAAACCCTTTATAATATTTTTGAAGGTATATTATGTAGTCCTCTGTGAAAGGAAGATTTGGGAAATCATCTTATAAATGTTAAATAAAACAATAAATTGTCAAATATTTCAAGCATTTTACACGATATATTTATACATTTCACACACAAGTATATATGGATGCATTTAAAATGTCAAAAAATATCTTCTCCTCCAGACAAAATGGTTATTGGAACTGGATTTTTTTTTCAGCTTTAGAGAAATACTGTTAATCTTGAGCTCCAACTGCGCAAACACCTACTGAGCAGGCAGTGAGGTCTGTTTTGCACATACAACTGACTTCTGGTGGATATGGAAACAGCCACCAAATGTTTAATCAAACGCAGGTGCATCTAGTTGTGAATAAATTGATGATAGAACTTAAAGAAGAAGTAAATCTTTTAGACACAGGTAACACATAAATATCAAAAGCATCAAGAAGACATGGACCAGCACTATTTTAATAGTCTGATTTAAAAACAAAATTCCCATTATAGTAGTCATTTGTAGCAAAGTACTTTCAACCTGAACATTCTTTAGACCACAGAATGGATCATGGACAGAAGCAATCCTCAAGATTGCATATGAAATGCTAACAGTTTCATACAATGTTTCATGGAGAAACTTTGTATTTTCCAAATACCTTTGCCTCTTAGTCTCTCTTAGTCTCTCTCTCTCTCTCTCTGTTTGTGTTTATGTACACACGTGGCATGTGGGTTGGAAGGGCCCATTCTGTTACTGCTGCTGTTGTTTATAAGTTCGAGGTGAAATCATTTCACATTTCTCAACATTCCAGGATCTCTAAAAGCTAACAATTCCATGTATACGAAATACGGGATTTCACTAAGAAAGTGGGGAACTGTATTTTTAATCTTATTGGAGAAGGAGGGGTTGATTGATGCTTTAAATTATGTATCATATCGCAGGCCCTGTCGACTCTGAAGAAGAAATTCTTCATTTTCTGACACTCAAAAAATTGAGGAAAAAAGTCACAGATGTTAAAATCATAGCTTTATGAAGATACCCACTGATATATGGTAGATTTAGATTACTTTTTAACATCAAACGTCCAAGTAAAAATTTAATAAAATAAGGAATCCATCAATGCCCCACAGACTTGCCTCCCTTGAAGCAATAGGTGTGTGCCTGAAAAACTCGTGGAAAATTGAAAAAAAAAATGCAATCCTTTTTTACAGCGTCTCCTCTGTTATTTAAAATAATCTTCTGATGATGCCATCTGTCAAGTAAATGCTTTTTTGTCATATAAAAAAAATAATTCACTTATGCCACAATGTAACATTAGGTCTTTTCATAGACAGTATTGGGGTTTGTAAAATACATGTACCCAATAGAAAAATAAAACAAACAAAAATTCCCCATAGATGACTGTTTCCACAATATAAACATCACAATGCAGAATTATCTTTTGAGAACAATTTCAATTCACTGTAACTATCATTAAATAATGTATTTGTCTGGAAACATGGGGAGAGACTATAGAGTACCCCCCACACACACACACAGTAGAAATATGGGTCTATCTCTCTGATAGCTGTTTGAAGGAATGCATTAATGTAGATAGATAAATGTGCTCGTCTCTACTCTTATCCCTTATTTTGAACAACCTGGAATTCTCATAAAGAATCTGGCAAAACTGTAGATTCCATCCATGACTCTTTCATGTACTTGTTTTCAGCATTCATGTTCCCTTTGAAAGCCCTTCTCCATCATCTAAGAGCTTCCCTTGCACAGTGGGTAAAAATAACTCAGTCTCCAATTTGGGGCTCAGCCTGGAACCAGCCACTGAGATTTTCCAGACCACCAAGCTAGATTCCAAGGATGTCATGTGCATGTGATTCCCAGGGTCTGGGCTGTTCCCCAGAAATGGTCCAGACATTTCCACCTTATGCTTCTTTAGTTCTGATTCCATTTCTTCTGAATATAATGATCACAACTAAGAATTATTCCCACCCAAATGATGAGGGTCCCCCCCCCCCAAGCATCTTGGAAAAGGCTTAACTCCCATTCATTACATCTAAATACATATCTGAAATGACTGATGTCATTGTCCCTAGAGTCATTATCATCTATTTAAATACCAGGACCACAATCACTGCAATTCTGAACATCAGTGAGAGGTAGTACAACTCAATGGTTAAACACATGGACTCTAAAGCCTGATGGTCTGGGTTAATATCTCAGCTGTGCTTCTTAAAAGCATATGAGTTCTGACACTCTATTTAACCTCTATGGGTTCATTTTTGTCATCTGTACAAAGAAGGTAATAACCAGTATCTATATCAGCAGGTATTGGTGAGAATTAGATGAGGTAACATTTGCAAGATGCTTCGGACAGCGCCCAACACAAAGTAAGCACTGAAACGTGAGCTATTAAAGACCCCTAAAGGGCGCCTGGGTGGCTCAGATGCTTAAGCGTCTGCCTTCGGCTCAGATCATGCTCCCAGGGTCCTGGGATCGAGTCCCGCATCAGGCTCCCTGCTCCTTGGGAGCCTGCTTCTCCCTCTGCTTCTCTCTCTCTCTCTCTCCCTCTGTCTCTCATGAATGAATAAATAAAATCTTAAAAAATAAATAAATAAATAAATAAAATAAAGACCCCTAGAGGTGAAAGTCTTGTCTGAGAATGACCATGTGCAGGTCTATGAAACACCATGTGTAATTACAAATCCATTCACAGGGAAATACCCAGATGTGCTTCTTCTAGGCATGATTTTTAGTTACCCTTTGCCTCTGTCAATAAACTGACATCTCCTATTAATTTGTTTTCCCTTGGAAAAGTTGAGAATAGGACTCTTTGAGCAGAAAAAACAAAATATATACGTATTAATTTATAACAAGTCAAGCTCAGAAAATGCAACAGAGTAAAATATCTAGAAAACCTGGAGGAAAGAGACCTAAGAGACAAAATGAGCAAGATCTTCCATAGTCATGCTAACAAAACAGAAATCGAGCCTGTAGACGCATGATTTGGAAGGGCTTGACCACTCCGAAAAAAATCCAAATTTAATTTCTTACAACAATGAATTCAATGTTGTGGGCAACATTCACATAGCATGTGTCGGTGGATTAAAGACAACTTTCCTCTCCAAGTGTTAGGAATACAGCCACCCGGGTAAGTACAGAGGGGATTAATCCCAGGGTGGAAGGGTTTACGCCTGGACAGTCTAATAAGATAAATCCTCCCATGTTTGTCCACCCACTTCTGACCAGACACCATGTGGACTTCTATCTTTATAGGCCACTTGTCTTGAACCCTGCTTTCAACAAGCTATGATATATTCATATACACACCCATAGGAATCCTTAGAAACATATGCTTTGCTTTCATAAAGTCTTAAATTGAACAGCCAGAATATACCGAACACGATCCGACAATGTTCATGCTTTGTCTCCTCTGAAAACAGAGACACTGACATGATGTTAATCGGCTATTTTGTGTTATCTGAAAAAACATAAGAAAAAAAATTCCTATAGTTTTGCCCTTAGCTTGCAGTGCTAGAGTCACTTCCTGGACCCTGAGGGGAAGGCAAAGCCCCACTGGGAACTGGCCCACCAAAAATGGTTCTTTACCCACCTGTGCAATGAACCCTCAGATACCACCCATCCTACTTTCGAATATAGAAAGGCCTTCAAATGCAGTCCTACTATTTAGTAAAACCTTGACCTGAGACCTTGCTTCAGACCACCACAAAACTCTTCTGCCTATAACGCCAAGGTAAGTGAATGAAGCATGAACAAATTGTCACACCAATGAATAAGGACCAGTAACAGCATCCTGTCCTTGGTAGATGCCAGGAAAGAATCAGGGCATACGAGTGACAAACGCGGCGTTCTCCACAGCGGAGCAAGGAAGAGAAGAAGCAGGCCTTCGGCATCACAGGAGCTCTTCCTTTCTCTGGCCCAGGTCACCTGAGGATCCAATGGTTTGCAGAAAGACAACCCTTAATGGGGTCCCACAGAGTCAGGGACATAGTACCACAGCCAGTGGTGGCCCCAAAGTGTGAAATTACCCATCCGTACATTCAACAGGAGGCTAACATCATAAGTATGTAGGCAAGAGGCATAAAAGCAAAATGTTCTCCCCAAAAATGAAGTCTTGGATACCCATAATCTTAAAACATAATAAGGGAGACTAATATACGTATTTTTATTTTATCCTGAAAGTACCTTTTCTTTATATGCTTTTGCTTTAGGAACAGAAAGAGTTTTGGAATGACCATGATGATAGTAGTCACAAAAACACTCTCTAATAAGATGACACTTCATTGGCTTAGGGAGGGGAGAACACCTCTCTCTATCTCTTATATCTCTGAGATCTGCCAAGGCTGGTCAAAGTAAACATGAGATAAACATTTGAACACAGCATTTCAAATTAAAACTGAAAACTAAATGCCTTTAAGGGAGCACTCCTCATTCTAGTACCTTCACAGAAAGGATTCATGCATGTATCATTCCTAATTGACTGCACTTTTTTCAGTGATGTCCAGTAGGAAATGTCCTCCACGCAGTGGAGACTCCCCCAGGCTCACAAACCCTTGCAAAAATCACACTGTGGACAACCAGCAAGGAGAGCACCATCTTTATCTTCCATTTGGGGGGCCACAGTGATTTGAAAGGATGAAGTGGCCGCCTGCGTCCGCTAGCCTGGGAGGGCATTTCCTGGCATGGTGCCCCCAGGATGGACGCCTGCAAGGACCCACTGCCAAAGCTCCCTTCCCGTTCAGAAGCCCCCTTTAGTAGACAACCTATTTCTATTCATTTGTTCTAATCTTTCTTCAGATCAGGCCGGCAGCCCATTAATCATTTCTGTCATTCTCCTACATAAGCCAGTGCAATGGAGCTCTGTTTTTCTAAAAATCACGGTGCCAGAAATTAAGCTCAAGAAAGAGGAAATCCTCTTCTCCTCACAGGGGCTGGCTGGGGTGCTGACTGAAAAAAGCTACCAATTGTGTTGACTTTCCTCTTTTGCCCAGAATCACAAGAGAACATTCCGTGGAAAGTTTCTGAAGAGAATTCAGGTGGGAAGTGGAGGTGGGGAGGCTGAAGAGGAAGCCAACACATGAGGCCCCCTCACCAGCAGAGGAGAATGTTGTAAGAAAGGGAAGCAGATGAATAAATGCCAAGACAAGACAGATATGGATTACTAGCATTCTTACTAGTGTTCTTATTAAGGCCAATTGTTTTTAGCAATTTCAGACCAAAGAAAAAGTATATTAAAAGTCCAGGTCACAGCCATCATAGGCCCTCTACATCTTGAAGCGATGAAAATCGAAAATTAATGAAACTGAACAGAATGTTCTCCATGGCAGAGAAAAAGCCTCTTGTGGAGCTGACAGACTTGTTTGTGTAATAAGGAGTAAGGATGGGAGTGACCGTGAACCCACTGACATCTTAGGCTGATTAAAAAAAAAAAAATTAATGAGGATGTGCCTGTGAGGTAAGAGAGAGCACTGACAATTAAAACACAAAAACAGAAACAAAAACAAAAAAACAGAGACAGAAGATTCATGATTTACTGAAGATCATGACTCAGAACCACTCACACATTCTATTAGGCCTTATTGTGATCTTTGCCCAGTACAAAGATTAATAGCATGATTAAAAAAAAGGGGGGGGGGCAAGATTAGCAGTTGAGAGATTTGGTTTCTACCAATCTCTTTAGGAACAAGTCCTTTTACAAATGGCGGAGGGTGCCCAGAGCCATAAGGTGAGGGCATGGTACCAACTTTCAAGTCCCTACGACTCCTGGACCCTCAGTGGTTACCTTAGGTGACTCGAGATCTCTTGTGGCTCTTCTGAGATTGTGTGATTTTATTTCGCTCCTAAGGATGGGCCAGCATTATCAGAGAGAAGGAAGAGTGCATCTCATGTACATTAGTCACTCTCTTACGTGGTGTTGGGTCACCTTGTCATGTGACTCAAGTGGTTTGATATGAATCAATGTTTTTATATCAAAGTTTGTGAAGATTTACTTAAAACATAAATTAGAGCAATTTCATCATGTGAGTTTTCAACCATCATTTTCTCAAAAAGTCCTGGCATTCACTGGGACAGAGGGAGAGAAATATACAAAATGGAGGGACTATACAGACAGAGTTAATATAATAATAACCACCGTGTATAAAGACACATTTTTGAGTGAAAAAAAAAATTTACAAAAATACAGAACTTAGGTCTCTTAAACTTACGGAGCAATAGTATATGAGTAAGATTTGGGTAATTTAAGGGATTTCCAAGGGAAAATCTGATGTAAGTACAGTCTTAGACATCTATATATTCATCTATACTGTAATATATTTAAGAAAGATGAATGGATACCATTTATATTTTTTTCAGTTAAATAGAAGTGTTTTTTTAATCTTGTTATGTTAATCACCATACATTACATCATTAGTTCTTGATGTAGTGTTCCAAGATTCGTTGTTTGTGCATAACACCCAGTGCTCCACGCAGAACGTGCCCTCTTTTAATACCCATCACCAGGCTAGCCCACCCCCCCACCCCCCTCCCCTCTAGAACCCTCAGTTTGTTTTTCAGAGTCCATCGTCTCTCATGGTTCGTCTCCCCCTCTGATTTACTCCCCTTCATTCTTCCCTTCCTGCTATCTTCTTTTTTTTTCTCTTTAAATTTTTTATTATGTTAATCACCATACATCATTAGTTCTTGATGTAGTGTTCCATGATTCGTTGTTTGTGCATAACACCCAGTGCTCCACGCAGAACGTGCCCTCTTTAATACCCATCACCAGGCTAGCCCACCCCCCCACCCCCCTCCCCTCTAGAACCCTCAGTTTGTTTTGCAGAGTCCATCGTCTCTCATGGTTCATCTCCCATTTATATTTTAAAGTCTCCCTACAGGTGTGAACTTCAGCTATGTTGAATGTGTATTACTCTGCTTCGTGTCAGTAAAATAAAACTCATCTGCATTTGGATTTGGGACTCAGAAGCAAATAATTTGAACATAAAATCGAGGCTTACCACGAATGCAACAGCACTTCTCAACGTGGATTCCCACTGGAAGCAGCTTTTAAGGAACTGTATTGTACTCCACATTGCCATGGTGATTCTTTTCACACGGTCTACATCCCTTGATAAAATCTAATAAAAAAAAATGGAAAACAAGGAACTGGACTTAAATACTCCAAATAGTCCCTTTAGATCAGGCAGTTCAGTCATTTAAATTATATTTTGTATAGCTGCCAATTAAAAAAAAATAATAGAAAGGAGAAGTCCTAATGCTTCTTCTAAAATTCTTTTTAAAACACCATCATCCATGGAAGGAAAAAAACACATGTACTTTGTAGCTCTTTTGATGGAGAATAGCCTGTTTCAATAATATTCAGGACAAAACTGAGCTGGGAAAAGCTATAGCAGCAGGGCATTTGGTGTGTGTGAGTGTGTGTCTGTGTGATTGTGTGTCTGTGTGAGTGTGTGTCTGTGTGTGTGTGTGTGTAAGAAAAAGAGAAAGAGAAAGAGTCTATATTGTTTACTTCAGAAGGAAATGCATGGATTTTTGTAGAAACTAGATGTCCAAGTATTCTAGCTCATGTAGTCCAGAAGACAAAGTCTACAGGAAAGTCTAATTGTGGGAGGAGAACCCAGCTCTCCCACCTCCTAGCTGTGCAACCTCCAACCAGTTTCCTAACCTCTCTTGTCTTATACGATGGGGTTGATCTTAGTATTCACCTTGTAGACAGTGAAGAAAATTGAGGGCCTTTCAAAGAAAAGTGCCTGCCACTTAGTAAGTGATCTCAAGTACCTGCATTCAACTGTGTAAAAATCTGCAGACACACCGTGGTGAAAGGCACATAGGGAATATCCTAACAGATCCCAAATCCCCTGGAGCTCCAGAGCCCAAAGCCACCCCATGCGGAGGTCCTGCTTGGCAAAGGAAACGTCTTTTTTTCCCAGTTGTAGGCAGATTCATTTCAACTCATTTGCAAAGCAGCTACCCCACCTACTTCAACTCATGTTTTAACTTTCAAATAAATAGGGCACAAGGCAGTAATAATAATAATAAAAGACGTTTACTCAGATGACACCAAATAAATATTACACTCAATGTTATGGCAGACCAAAACAAAACATGGGGATGCTCCCTTTAGAAGACATTCCAGGCCTTTCCCAAGTGTGCCCAGAAGTTCATGGGAAACAAGAGGATGAGGAGATGCATTTATATTTAACTGCTTTGTGTCATCCACAGCTGCTCACCCCACAGGAAGTTGTGGAAGTAATAAACACTGTAAAAAGGGGACACTTTGTTCTTTGTTACACAACTGAAGAGGGACAATAGGTACAGAGTGAAATCCTGGACTGCTTCTGAATAAGACAGGGAGGGACTCTGAAAAGAAACATAAAGGTCATGTTAAAAAAAAATGCAAAACTTCCCCTACTGGGCCCAGATCATCCCTTTTTGTTAAACTGATGAGTGAGGAATTAAGGGAAACAGGCAGAGGGCGACAGTTAACTCAGAATGAGGTAAAATGCCAACACACTCCAAATATTTGGATAATACAAAAGTGGTAGGAGCAGCGTGGGGGACCTTGAGGCTAGATGCTCCTAAGACCCACTGGGCTGAGGAAGTTAAGGCCTCCCTGGGCATAGCACCTCCCTGCGACCTTGTTGGGACAGAGGCGAAAAGGGCCTTAACTGATTGAGGCTAGCAGGGCAAGCCAAGTCAGAGAATCTACAGAGGCTGACACTAGGAATGTTCCTTGACAGAATGGCTCAGGAGATGAATGGAGGGCTGACACCTTCTACTTCATCCAACATCTATGTTTTCAGTCTTTTTCTTCTTATCCTGCTGACTGAGGTCCTTGGAGGAGTGGAGATGGGGAGAAGCTGGGAGAAGGGGCAGAGGGGGTGGGGAGAGAGGGGGGAGGAGGGGGAGGGAGGGGGAGGGAGGGGGAGGGAGGGGGAGGGAGGGGGAGGGAGGGGGAGGGAGGGGAGGGAGGGGGAGGAAGGAGGAGGGAGGGGGAGGGAGGGAGGGAGGGGGAAGGGGAGAGACAGAGAGAGAGAGAAAGGGATAGGGGAGAGGAGGCGGCAGGAGAGGAGAAGGGTGGTGGGAGGAAGAAAGGAAGGAAGATGGGAGGAAGGAGGGAGGGGAGGGGAGGGGAAGGAAGGGAGGGGAGAAGGGAGGTGGGGAGATGCTAAGTAAGGACAATTAAGCACTTCCAGTGCTGAGTGTACCGCACAGCCCGTGTACTGCACCCACCTACCTTCTTGGACAGCTTGCGGGTATCTTCAACAAAGCGCTTTTCTCTGGGAGTAAAGGTCCTAATACTTGCTTTGACCTAGAAAGACATCATTGTTTAAAGGGGGGGAGGGGCAACATTTAAATGGACTTCGTTCTTCTCTTTTCCTTGTTAATGACTGGGAAGAATGTGGAAACCAGGATCTTCTGACCCTAGGGCCAAGGGCCTTTCTCCAGGAGCCGAGTGATGGGGGACACATGGAGGACACCCCTGAGCTCTGCGTGTGTTCCTGGGGATCTCATTTCCCCAGCACACTTGGGTAGGTCAGACTGGATTCAGGAGACTCCAAGAGTGTTGTATCCACTTTGCAAATCAATGGATGTATTTTAAAGCACTGAGAGGTTGCGTTCAGGAGGCTCTGGAACCAGTTTCTAAGAAATAAAACTTCCTTCCCATCAAGGTTTTGAACAATATTTTCACCAGTAATATCTTGTCTGTGAAAATCTGTTTCCTGCTTATAAAAACATCTTTTCAAGGAGAATCTCACTTCCTTTCAAATCTATGGAAAAGTAAGTAGATGAGTTGAGACCCATTTTATGGGGAATAAACTGAGGCTCAGAGAGATTTAGTGGCTTGTCTCAATCACCGTACTGAGGAAAAGCTCAAAGAATAAAATTGTCCCTCTCCACTCCATAGGATGGACAACTGGAAAATGACACAACTGACATATCTTCTTGGTTAAGCCTTCTTCCCTAAAACTCAGGTTTTACCTGTGTGCAAAGACTATATTCAAGTGCTTGCTCGAAGGAAACAGGAAATGAAGGGTCATCAGTGGTACAAGATGCACAGAGGATTTCCTTGAAGGGAAAGTGAACTCAATGGGAAAAACGAGGGAGTAACACCACCACCTCCAGACTGGAGACTAAAAATATAAAAACGTCCCTGCCATTGATTTTATGAATAATTTCTTAAATACACTAAACAAGAAGCAGGGTAGCATAGGAATCATTGCAGAATCAGAAAGATCTGGATCTGTATGCTGACTCACTCACTTATTTGTAAATCAGTTCTCTAACTCCATTTGCTCATCATAAAATGGCATTAATGATACCTATTTACCAGGTTTATTGTGAGGATTAAATGCAATAATGTCAGAGCCCGGCCCATTGTTGGTGGCCACTAAATGGCAGCCATTCTTATAATTACTGTAAAAGCTCCATTACCCTACATTCATTTATACTGCTGACTGGATTAACCTGTGCTCTCCTTTTCCCTTCTGGAACCTGCTGCTGATACCATGGCATATGCATGGTCACAGCTAAGTAGGCCACTTCTCTGCATGCTAAGGAATTTCTGCTCACAACAATCAAATCACAGGCCTACCGAGAATCAGCTTTTGCTAACTACCAATCTTGTTTCTGATGGTTTTGCCCATTATTATAATTCCGTATTTTAATCATTGAAATCCAAGCATGGACCAGAAGACTTGAAATTTGTGTTGCTCTAGAAAGCCTTGATAAAGGTCAGTCCCTAAAAAGATACTGAGGTAATGATTTTATGAGAAAAAAAACAGTCTGGAAAATTCTATATTCAGATTGTTGTGTATCTTTAAAGTAGATCTCCACTTTAAAAAAAAAACCTGAAACTAGATATTATTATAGATGTTATGAGTATATTTATGCAAGGAATATGTTATAAAACTAAACATAATAAATCCATGGTATAAAAAACAGATTTTATGCCCATAGCTAAAGATTGGCAAATGAGTATTTACATATTTTATATTAACTTAAGGTTGAAGACAGGTTTTAAAAATTCCTCCTTTAACTGTAGCTTCCAGATGAGTAACTACTTCTCTTTGTAGTGTTGGATAGCAGGACATCTATTGTAACAACTAAATTACATGTCAGGGGCTTGAAAATACCTCTGTCTGACACCAACTGTAGCCTTTGAGAAGATTATCGGAAATAAAGCTAACAAAATAATTTTTCCTTTTATTTTTTTATTTATTTTTTCCTTGACATTTAGATGTACTGGGAATTAAACACCGTCATTTCTACTGGCTCAAGGGGATTAATACCAGTTGAAAACTGTATTGTCCCTCACTGATTTTATAGTTGAGGTTGAAAACCCTGTTCTCTCTCCCTAGCTATAATATGTGTGAAACATTTTACAGGTATTTGAGATTTGAGTACTGCCAGGCTGGTCATCTTTTACTTTTGGTACAGAGAACCTGGGAGGTATGGCTGGCCCAGCTAGACTTACCGGATTATATATGAGGTCCATCTCCAAGTAAATAACTCCTTTAAAAGCTTGTTCTAAATCTTTATTCTTCAACACGTAGCAATTTGGTTGTCCATCTCGAATCTGTCATAAACAATAGATAAAATATCAACTTTCTAGGGGGTTTAAACTGAACTGGCAAAGTTGAGACCATACAATACACACACAGATGAAGCAGCTATTCAGCAAATATTAAACCCATCATACATCAACTTTAAATTCTAGAATGCTGTTATAACTGATAAGAAGATAAAGTAACAACCAACAGGCTGACACTGAGTTATTAATGGAAAATCAGTGGTACAAATTATTAGTAGGTCTATATGGGCTTTCCTTCAAAAATCCCAGAGGTTATACATTTTCAATTATTAAAAATGATAAATACTCTACAAAATTCCTGGCCAGTACTTCTCAAGATTGCCAAGGTCATGGGAAAAAGGAAAGACTCGGAAGCTGTCACAATTCAGAAGACAGAAGGAGATAAGATGATTAAATACGATGTGGTACCCTGGGTTGGATCCCAGAACAGAAAAAGGACATTAATGAAAAAACTGGCAATATCCAAATAAAGACCAAAGTTTAGTGAACAGTAATGCACAATGTTTTCTTTTTTTAGTTTTGTAAATGTACCATGGCAATGCGAAGAGTTAGCATTAGGGGAAACAAGGTCAGGGGTATCTAGGAACTCCAGATTATCCTAACAACTTTCCTCTAAATCTAAAATTACCCCAAAATAAAGAGGTCATTAAAGTATTTTTTTAAGAAACGACCAAAGGAACTGGTTTTAATAAGATAGTGTTTCACAGCCATGGAGCAATGCAAATTAAATCCATGAGCGTAGCTGAAGCTGAGGTCAAAATCCAAAGATATTTACAATGCACAGAACGCTGAGAAGTTTTCGAAATAAGCAAGTTCCTCTGATATCCTCTCTCGGCCAGCAGGTCACATCACTTCCATATCCTAATCTGCCACTGGACCCCAACATGTAAGGCATCCCAGAAAAACACCTCCTGTACCATTTTGGAAATGATGTGGGTCCCATCAAGGCCTTCTCTTTCCAGATTCTAGAGCAGCCATGCTTTTATGATTACACAGCAGTCTCTGCATTGATTAAACTTCAGGCTTGTAAGAAGCATCCCTGTTAACTCCAAAAGGACATCAGCAAAACTTGAACTAACCAAAAGCTCCACTTGAGATTATAATGATCAAAGATTTGAAATAATGTAGGAAATTTGAGGGCATGAAATTTGAGCCATATTTTAACTGACTATTGCTATCACTACAAGCATTCAGCGCAAGTGTTCTTATAAACAGTGGTGGAAATGAGTTGAATAAGTCATGGGGGAAACAGAGCCATTCCACTTTACAAGGGAGAGGTCACCTTCCTTCCCAAAGTCACCCCACCTCTCAGATTGAATAGGTTTTAAACAGAAAGATGGTTTTCCTGGCCAGTGGCTAAGAGGAAGGGGGTGCCCCATAAAGACCTGGTTTCCTTCCTAAACGGTGTCCAAACAGGATTCTGAGCTTCCTCTTTTATCCACAGTCTCACTTAATAAATTGTGGGTGTTAAAGTTGAAAGAAATAAATACAAAAACAGCATGACAATTTGCCAACCTGACTTCAGTCCAATTTAGCTGTGTCTCAACCCACAGTCATTGTACTGTTATCTTAAAATTTCCATGATTTCTTAAGGGTTAGGAAAGGTCAACAGAAGAACATGAGGTATCAGTAGAAAAATATATTTTATAGTATTTTTTTTTTTTTTAGTTTTTGATTTTTTGTAAATGATCTTTTCCTCTTTTTCAATGTCCTAGTATTGTGTCAGCAAAACACAGAATCCACCCAGGGACAATGAATCAGTTATTAAAGCTAGAGATATAGCATAGGCTATTCATGTTGGGTACTTTCATATAATATTATCTTAAAACTTGTAAATTGCAAGTTTACACATTTGTAGAAAGTTTGAAAAATTACAGAAAAAAAAAAACAAAAGTCCCTTTGAACTTCCACAAATATCACAATTCCTTCCCCGCAGAGAAATTAGATAGGCATTTGGCATGTATTCTTCCTAAATTTGTATTGAGAATTTATATTCATAAATCCTTGAAAAAAGTAATTTAAAGTTTTTGCCTGTGTGAAACTGTATTTTGCAACCTCACTTTGTATCTATCAATGTGATTTGATAATGTGTATGTAGTATACAGATCTGCTTTTCTTTAAACTGCTACAGAATATTCAGAATACGAACTTACTAATTTATTAATTCTTCTATTGATGAACATTTGGTTGATTCCAATTTCTCAGTCACTCTGCTATAAGGAGTATCTTTTTGGAAAAGGGAAAAAGGAAGGGAAAGAGGAAATATCCTACTTTGTATTGGGATACGTTTAAGTTAAGAGCAGATACGTTAAGTTAAGAGAAATATCCTACTTTGTATTGGGATACGTTTAAGTTAAGAGCAGTTAAGATCAGGTCAATGTATTTGAATATTTAGTATTATAATTAAAAATGGAAATAATAATCAACGGGACTATTTTTAAAAGATTTTCATTTTTCACAGTCTTTATACAACTGAACTTCCAACACAAGAATACAGGATAAAAAATTCTGTAACATCTCAACTTGCCAAACTGCTGTATGGCAGCATCTGTATTACAGAAAAGAGAAGCTCACCATATTTTTCCTGTCAAGAGAATTATGTTTATCATTTATACCTAGAACACAGAAAATCGGGACGCCTGGGTGGCTCAGCTGGTTAAGCATCTGCCTTTTGCTCAGGCCATGGTCCCAGGGTCCTGGGATCGAGTCCTGCATCGGGCTCCTTGCTCAACAGGGAGCCTGCTTCTCCCTCTGCCTGCAGCTCCCCCCTGCTTATGCGCTCGCTCTCTCTCTCCCTCTCTCTGTGATAAATAAATAAATAAAATCTTAAAAAAGAAAAAAAAGAAAATCATCTCTGGCAGTTTATGCTTATAAAACCTCTATTAAATAGTAGGGCAGCTAAAACACAGCCAAAAGAAAATTTAGAGCCAAGAATCTTACATACTTTCGTCTTTTAGGTATGAGACAGTCACTTAAATTAAGACCTAAGCTTAAGTTTTAGGTCTCTGTTGATCAAGGCAAAAAGGAATGATACAGTTTTCAATTTGTGACAAAAGGAGGTCTCTAAGTTCATTTGGAGAGTCTTCTTAAGTTGACATCTGGGATGATTTAGTTTCACTCCAAGATAAGGGTCATTGAATAAAATAATAGACAATGTCTTAAACCTGTTATGAGAAAATTTTTCAGATTGACTCATCACACACATTTTTGCATGCTCGCCTATTCACAGGTGAAGAGCACAGATATTAGGCAATCATTTGGGGAAGGCACCTCTGCAGAACAATAATACAGATTTTATCTAAATAGAAATCTGACTTCAACAATCAGGGAAATGGGCATTTGCATGTCCCTTTCTTTTCATGAACAATGTATCAGAAAGCTTTTACCAAGCACATGCTAACAGTTAATTCCTGGTTAAATGAACCATTGAATACAAAGGTACAGGAAGTCTGTTTCTGAGTAATGATTCAGGATTCTGGAGCCAGAGGACAAGTTACAGAGAAGATAGTCTGGTTTAGATTTTAATCTGACCTGAAATCATCTTTAAACTATTCAAATTTTTTCTACTTAAAATAATTTTAAATCTTCTTAAATATGCTTTAGCATCGTAAATATGAGTAACTTTTTAAAAAGTTGGGTGAATAAACTGATTTTTTAGTCCAAAAGATACGACGTTCATTTTTTAAAAGACAGGATTTTTTTAAATCAGCGTATAACAGAAGTTGGTTATGTGAAACAGGGAACGAAATCATTTTCTCATCTCGAACTCTCCTTAAAGAATTATCATTATTATGCTTTGCTATAAATTTCCTTGATGTGACCAGTTACCAACTGATGCAACAGAAAAGTTAATCAGAATCAATATGTGTAAATAAATCCATCAATTGGTTTAGGGAGGGAAGATACATGTTTAAGAGCAAAATCCAAACTGAGGAGTCCTACTGATTCCGCCCAGCTTGACCCTCATGTGAAAAAGTGGAGAACATCTGGGTATAAACAAGCATGCTGCTAATCAGACACTTTTCTTTCCATGCAAAGGGGGTTAATACTTTAATGTGACATCACAATACAACAGTTGGTCCCAGCTGATGCACAGACAAAATGACTCTCAAATAAAATATGAAGAGGACAGACATGAGGCTGGGTAAGAGGAAAATAAATACTCTTTAATTGGTACTGATTCACATTCATATCCCTACTTGGAAGCAGGTCTGCTTCCAATGGCATGAGTGGCAAACAGCATGGGAAATTACAATGCCCACAAGGTTATTATTTGCCCGGACACAAAGTCAACCACCAGCCAGTGGAGATGGTATTGAATTCATTACCCCAGACCCTCACCACTTATATGCCACCCCTCCTCTCTTCCAAAGCCATCCATCCCACCCAACACCCAGCTCTGAACCTTGGAAATGACAGAAAACGTTGGTGTACCCAGCATTTATCAACTCCTCTCTCTAAAATATAAGCTATCTTCCAAAAGTAATATATATTAATTATAAGAAATGTGTAAAATTTATAAAAATGGTTTAAAAATGCTTTTACAATATTACATTTTAAGCAAGTAAACACATCTCTAGTTTTTAATGTACATTTACATTTATTTACCTTGTGAAAATAGGATCGTAGTGTATTGGATAAAATTTGGGACTTCAGAGACAGATGAACTGTTTAAATTCTAACTCTGCCTCAAATTGGCTGAATAAGTTTGGACAAGTTACAAAACTCCCCCTGCTTGTCAGTTTCCTAATCCGTAAAATGTGAATAAAAAATGATACATATCTCAGAGGTTGCTATGAAATAATCAGCAGAAAGCAGTAAAGGACAGTGACAAGTAGAAATTGCTTGTTAAATAATATCTTTTAGTCTTAATTTATATATTTTAATCATTTGTCTTTTAGATTTAAAAAAAAAAAAGCATAAGAAACATTCCCCAACATAACAAACTCTTGTATATAACTTGGAATAGTGCTTCACCTTATGAAGACTCTACAATTAACAATCCTTCACTGCAGATCACTAAGGCTCTCTCCAATTTTTAACTGTAAACACTGTGATGATTTTATACATAGCTATCTTTGTGTGTCCATGATGCATGTCCAAAAATAAATTCCTAGAGGTAGAATGGTTGAGTCATAGGATATACCTATTCTTGTGGTTTTGCCCAAGTATTGCCAGTAAGCCCTCCTAAAATGCGACATTAATTTCTACCGCTAGCCTCAGTGAATAAGCCTATCCATTTCCTTGCAACTTTGCCAACTGCAGGCATTTTTATTTAATATACAGCAATTTCATAGGAAGAAAATGGCCTCAGGTTGTTTTAATATGTTTTTTTTTCCAACTAATGAGACTGAACATTGTCTTTCCTATGTTTATTAACAGTGGGCCATGGTAGGACTGGGAAGCCAGACTTAGATTCAATTCCCATTTCTGGCATTTAGCATCTGTGTGGCCACGAGTAATTACTGCATCTCTCCCAGGCTCAGTTGCCTCTCTAAAACAGATACCTAGAATATAAATGCTCAGAGATATGTGCAGATTAAATTTTAATCCATTTTACTGAAGCACCTCCTACGAGGCTTGTACCAAGTCATGTTCCCTCCAACAGCATTGGAGAGAGTACTTCGTCATCACTGATAATGAAAAATCTTTACCATATTTGTTAATCCAATTGCTTACACTAATTTGATCATTTAAGTTACTACCACAAGGGTGATGAAGATGACAGATTACACTGTAAGTGGGTACTGTGGGCTACTGTACTCACTCACATTCCTCAAACCATTTAAATCCTCACCACAGCCTCCAAGGCAGACATCATCATCTTCATTTCATCAAGGAAGAAACAGAGACAGAGAGGTTAAGTAACTTGTCAAAAATCACACAGCCAATTAGGAGACAAGACTGGGGGCCAACCCAGGTGGTCTACTCCATCCTCTGCACTTTTACGGGCCATTATCATTATTGAATAAACCATGAGCCACTCATATGCTTATTAGCTATTTGGATTTCCACCTGTTTGAATTAATTTTTCTGCTAGATTGACTTGTCTCTTCCTTACAGATTAAAAAACAAAAACCTTCTATGTTAGTGATATTAGCCATTTGTTTCTATGTTGCAAGTATTTTTGACCTTGCGTTTTAATCTCCAATGGCAAATTTTTGTTTTCACCATGTTTATATCTTCAGATTTTTTTTCCCTTTATCATTCCTGTTTTTCAGTTGTTTATATAGGACTTACCCATCATTTTAACAGTTTTATTTAGGAAGTTTCTTCCAATTGTTTGACCTTTAATTCATGGCAAAATAGTTGCTGTGTTCGATGTAACACACTGATGCATTTTTCCCTGATGAGTAAGCAACTGACTTTCCCAGAATCCCTTATACAGTGATCACTTCGTTTATTCTTTTCCATCATCTTTTTTTCATACAGTTCTAGAACTTCCTCACATAGGTCTTAAGCATTATAGTTGTTTCTGTTTCCTGCTGTTAAACTCTTTGATGCTTTAAGTTTTTTAAATGTTTTCCTACTGGGTAAGGCCACTGATTTTTTTTTTCCTGATTTTGATCTTGCTTAACACCTCACTGACCTTTTTTTATTTCAAGATGCTGAGTTTATTAATTTCCTTTATATTTATATACAGATGATAGCTGACATCAGATAGCTAGTATTGTTTTTTCTTCATTCAAATATAATTTCTTATGTTTTTACATTGGCCGGATTTGACATAAAAAGCTTTATTTTAACTTATAAGCACAGAACCTCATTAAATTTGAAATCTCTCTAATCATTCAACAGTAAGTCTGATGTTTGTGATGCTTCTGATAGATCTCCTTCATCATGGTAAGGCAATACCAATTACTAATTTATTAGACTATTTTTTTCATAATCAAGAACAGATGTTAAATTTTATTAAATGACCCTTTCACATCTGTTGAAATTGCCAAGTTTTTTTTCTCCCTTAATATATTAATAATATAAATTACACAATTCAGTTTCCTAATGTGCTTTCATGGTCTTTCATGAAAGGCAGATGATTTCCCTTTTTGTTAAATCTGTGTTTTTGATATCAGAATTCTTCTAGTCTCAGGGAATAAATTCACAAATTTCCCATTTTCTCTTATGTCCTTAACCCATTTCAGTAATGTAAGAATTGCTTGGGCCCTTAAGGTTTTAAGAAACTTGCTCATTAAACAATTTGAATCTGTTATTTTCTTATCTGGAGAAGAGGACGCAGGGAAAAAAGGGTGGAATTACTTGATGATTATTTTCTGACATTTCCATAATTATTTCACTGAAGAATGATTTCAGGAGGCACATAGGTAGCTCGGTCATTAAGTGTCTGCCTTCGGCTCAGGTCATGATCCCAGGGTCCTGGGATCGAGCCCCACATCGGGCTCCCTGCTCAGCAGGAAGCCTGCTTCTCCTTCTGCCTCTGCCACTCCCCCTGCTTGTGTTCCCTCTCTCTCTAATAAATAAAATCTTAAAAAAAAAAAAAATGAATGAATTCAGTACCTGATACTCATGTTTATCTAACTGTATTTTAAACATATTTTTTCTTGCTATTTTTACACATTAATTTTTCCAAATGGGGAGCTATATTATATTTATAATAATCTGGGGAGATTTTATATCTCGTAACACCCACATTCCCTTGAGGTATATCCCTAATCAAGTTTTCTTCCATACTCTTCAGTAAGATTTAGTTATGTTCTTCACAGTGATCCCCATATTTCTTATTTCCTTATTCTTAATAATATATGTTTTTCTTTTTTTCATCAGCCTTGTAACTGGCCTCTCCATTTCAATGGGCTTTAGAGAAACGAATACTTGGATTTATGAGATATTTTCTACATTTTTGTTCTTTTTATAATCTTCATAAATTCCTTTCTAACTTTCTTAATTCTACTTAATCTTTTGTTGTGATGTTTAATTGATTTTCAACCTTTATTGTTTAATTATAAAAGCATTCAAAGTAAGGATTTCCTCTGAATAATACTTCTGGCCTTTATCCAATAGCTTGTATATATAGTATTTTGCTGCTAATTTCTAAAAAGTCTGTAACTGTAGCTTTGGTATCTACATTAGTTATGTAGGATTTTTTTTTTAACCAAGTGTTTTGATACTTGTTTCATTTTTGTTATTAATTTGTATTTCCCCAACACCATGATCACAATATAGTTTTTGCCTTTTTGGAATCTACTAAGGCATTTGTGAGCCCACAACATGATCAGAAATTAAGCACATTGCATGGGTATTTGAGCAGAATATTTTATATATTAATGTGTGTGTAGACACACATTAGATCAAACTTATTGTTTATTCTCTAAAATTTGAGAGTCACTGCGTTAGTATGCCAAAACTTCATCTGAGAA
This sequence comes from Zalophus californianus, assembly GCF_009762305.2. Taxonomy (NCBI): domain Eukaryota; kingdom Metazoa; phylum Chordata; class Mammalia; order Carnivora; family Otariidae; genus Zalophus; species Zalophus californianus. The sequence continues at coordinate 133,393,574 of NC_045600.1, forward strand.
CTTGCCGAAAAAGGAACTTTCCAAGGTCTCATCCCCAGAAATTTAGTAGCTGTGGGATGGTGTGCATGAACTGTAACTTTCAGCATCTACTTCATGGAACTTGGACTTTCAAGCAATTGGGCCTTTAAGAAACATCACTTTACAGCCTTGTTTTTTGTTTCTGATATTTTTTAAGCTGCATAGATAATATAATCATTTTGTGTTTCTAAGCTGGTGATTTTTTCTTGTATTTCAAAATTTTTTAAAGACTTTATTTATTTGTCAGAGAGAGAGAGAACACAAGCAGGGGGCGTGGCAGGCAGAGGGAGAAGCAGACTCCCAGCTGAGCAGGGAGCCCGATGCGGGACTCGATCCCAGGACCCTGGGATCATGACCTGAGCCGAAGACAGATGCTTAACCAACTGAGCCACCCTGGCTTCCCTCTTGTATTTCAAAGATATATATATATATATATATACACACTTCTATAAGAAACTATTCACATAATGATTCCTGTCTGCTCTAAGTTTATTGGTAATGAAATCGTTTTTGGACCCATGAAATAACCTCCTCTGCATGTTTCTGACTTACCACTTACTTACATTTAGGTGTAATACTTTTGCCCACCCATTTCTGTTTTACATTTGAGGGATCTCAAAGCAGCTAGATTTTACTCTTTTACTCAGTGTAAGAAGTTTTTCCATTTAATAGAAAAGTTTAACCCATTCAGCACTTACCAGCATGTGCAGGATGCTCAGATTTATACTTGCTACCTTCTTGTGCCAAGACATCAGAGGAAATCCACGGGGCATTCCTCCTCCCTTAGCCTGTCCATCCTAACCAAATCCTATCCACGTTATATACTACATACGGTTCATGATAACTCCAGCATGTTAAAGGCACCCTTTCCTAGTTTCCAGGGCCAATGGACAAATTTGCCTCATTTTATCTTTCATTCTTTATTTCAAAGTACATACTGGAGCAGAATTAGGCAGGAAGGAGAGTTGAATGTTTATGTTTTAGCCATTTTAAATTTTTTAGGTGGCTACACATCCATAAATATTAAAATAAAATATATTATTTATTTCAGTGGCCAAAATTTCAGCACGAACTCTAAGAAAAAATACGATTGTGTAAATGTGTCCATTACAATATATAAAACCTACCACAGGTGAAACAGGCAAATACTTAATTGGAAATGCAAATGAAGCCATGTATGGACATTTATTTGGTACAAGCAATTATAGAAAATTTGTCCCATAAAACTAATTAAGTGAAGCTGTTCCTATGCAGGGGGATTCACAGAGAATGCTAAGGGCTGCACAAAGACTGTGCTTCTGATCATGATTTCACCTGCATGTGTTGGCATGGCTTGCAAAGAAGGTCTCTGACTTGGATCAAAAGGTAGGACCTCCTCAGATTACAGATAATTTTTTTCTTAGATATTAGGAAATAATGATAAATAGAGAGATGCTTTCCCTATTTTACAGAAAGCTGATTTTCAAAGTCTTCCTATATGGGGCCATTCCATAATTTCTGAGATGATAAACACATGTCTGCATAAAAAGAAATGTCCTGGAGGACAAGAACCCAGATTGATTTCCAGGACAAAATTAGACTCCTTAACTGAGAATAGATGTGTTTAAATAAATCTAATGGAATCGGATAATAATTCGGAGATAGTGTCTATGCTGGAAATATTTTAAAACTCTAAAATAAGTTTACTGTTTTCCAATGCATACCTACTGTGTTATTGATTAGATGATATTTGGAGTTATGTGAAAATGGGCAAATATTGGAAGTCTTCAGATGATAATCCAGGCCAGCTGCAATTTTCTATTGTTTTTAGTCATGAGTAACAAGTTTTACATATCTATATGACCCTTTTTTTTAAGATTTTATTTATTTACTTGAGAGAGAGAGAACACAAGCAGGCAGAGAGAGAGAGGGAGAAGCAGACTCCCCCCTAAGCAGGAAGCCTGATGTGGGACTCGATGTCAGGACCATGAGATCATGACCTGAGCTGAAACCAAGAGCCAGACACTTAGCTGACTGAACACCCACGTGCCCCTCTATATAACCCTTTAAAAAGCAACTATTTTATTAAAAAACTTGAACAGAAATGAAATACATGGAAGGATGACCCAGTGGCCTGGATTCTTTCAATTCTGTATTATCTGAGCATATGTACATGCTTTGAACACTTCACTGCATTAACAGATATACTGATTTTAGAACATGGATTTTAAATAAGCCAATAGTCAGCCAGCGCATTCACCCTGATTAAAAGATACAGTAAATTCAGAATAGGCTTTTTATTTAACAGGCTGAAACACACTTAGCACATTATCATTTTGAGAGATTAAAAGTTGAAGTACATTCAATACTTTATACTTAGACATTTTGAAATGTAGTTTGCATTTTCTCTGAAAGTGTAAATCAAGTTTCAGTTTATGACTTGATTAAAGAAAATGTATTCTCACAAAAATAAATATTCATACTCTTCTCCAAGAAATACAATTTTTGTTTTTAAATAGAAAATAAGGCATTATTGAATACTACTTCAAATCCTATAAAGGTAACAGTGGAGCACCGACTATTCCAATTTTATAATTCTCTCTCATATTAAAAAAGCAGAGAAATAAGACCTTCTCCTAAGAGGCACAAAATACAAAATATAAGGGTTCTCTCTTTGACGCTTATTTCTGGAGTTTCAACCAATCCCTCCAGGAAAAATCTCCCTTCCTCTCTAACTTGCTTCATACCGGAGCCAAAACTTTCTTCCTAGTCAACTGCTCTGATATCTCCATCCCCAGGCTGAAAGCCTGCAGGTTCTCCCTGCTAACAGAATAAGCCCCAACCTCCCTCAACCCTTCTTGAGCAGCCCTCAACCCTCCCTCGCCAGCCTCCCCGCTTGCCCTGAGCACCAGGCCCCGTAGGCCCCTGTTTCCAGGAAGTGGCCTTTCTCTTACCCCTGGCTTCTCCACTTCTGCTCTCCCCTCTGCTTGGAATGGCCTTTCTTTACCTCACCCACCAGTCATGATCAACATCAGGCTCCTTCTCGGCCAGCTCAAACTCCCCACTTCATAAAGTCTTCCTAAAATTAAATCCATTCCTCCTGCTCTATGTTTTCTTGTTCCTTTTATTTAGCACTTAATATTTTAGATCTTGCATAAGCACAGAGAACAAACTGGTGATCTCCAGAGGGAAGGGGAAGGGGGATGGGCAAAATGGATGAAGGGAGTGGGAGGTCACCGCTTCCGATTATAGAAGGAGTAAATCATGGGGATGAAAGGCACAGCGTAAGGATTTTAGTCAATGGTCTTGTAACAGTGTTGTCTGGTGACGGGTGGTAGACTTGTTGCGTCACTGTATTGTATACTCATGTGACATTCTATGTCATCTATATTGCAATAGAGAAAAAAAGCATTTCGGGTCTTCCGTGTTCATTACACAGGCATCACCCAAGATGCAAGTCTTCGACTCTGTGCCCTACTACCTGTCCACACTCTATTGCACTGAGACCAGTGGTGGCATGAAGCACATCTTGGTTCTTGCTTTTGGCCTCGTATCTAGTGACAGGGGCTCACCATGGCAGGACAGCATCCTCTTAGGAGCCCAGGCTCGGGCATGAGACTGCCTACTTCAAATCCAGCCTCTACTACAACCCAGCAGCAGGATCCTCGTGTACTTCAGTTTCCTGTTTTGCAAACAGCCATGATAATAAAGCATGCCGAATTAGGTTTTTAGAGAATGAATGATTTCACACATGATACACGCACCGCACAGGGCTGGTTAGTTAAGCACGATGCAATAGATATTAAATAAAGAAAAAAATTGATCTAAATAAATGTGAAAACATACTCTCTAAATCACAAGTTAGAATTACTCAAAAATGGAATGATCAGTGAACTAATGAACTGAAAATCTGCCTGTTATGGATACTGAGGGTTATGGCAATTTTTTTCTATCATATTTATATCTGTATTTGAGGTAGAGAATGAATTTATTTGGAGAGTGCGTGTAGTAGGTGGACCACTGAACATCAGGAAGGGCCAAAATAGATCCTCTGCAAGATCTGATCACTTGCCCCATGTGTCAGTCAAACAATCGGAAGTGAGCCTGAATTGAAACAGCCACACTGAAGAACAGCTGCTGTAACAGCTTCAGCTCAACATTCCAGGCCCCCTAAGCCCCTCATGAGAATGTGGCTCAGGCCACACTGCCTTCACACTTTATGTGGTAGAGAACTGTCAGATCTGGGTTTATTTATTTGTGTGCCACAGCCCTTTAATGTTAGAAACAGAGAATGTAAACGAAATCTGGAACTCCCTGCCTCAAAACTTCCCTGTGGCTTCCCATCGATCCTAAGAGTGAGCCAAAGTCCTTCAAACTTTCAGACCATCAGAGTCTTACCCCTCTCCCATGGCACTCTGTCCCCGTGTCCTTTCTTCTGCATTTGTGATTCTCCCGCAGGCGACTCCATTCCATCCATACTGTCCACCCCAATATTTCTGGGACAGTCAGGGCACTGCCTTAGAGCCTTGGAACTTAGAAGTTTACCTGCCTGGAAGAGTTTCCCCAGATATCCACAGGGTTTTCTTTCTCACCTCCTCAAGTTCTCATTCAAACACCCCCCGAAGTGAGGTCCTACCTGGCCAGCCCATAACTGCACCCCTTCCCCAGACATAATCTTGGAGCTTTGCTTTCTATAGGGCACCTTTCACCATCTAACATGCTGCCTTGCTTTTTGTGGGTTTGTCTGTTCTGTATCCTGCAACCAAAATGTAAGTTCCAAGAGAGAAGATACCTTCCCCACGGTCATTGTTAGAGCAGTACCACCTAAAACGATGAACAATGTCTGGCATAAACTGGACACTCGATAAATATTCTTCAAACAAATGAATGTATAGATCATGGGTAGCTTATCAGCAACTAGAATAAAGTTAGGGGGGTCAGGGGGCTCCTTGCATTTAAATGAAGTCTTTCATAGAATCATTCTACCTTGCATCTTGAAAGATATGGTTTGAAAACTGCATTAACTTAGGTCAGTGGTTCTCCACGGAGAGTGATCCTGCCCCTCCTCAGAACACTTGGCAAGGTCTGCAGACTGTCACAACAGTGATGAGTGGATGGGTCCTCCTGACATCTAGTGGGTAGAAGTCAGAGATCTGCTAAACATCCTACAGTGCACAGGACAGCCCCCCACAACAAAGCATGAGACATTCAAAAATGTCAATCATGGTAAGGTTGAGAAAAGCCACACCTGATTTAGCCAGAGGTAATTACCTTTTTTTTTTTTTTTAAGATTTTATTTATTTATTTGATAGAGCCACAGCAAGAGAGGGAACACAAGCAGGGGCAGTGGGAGAGGAAGAAGCAGGCTTCCTGCTGAGCAGGGAGCCCGATGTGGGGCTCGATCCCAGGACCCAGGGATCATGACCTGAGCCGAAGGCAGGTGCTTAATGACTGAGCCACCCAGGCGCCCCTAGCCAGAGGTAATTCCTTAGATCTAACTCAACAGCATGGAGACATTGTACATAATAAGGGAAAAAGGGAGGGAAGTAAGTGGGTCAATTTGTTGGTATTATAGAAAACCAATTACACAAAACTTTTATACATAAAACAGAGGGAGGTTAAAAATGACACCAAGGGGTGTTCACCCAGCAAGGAATAAAATATGTTACTACAGATTTATCTATAAAAACAAGAGGATGGGGCACCTGGGTGGCTCAGTTGGTTAAGCATCAGACTCGTGATGGTGGCTCAGGTCACAATCTCAGGGTCATCAGATCAATCACCACATCGGGCTCTGCACCCAGTGAGGAGTCTGTTTGAGATTCTCCTTTCTCTCTCCCTCCCCTCCCTTCCTCCCCTCCCTTTGCCCCCCCAACCCAGACATTCTCTTTTTCTTTCTCTCTCAAAAATAAATAAATAAATCTTTAAAAAAAATCAAGAGAAGAAATATCTCTGTCCTGCCCAAAAAATTTGAGGAAAAAAGGAAACTGAATTGTAAAGGAGGGTCTTTGCTTCTTGTTCGTTTAGACCTCTCTAAAATTGTATTCCATGCTCTTGTTACATGTATTAATTCAGGAGTAACTGACAACATTGTAACCAAAAAAAAAGGGAGAAAAATCCCAAATTGCCGTCTCCTCCCTGAGAGTCAGTGTGGTCTGCCGTTGACAGCTCTGAGTATTTGGCAGGAGCCAAATCAACAAGGGAACAGCTGCTCCACCCCTTCTCTTAGAGGAACAGTGGCGACAAGAGAACTTTGGGAGAAATTAACCAGGCGATCAAAAGCTGTAGAGATACTGAGAGATCCAGTGTTTCTCCCACTGTAAGCATCACGTGAGCTAGTCCAATCTCATGGTTAGAGCACAACCTCTCCTGCTACAAAAATGCACTAATAGCTTTGGAGAAATAAGTCTTTGGGAAGAAGTAAATAAAGCCTTATTGACTGATAAGACCATGACATCTCTACAACGAAATATTAACTATTGAATGGAAACCTGAAATTCTCTCTTCTGGAAGAGTACATTTGGTACACACATTAATGTTCAATTAATAGGTGAATGCAGATCCCAGCTTCCCTCCTTTGCCCATGTAAAGGCATTATGTGGTGCTTTCTCCTCTGACTTCATAGGGTATTTTTTCATTCAGCTCTTAGCTTACGGTATGTTATCTTTTAACTAGACTACCGAAATAGCACTCTTTTTCCAAGAGAAGCTCTCTGCTCTCTTCCACAAAGCATTTTTTGAGACTGAAAGCAAACTATTACTATAAAGACAAATAGAACTTTTGAGAAAATGGTCTTCAGTGGAGCTAGGAACAACTTTGCAGTTACCAGCAATTAATCTTTGAAGAAGTGGGTAGTAATGAGGTAATAAAGAAACACATGTATGTTTTTCATTAACAAATGGAAAATCAGTCATAGATCTGTATTCCTTGAAACCAAACAGAAATTCCCATCTTAAGATGGAAAGCCTGAGAATGAATTGAAAGACTAGTCAAAATGTCTTCATTGGTCAAACCAATATTCAACTAAATAGTTGTTACTTTATATCTGAAACTACTGAAAATACTGGAAAAGGATACGGAATAAAAGAGTTGTTTCCTGCTACAGCTGAGCGGATCTTTCCCCCAGATTGACAAAGATAGAACAACTCTAGACCATAGAAAGCTGTCAACTATAAAATTACTTATGCACTGGTATTAACTACAGTAACTTACGGACAGCAAGGGAATGGCAACTTTTCCAAGAAAATCAGGAGGTTTATCTCCATCTTCATCAAACACTGTCACTTCCAAAACATCATGGATATCTTTAATAGGACTGAAACAAGAAATGTACCATGTATTATATACAAAAACACACAAGTGGAGTCTGTTCCATGAAGATCTGAAAACACAGTTTCACTAATTAAGCCTCTATGTCCTTAGAGTATAAAACTACCATTTAATTAAATTCCAAAAATTAAATCAAACTGAACTGTATTCCCAAACCTTCCATCATAGAAGAGTCAGACATCCATATGAAAAAAAGAAAAGTCAACTTTTTTACTATGACATTTTCCATGTATACATGCACTCAAGGGTAGGACTATTAAAGAAACAGGAGGATAAAGAAAAAGAGAGAATGAGGAGGGTAAAAGGACAGTGATTTCAAATAAGCAATAAGATTTTCTTTACATTAAATTAACGAAGAAAAAAATAATGAAGAATCCCCTCTGAAAAAAAAAGGGTGATCAAAATCACTATTTGCTGAGATCCATAGAAAGCTTCCTATTGTTGAAACACAAAATACTAAAAATCCCATGCATGTTTAGAAACATTTTTTAAGTTGACCAGAAACCAGACATCACCTATAATGAAAAATGGAGCCATGGTCACCAGCAATGTGTTGAGCAAACAAGGAACTTTTTCATACGGCAATTTGCAAATCTGCTTAGGCGAGTTAATACACTTCTTATAGATCCTGGGAACTTTCTTTCATCAGTATTTTAGTTTTCAGAGTATAGGCCTTTCCCCTCTTTGGTTAAGTTTGTTCCTAAGTATTTTATTATCTTGGTATAATTATAAATGAGATTTTTTCTTTCTGTTGCTTCATTATTAGTGTACAGGAATGCAACAAATTTCTGTATAATGATTTTGTATCCCAAAACCTTAATGAATTCATTTATCAGTTCTATTACCTTTTTGGTGGAGTCTTTAGGGTTTTCTGTATTACGTCATCTGCAAATAGTGAAAGCTTTACTTCTTCCTTACTAATTTGGATGCCTTTTCTTTTTCTTGTCTGATTGCTGTGGCTAGGACTTCCAGTACTATGTTGAATAAAAGTTGTGAGAGTGGACATCTTTATCTTGTTCCTGTCCTTGGGGGAAAAGCTCTCATTTTTTTCCCACTGAGTATGATGCTAGCTGTGAGTTTTTCATATAAGGCCTTAATTATGTTGAAGTATGTTCCCTCTATGAATGGATGTTGCATTTTGTCAAATGTTTTTTCTGCATCTACTGAAATGATCATATGGGTTTTATCCTCTTGATGTGATGTATCACACTGATTGATTTGCAAATATTGAACCTCCTTGCACCTTGGGAATAAGCCCCACTTGATTGTGGTGCATGATTTTTTTAATGTATTGTTGGGTTTCATTCACTAATATGTTGTTGAGGATTTCTGCATCTATGTTCACCAGAGGTACTGGCTTATAGTTCTCTTTCTTTGTGGGGATCTGGTTTTGGTCTCAGGGTAATGCTGGCCTGAATTTGGGAGTTTTCCTTCCTCTTCTATTTTTTGGAAAAGTTTGAGAAGAATATGTATTAACTCTTCTTTAAGTGTTTGGTAGTGAAACCACATGGTATTGGACTTTTGTTTGTTGGGGAGTTTTTTGATTACTAATTCAATTTCAATCCTTGGGAACTTTCTACTTGGAAATCATCAACTCCATTCAAAATGTATTTTTTCAGTTACAAACACAGCATTTCTTCAGTGTTGTGGGGGAAGTGAACCACCATTTGACCCAAATCAACAGGTGCCTCCCTTTGACGGCCAGGTACCTCAGAATCTAAAGCACACTAAGAAATATATCCAGCCTCCTAAATGCCTGAGTTTGAAAAAAGTGGACAGGGCATCTCTGTGGAGCAGGGCATTCATACAAGCTGAAATACAAAGAGACTTTGGGACTCCTTGAGGAATCACAGATAATCTGTATTTTCCAAAAGCCTCTGGCATAAAACAAGCCTTTAGGCATTACAATAATGTTGTAACATATAAACTTGAATTTTTTTTTAAGATTTTATTTATTTATTTGAGAGAGAGAGAATGAGAGAGAGAGAGCATGAGAGGGAAGAGGGTCAGAGGGAGAAGCAGACTCCCTGCTGAGCAGGGAGCCCGATGTGGGACTCGATCCCAGGACTCCGGGATCATGACCTGAGCCGAAGGCAGTTGCTTAACAATCTGCGCCACCCAGGCGCCCCTATAAACTTGAATTTAAGGCAGGTCCACATTTGTAATTTTCTTTAACCCACGAATGAATTAGTCTAGATATATGAAAGCTTCCATCTACTCACAGATTAATTGAGTTACTGAAAGATCTACTTTACAAATGCCTCCTATATAACTCCCTTGCAGTTCCAAATGGCCTCTTCTATTATTAACACTATACTCTATAAAATGAAAGCATAAAAGGTTTTCAGAAGGAAAAAAACAATAAAATTCATTCTTCGCACATAAAAATGGACAGAAAGTTCCACTCAAGAGCCCCAGCCTGCCCCAAACATATCAAGGATAATTGATCTCTAAGTTAAAACCACTCCTTGATAATCTGGAGGCTAAAGCACTTACAATGTAAAAACTTTGTTCCACTCGGGGTTGAGGTTTTTGTAAATGGTGTGTGTCTGAAGTCGGTCATTGCCTAACTCCAACAAGCAAAAAGGATCACTCTTCCCTGGAAAGAGAACACAGGGCATTGGTCAAGGCAAAGGAATCTTCCCGGTCAGAGACAAATGAATCTCAAAAGTAACAAGAGGCCAAATGAATAAAAGCCATGCACGTTTATACCAATGAAACTATGCTTGCTGAAAAAGCAAACGTGAGCTTCTCCTTCCAGCAAGGCTTGTGTGGGAATTCAGGAAACGGAGAGAACCTGTAAGTTCTGGAACTGTAGCATCCTTCATGGATAGGGACAGATACACAACCCAGATGCAGCCTTGAGAGCCAGTGACCACACAGGTTGCATAGAAGCAGTTATCAGTCTCGCATGTGAGGGAGTCCAGTTTTGTGTTTTGTTTTAATACAGAAGCTCCCCTCTGTTTCCTGCCTAAGATCTCCTCGAGTCGATATAGGGAATCACTCAGCTATCGCTGGAAGTCTATGTTAACCTAGAGGCTTCCTCGGGGTCGTGAGAGAAGGGAGGAAAACTAGGAACGCGGCTACTTAGGAGTTAAAACCACTCTGCAGGGAGTGACCACAAACACGTAGGATCTTACATATTCAGTACATTATGAGAATACAGATGCTACGTTTTTGCTGCTCATAAACATGCAAAAGTAGAATTCCACAAAGCAAGTTCAATGTTTTTATCTTAAAAAAAAAAAAATGAAGCTTAACCCTTACTTCTCTCATCTCACCTCTTCTTTTTCCACCCCACCTCACACATCCTCCAAAAGAAAAAAAAAAAAGGTTAGAAAGTCCCAAATCCAAAGCTGGACCCAGAAAGTTACCGCAAAAAAAAAAAAAAAAAAAAAGCTCTCCCCTTTTGTTGGGTTTGACAGTGGGATCTAGAATTGGAACTCTCAGAATGGATGGCTCTATAATGTCCAAACAACATGAACACACTGCCTGCCTCTGGGGCACATGGACAAAGCGGTGTGTACTAAATTAATTGGGGGCATGAGGACAGATGCTCCGCCAACAAATGGCCAAGGAATCCCAGGCCAGGGTCTAATGCCGAAAGTACTCAGGCTTTCTGACCTACTGGCCTACCATTCAGGCCACTGAACCTCCATCTAATCAACTTAACCAGGCGCTCTGAGGTACCCCATATCAATAGACAGACTGACACATGCAGGAGACTGCATGAAGATTCTATTTCAAAAAAAAAGAAGAAGAGGAAAAACAGATGCATGATTAAGGGTATTAAACAGGAGATTCTGTTCAACTGACTAGTGTTCTAGACACATAGATGCCTGGCCAAAGCTTTTAAGCCAATGCTATGATCTCAGTGGCCAGGAGACAATGACCAAGTCATGGACATAAATGCATGAGTTGGGGTTTTCAATTATAAACATGGAAATGGTCCCTGTCTCAATTTAGTGGGGGAGGAATTTATTAAAATAGTATCAGAGAGCTCTCAGAAGCATTGCAAAGATTGGAAAATCAGGCTTGAAAATTATTAGAAACCAAAGGGTTAGAAATACTCAGGCACAAGAACCTCAGTCACTCTCCCCAGGAAAAGTCTGGCCTGTGCTTCCCAGGAAAACTAGCCTCACAGGGTACTCATGTTACAGGCTTCTGGATGTGGCTGCCTCTAATATGAATTGTCCGCTCCTGATTCTTTGCTGCACTTGATAATAGATGTAAAGGCCTCCAAGAAGGCACCTGACTGCTCCCGCCTCGCCAAGTACCCAGGCCCTAAATGCCAGTGCTCAGAAAAGAAGTGCTAGCTTTTCACCTTCTGTCCACGCACTCAAGGAGGCTCTGACCTCTTCTCCGAAACATGCGATGGGAACCTCCCCAAATGTACAAGGGGTTTCAGATGTTGGGCAGCCACCATCAAACCCACCCAAAAAAAATCCATCTGCATCTCACACAAAAAAAGTCTTGCTTACTTAAAGCAAGTAAGTTTTACTCTGGGAGTGTGTTTTGCAGGGCAAGGGGGTTAGGTTTTGGGTGGGGAGGAGCTGCGGACGGAGGAGAGCAGATTTGCCTCTTTAACAACTGGGAGAGGGAAGAGAACACGTGCTCTCCTCCTCATGCTCAGGCAGAGGACGCTGGCTCACTCAATCCCGGCTGAAACAGCTACTTAACCATTTGTCAGACTGTTAGTAGGTGTCAGGGCTACTCCTCCAGAGACACCAACATGACATGCCATCAGCACTCACTCCAGGGAAACCACCTGACATTTTTAATGAAAGCCCTGGGGTTACTCCACAGCAGGGCCGAGACGCGGCCGGTCCTGTGCATGCACAGGTGGGCTTGAGCTGTGGCCCCCTCTCTCTTGAGCCAGCACACTCTTAGCTATCTCAGCTAATGAGGAACAGACTTCCTTCCAGAACCCGGGAACTTCAGTTATGCATCTCCAAGGAACATACTGCACCAACTCTCTGAAGGTGATTCCATCAAAGCTCATTAAAATGCTGCATTTATTAATATTACAGTATAAACAGGCAGAGAGAAGGAAGAAGAAACAAAGGCATTAAAACATTTATAGTGTCATTTATCTGCACTTTACAGAGCTTTCTTTCCCTTAAAAGGTTCCAGATATATGGGGATTTTCTAGAATTTAAATAATGAATACATTTATTGGAGGTAAAAATGATCTCCCGTAATAAATGAAATGTCCCAATGTTCTCCCAGTGGTACTGAGCAAACAGCACCAGACAGACTGACATATACACACTTGGGTCTGCACTTTTTGTCTCTGTTGAACCTAGTTCTACAGATAAAACATCTAGATGACCTCTTGTACACCCAGATGGCATGTCACCTTGGCACAGTTACACCACTGGCGATTTAGGCTCACAGAAGTGATTTAACACCTTGCCCTCAATAGCCTTTGCTAATCTTCAATACCAGTTGACAATTCATTTCTGTTCCTTGGATGACAAGTAGAGGTTTCTCATTTAAATAATTTTACCTTTATATCAGTTATAGAAGTTGAGTGCAAGTAATAAATGCATTGTAGAGGTAATACCATTCATCTGACAAATATTTATTAAGCACCCACTCTGCTCCTGGCACTGAACCAGGCCCTGACAACCAAGTCATTACTTTTAAGGAACTCTCATAATCATCTCTGCTTTTCAGCAAATGTCACCTTTTCAATGAAAACTTTCCTCGTGCTCCCTGCCAGGAGACTGTGTTGCTCCGATTTCTGACCTCCGACTGTGTGTTTTCCTTACAGTTCTCACATTCCATATCTGTACATTCCTGTTCCATATTCAGTCCTGTATTTCATTTAAGGGTCTGATGCTGGCACACCCAAGGCATGCATACCCCTCCATCCTCCGTGAAGAGTGCCATGCCCCAGTGAGAGGGTCCTGCAGGCTCCTATCGGCAGGTGCTAGCTAGAGGGGGCCACCTGGCTCCTTCTGCTCTATACAAGTAACCATGCTTTAGGCAGCTTCACATTCAGTCCTCACATCAACTCCAAGAGGTGAGGAATGCTTATGCCATTTTGCAGAAGAGGCTCCTGAAGTTCAGAGAGATTTAATGTGGTTGGTCCAAGGCCAAAAAGATTTCATAGCGGAAATGAATCTTAAACCAAGGTTGAGGAGGAGACTTCATTTGGCTAGCAGAAATGGGTGGGTTAATCTTGAGGAGATAAGGACAGATGAGAGCCTTAAATTTATTAACAAGATAGACACACAGATAGATATAGATAAATAGTGGCAATCACGATATGTAAGATTTGGATAAATAAATGCTGAGATTAGCTTGAAGCCTTGAAGGCCATGACCAGTACTTTTCATTTAAATGCATTTTGTTTTTTTCATCCAGCAGCCAGGAGCCACCAGACTGTCAGCACAAGGGGCAGGATTAGAAGAAAGGATTTCTAGAGGAAGATAATTCCTGAAGCTAAGCATGGAACATCATCTCGCTCAGACAAGCTGGGAAGGAGAGGGGGACCAACAGGGCCTTGCCGGACTAGATTTCCACAAACTCTCCCTTCATTCCTTATTTCCAACCATATGCTTACAACCCTAGTAATGGCATACAACCCTAGTAATGGCATATTGGAGCAAATTCTAAGTGCTCATCCTGAAAATCTATTCTCTGACAATTTACCCCACATAATCCATCCTGATCTATCCCCTATTCCCAAACCCTCTGTCGAGGATGGTGTGTCTTTCCCCCACTCCTGACCAGCATGCAGAGATGTGGGGCTCAGAAAGGCTTCCTACTCTGCATGTGGAATGACCTCTCCCTGCAATGCTCTCTCACCCCCCACTCCTAACCAAAAACACAAAGGCCAATTAGCCTCTAAGACCTAGTTCAAGATGTATCATCTTCATAGAACTTTCTCTGCAACCCTAGGCTCCCGGGAGCCTTCCCTCTCCCCCCAACTCCTATGATGATTAATTTGGAAAATTATAAGCCCTCACTGTATGATGTGTCTGCTCCTTTAGTCGACAATTACTTTATGATCCCTGTAATGTGGAAAACACTGTGCTAGAAGCTTCGAGGGATTTTTGAAGAGGAACAAACACTGATCTCTATGGGTGCTGGGTCTAAGTTTCAAGTATGTCCTGCCTTCCTGAGTGACTGCAAGCTTCTGGAATCCAAAGAATGGCCTCTGTGGACTCACACAAGAGAGGACTTGCTTACATTGCTGTTGCAGACATCCAATGCAAGGGGCAGACAAACCTATATTAGGACTGCAAGATCCACAAAGCATGGGAAGGACTTAATTTTGCTGAAATGTTAACTAAATTTCTGATATTCTGCTATTCTAGCACAAACACAGAACATATAAGAGCTAGTGACATAAGAATTTTTCTTTCTTCTAACTCCATTCCCCTGTCACCACTCAAGTTCTACCCCCCCAAAAAAAAACACCATTAGCCAGTGCATTTACCCAACATCTCCCCGTCTCCCCACTGAGGCACTCTCAAAATCCTCCAGGTTTTGGAAAGGCCCTGCAGGCTCTGGAACATGCTGTTCCCTCATTTTAAAATGCTTTTCTTTTACCTCTACTGTGCTAACTCATCTCTGACATCTCAGCTACAACATCACTTCTTATAGGAACACCAGTCAGGTATTCCTTCCGTGAACTTTGGCACCCTGTTCTTGACCTTAGGAGTATAACTGTCATTACAACTGACTCTTGGACAACACGTGTTTGAACTGTGTGGGTCGAGTAATACGTGGATTTTTTTAAATAAATAATATAGTACAATACTGTAAATGAATTTTCTCTTCCGTGATATTAATAACATTTTCTCTAGTTTACTTTATTGTAAAAATACAGTATATAACACACATATGTGTTACTCAACTGTTTTATCTTATCAGTAAGGCTTCAGGTCAACAATAGGCTATCAATAGTTAAAAGTTATATGCCAATTTTTTGCCAATTTTTAACTGCATGGAGTATCAGCACTTCTAAGCCCCTCATTGTTCACATGTCAACCATAAATGCTACCGGTTTAACTAGTCACTTCATGTGAGGCCAAAGACCAATTGCTATCCCCTCTATGACATCACCAGAGCCTACCACAGCCTCTCACAGATATATTTGCTAAATTAAGATAATTAATTACTAAGCACCCAACTAATAAGATCGAAGTGATTCCTTTGTTAATTCACAGAAAACCAAACTGAGTTTATTCACTCTCAGTGTACCAGTAAGTTCAAAACTGCTAAATCTTACATAGATTCCCAAACCCTGCAATGACAAGAGTCCATGTTCTTTAGCAGACTATTAAAGCAGATGGTGAGCCAAAGACAGATTTATATAGTTTCTGATGTGTTTTTAAAAAGTTGGTCTTGATTTGAGCTCAGCCATCCAAGAGGTTCTCAAGGAAATTAAAAGCATTCAATCACTATTGTTAAGCTTTCTAGAAATTGCAATTACAGCTGTCCCTTTGAAAATAGGGCATCTTTAAGAGGAGAAGTATTACTATGGATACAACTTCAAACAGACAATGAAAACAAACCACAAAATGGACAAGTGACTTAAAATCCCCAGTGAACAGTAACTGTAGGACTATTTTTCCTCTGACACAAGTAGTCATGTTCCAGAAAAAAAAAAAAATAACAAGAAACTTAGAGCCAGTGTTATAATTTATAGAAACTACTTAAAAGTCATTATAGCATATGGCTGGAATATTTCTATAATGTGGGATCCAAATGAAGTGTTTCAGTCAACAGTTTCTCAAAATAGAACTTTTGTATATAGCAAAAATCTAATGAGTCCACAAAAATATTTTATATGGATAAAACTATTATTCAGGTTATCAAAATGTAAATGCAAGCACTAAACTGGTTTGAGTATGAGAATTTTCCTACCATGAAGCACCTTTTTTTTTTCCCTTGACTTTTATCAGGCAGTAGAAACAGAACAAAAAGAAAAAACATTTTAGACTGGTAACTAGATTTCTGAAAGCGGTTGAAAAACCAAGTGTGATTAGAAATGCTGATAATTCTGACATTATTTAAAATTACAAAAAATATAGACAGTAATACTAAGATAATAACCTGTGGAATTCCCCAAATCAATTATACTCTAAGCAAATAAATTTAACAAAAAATGGAAATAGTATTTATTGAATAGGCAATATGTATTAGACATGTTCACATAGGTTTTAATTAACCCTCAAAATATCCATGAGGAAGTAGAGGCCTTACAGTGGACCCAAGACCAGCACGCAGTAGAACCAAGATTTAAAAGTTCTCTATTTCTATATATGTTCTACACCATAATACATAAGGATGAAAGTGAAAGGCAGAGACCATAAAAATAAAGGGCAAAAAAATGGGGACTGATTTTCATATTTGATGAATAAATCACTGAACTGAACGTTGATTTATTTAACACACGAGTCACAATCACTGAGAAAGGGCTCATGTCCTGAATGAATGGAGAACTCTACCAAAGTCAGGAGAGATCAACCCTGTGTGAGGAACAGACCAAGAGCTCCTCCTAATGGCACTGGGAACTGGAAATGCCACCCAGATTTTGTCCTGATCCACTTCAATGATACACGCTGCCCCTATGGGCAACTCTGCAGTAGAAGAGAAAGGCTGAAGTGACCCAGCTCCTCAAAATACAGTTGGTACTCAATGAATATTTCCTGAAGATCATGAGATCTACCACCAAGCTGGCTTTTCTTAAGTTGAGACAAGCTTTAAAAGCAATTGGGAAGCTATACTGGGCTTCCTGGAGAGAAGTTGGGGATTCTGGAATTAAATGTATCTTTGTTCTCCTGGATCAGGCACTATTAGGGTTCCTACCATGCTTATTTATCAAATAAGGCTACTTCACAATAACCTGCATTTTTTGTTGTTGTCTGAAAACACTGTCTTTTCCACTCTTCTAATGGATATTTTGAAACTATTTTGGCAGTTGTCTTATTAACACTGGAAAGAGAAAGGGTCCATCCAAGTGACAACCTTATGGCCAAGAAGTCACGAAAATCCAGATATACATGGAAACATTTTTGTGTTTGATGGGTGGGTTTTATATGGCAAAATGTGCCAAAAAAGTTGCAAGGATGAAAGAAAAATCCCTGGAGAGTAAGTAACTCCAGATTGTGAGCAAAGATGGTATTTCCAGTTTTGTTCCTTCATTGTTTCCTGATACTTCCCCAGCTTCTCATCATGGCAGACAGATTATTAAGATAGGAACATGAAAAAAATTAAGATAGGATTGTGCTACAAAAAGCAGAAATATTGAGACATATGTTACATTATTATATGACTTACTATCATTCTACAATGAGGTGGGCTTGGAATGCTGCCCTACTTGCTTTTTTGCTATGTTGGCATGGTGAGGTGATACGTTTCTGTATCCCCCATTGTATGCCAGAATTCTTAATGGCTAGGGGCACCTTGGTAGTGATAACACGGTGGAAAAATAAAGCAGAGAGAGACCAAACAATAACGAGTCTTATCACTAGAAGACTCCCTAGGGGAAAGGATGTCAACATATAAGATTTATTTTAAAGAATAAAGAAGGCTTAATTAACAGGAAGGAAGAAGTGTGAAACCTACATCTTGATTCTGAGGATATAAGAGAAGAGTCATTGACTAGGTGTTGAACTTGGCAGGTACCTTATGCAAATGGTAGCCATCATGGCTTTAGTACTGATACATCAAAGCAACCCCTATGTGTTAAAATCCAACAGGTTCCCCATAATAGTCTATCAATTATAACAAGGCTCTCCAGAACAATTCTCCCTATATGTGCCGAATATATAGTAAATAGTTGCCTACTCTTCACTGGTTGGTCCCTTAATAGGGTAAGATAAGCACTGTCGTTTGTATTGAAATACAGTTCTGACCAGAAAAGATTTCTGTTCTCTAACAATTTTTCTATTTATCACCTACTTTATTATCTCTTATTAAATAAACTCTGCTTTTTTTCAGCAGTATTAATTCATGAATCTGATGTATCCCTGGGCAAAGTAGAAGATACAGCACCGTTCTCTCTGAGGGCTTCACTGTGGGGAGGGAACCTGTTGCACACATCATTCCTCACCTTGGTCCTGAACAAAGCCTTCCTCTCTCTCATTTCATCATTAGAAGGTGGGTTACTTTCTTCTCAAAACAGCTGAGTTTTAAGACTGAGGGCAGCTGAGTGGAGGATGTGGGTCTCATTAAGCATTACAAAGAGCTAGGCTCACCTTGAGTCTCAGTACAATTTATCATCTGTTTCGTGAATCAAGACTATAGTCTGCTTTACTAAAGAAGTAATAGCATCAGAATGGACAACCTATTACTTAAAAATTTTAGGTTATGCTGGGCACAAGGTGTTTGTGAGACAAACTCTTTAATAAAAATATCTGACAGGCTCTTCTATTAGAATGACTGCTTATGGCTATCCATATCTAATATTGGCTGTAGAGAACATTAAAATGTCTTTTGCCAGTTTTAGAGGGATGGGCTGCAAGAGAAGACAGATTACTTCAGATTCTTTAAAAAGTCTTTTCACTGATACACAAACAAATGTCAGGCATAAAAAAAATGCCAAGCTATATATAAATTCAAATGTATTAGTGTTGAATCGGTTCAATCACACAATAGCATATTTATGAAAGAATGAATTAAAAATAAATCTATCTTTCTCATACATTAGAGCATTGAAGCCTTTATCTTTTGTAAATATCTTAATATTGGGAAGAGACATAGATTTAGGTTATTAATATCTTTTAACACATTTGGAAAGACACTATTTTTTCTTTATATAAAAACATATTTTCATTTTTTAATGGGAAAGAAATTCACCTCAGTACATGTTTGTGTGTGTACATATATAGTATATATATTATGTATATAATATGTACATATATTATTCCAATGTTTTAAAATATTGGCAAAGTAATGGGGATTCACTTTCTCCAAAGTTAATTTCTTTTCGTGACTATATAATCGTTAACACCAACAACCACTAATAAGGAATATCCTACTTTGAGCACAGTGGCGATGAACGGCTGATACTTTCTTTTTCTAATTGTTCCCTGCTAAGACAGAGATCACTTTAAAATGGGCAAAAAACTGACAAGAAGGATTACCAAGTGCATTCACACATTCCCCCCATCCGTCTAGGACAAGAGGTCCCTGTACTCTGCAAACTCTAACAGTAACCTCCATCCAGAATACTACCAAGATTCTGGTCCTTTGCTCTCACTGGTCTTTTGCTTTATCAGGTTCCCTGGAATCTTCGGTGAAACACTTAAAGCATCAGTTATTATGGTTATTTGGTATTGTTAAGAAACAAAGAATTATCAAAAAATGTAAAACAAAAGTAGTAAGGTTAGAAAGTTCCCTTTTGTACTCTGTCTAAAATGATCATCACTCTCTGAGAATGCCCCTGGTTATTCAGAGTAAATAGACTTCTTGTTTATTCACAGGAGTGAATACTTTGTTCCCTGAGCAACTGCAATGGAACACTCATTTATAAAGTACAGCCGATTGGAAAAGGCTGGGTATGGGATATAAGTAGTTAACTTCTTTCTTAAATGCTCCTGGTACTGACAATGATGGGTACACATACCTCTTCTGATTCCAGATCAGCCAGCATTTTTTACTACATATCAAGTGAATTCTAACAGTAAACAGTAAGAGCATCAATAATGTGTGAGTCCCCACCATATGATATAATAGCTAACCTCTTGGAGGTATTAATTACATCCCTATTGCTACTTCCCTGTGATCTGAATCCATTTCTTTTTTTCACAAAGAAAATTTACTTTACAACTCTCTGCATTAGGTCCACTTTGTTAACCTAAAGCAATATCCTGGTTTAGAATAGACTGGAGGATTCACACAAGAGCCTGCCAACCTATAGAGAACACAGACTGTGAAATTTGGTTCTAAAAATAAAGATCAATATGGTCTAAAGACATGTTTAGCTAATGACAAGGATCTTTGCTTCAATTCAGAAGAGTGATAATTTTCTCATAAATAATACGGAGACAATAAACACCAGGGCATTCAGTCAAACCACACAGCATGACTGGATTTGTAACCATTGCTTTTTGCTACTGGGATCCTCTGGTACTCACCTTCATCCACTCCAAAACTATCTCCTAGAATCTTGAATATAAAGAAAATGACAAAATGACAACATTTTCCCCAAAAATTATTCTTCTGAAAAGAGGGTTTTGCCTTGTTTTCTGGTCTTTCCAAATGTTCTCATATTTTTTTTTTTCAGATTCCTCTCCTATTCACTTTATTTTAATAGCCAAAATACTGCTTGGAAAAGTGACATTGGCCTGAAACACCTCCATAAACACTAGTTTTGGGGGCTGTAGAGAGGGGCACCTGTCAGGATAGGTAAAATAAAGGTTTTAAAAAAGTGTTTCCACATACAGATGTAGTTGTAAACAAGACTTAAAAAGAAACTTCTAATGCATTGCAATTAGTTCCTAGAGATCCCCAAACATACAACTACAAAGAGAATTTTTGAAAACATTGTTTGAAGGCATGAATGAGTTCTTGTGTTTGAGACATTTCCTGAGACAGCAACAATCATAGATTCAAAAAGGACTGTATCGAAACATTCAGATGGAAGTAAAAATAACTGGCTCTGGAAAACTGGTAGATAACTCTAAATGTGCTGTGCTGATAACAAAACTCCGAAGGCCAAAGGCACATGGGAAAGGAGTGAATTAAGTGTTTTCGTAAATTGTAAGTTTAAAAGAAAGGAAAATTTCTAACTCAATATGAGACTCTCAACATTTGCAACTAAATTAATAAATGTTAGAAGTAGTCATCTGAGTATTTCATCTACAACCCCCCAAATTCATTTATTCATACTGGCCAAAATACCATTTTTGGATTTTCTCCCTCAGTATTTCCATAAGAACATCATCATCCTATTTCTCACGATTTGTACAGTAGTGATTTCTATTGGTTCACTTTTTGAGGGAGGGTGAAGAGAACTCCTTTAAAAAAGTAAGTTTATATTCCCCATCATTTTTTTCATCATTTTTTGTAATAGAAAGTACTTAAAATTAAAATTCACTTTTCCAAAGTTTGATCTTCCTCATCCTCAAACTGGAAAGTTCAGAAGCTACTATCATATAGTGTAAGTTTCTGTGTTGAAAAGAGTAGGCCACATTCCAAAAATAGGACATGAAGTAAGTCTTGCAATACCTTGCCCATGCATAAAATCTGTACATTCTTTTTTGTATACCTTGTATTCTTTATATTTATCAATTTGCTTGGTAAATAGCATCTGTCACATAGGTGTCCCCGTTGTTAATACAATGGGTTAATTTGGCAATAAGAGGAGAGTCACCCTCCGGTCAGATATTGGAATGCCTGTATTACTTTCCTCACAGTCAAGCATAACTCAGCACAAAGCATGTCCGTTCTCGCCTCTGCCTTAAAAGTTCAAGTTAGTGAAGCACCAAGAGAAATTTTGTGTAAGACCATGTCAACTGCAAGGTGGTTCCATGGCCAAGACTTTGGTTATTGTTTCAGACCAGTGCCAGCTAGATGGGCTTTGAGGCTTAAATTTATGAATCACCACAACCTCTTACATGGTGAAGAATGAAAAGCTCACAGCACAGAGGAGTGAAGGCCAAGGAGTGAAGGCAGGAGGTCCAACCTGTCTTTTGAGGTACTATGGTAAATTTTCTCAGGAAATTAATTTAAGAAATAAAGAATTCGTGGCACTAATCATCCACAAATATATCTGAAAGTCAACTGGACTAGTACATTATCTAATCATAGTAAAATTATTTGAAAAAATAATTTTGTGAAAAACGTTCATTAAGTGAAAAAACTGTTGACTGCATCTTTTTTCTTCTTCTATTACTCTATTTGAAAGAGCATGATTGCTTGTATATGCTTCCACTTACTAAAACATTTTGCTTTGCCATCAGATCATTTCAAAACAGGAAATAAGTAAAAAGGAAAATGAATGAAAGATGTTTATACCTGAGAAATCTGCTGCTAAGAGATCTACTGCCTTTAAAACCTTCACTTGTAAAATGCCGATGTCCTTCATATCTTTCAGGGAATTCTGTAAGCACTGAGGGGGAGAAAAGTAGATCATACATGAAAATAGCTTTCTAATATACTATTTAATGCCATAAAGTCCTGTAGGAAGTACATTCTAGATTTATCATCACCTTTCTCCTGCAAAGATTAGTAAAGTTCCAGAGTACATTATATCAGCCAATGGACAGTTAGGCATTCACAAAAACCAGATTAAAAGTGACCGAGAATTAACTACAGCTTCAAAATAAACCAATTACAAAGCACACAGAATCTACTTTTAACACTGCCCCCTGGTGATAGAACAGATATCCCATGGGGAAAACGTGTGTGGAGCTCCATTCATTCTCTTTTCCCCTTTCTTTCTCTTGAATGAAACTTTTAAATCACTCAAAAAGGCCACACTATTTTGACCTCATTAGTACAAACTTTATGGATACCAGAGGGCTCAACTTGGACCCTTCACAGATACGTATTACCACTGGAAAGAGCGTAAGGATGGAAATACAGTGCATTTTCTGGTCCACGTTTTAGCCAGCTCATTAGAGACTGAGCATCTAGTATCACCCTGTATTGACATTTGATTTTTTTTTAGTTTGCATGAGCCAGTGCTTGAATGTATCTACTGATAATTCTTAAGCATGCAGAACAATAGTTTGCTGTGTATATACATTGCATCCTTCAGAAATGGTGCATGAAAGAGACAAGCAGATAAACTATTTCTGCATGCCTCCAGAAAACATCTGCTGAAAAGATTCTGCTTTCAAACTTTTGGATATCGTATTTCCGCTATCATTGGATAACTAAAAACCTGTGATAAGCAGGCCTTGGGGATTTATGGGGAGACAGTAAAATCCTTGTTTTTAGGCATTTCAGGATACAATAATAACTTAATAATAGTTCAGGTTTAACTAACTTCATATGCACCATTTTGGCAGTTTTGAAAGTTGTTTCTGCTGTGTACTTTCAACCTAACAAAGCAAAGCAAAACAAAAACAAAAAAACTAGTTTACACTAATCTGAAAACATCTGAAATAAAATACTTTTATAGTTTAAATGTGGACATGCCCTCAAGATGATCTATTCTTACAAGCTAAAAAACAAGAGGTCTGAAACTTGTGTTTTATGACGGGGCATTCTTTCCCTCTAAGATGCTGGCCAGCTCTCTAGCTGAAAAAAACAAAACAAAACACTTGATACTTCTATTTTGATTGGCTTCTTCAAACCTATTTTCCCTGAGTACTCCTCACATCCTGAGGCATGATTCAAAGCAGTCATTATGATCTTATCTAAAATCACCTTATAAATATAGGACACCCCTGGTGAATTTGCAAATTTTTCAATTCGTCCATGGGAAAGTTTGGGGAGAAATTTTAAGGTTTATCATCAAATTTTTATTTGCTTAACTCCAGTCATCAGAGAGACTATTAATAGTGGATTTTGTAGAAACTCCTTTGGGGCACGCCAACCGGGCCATGCAGAGTTTGTGTTGACAATAAGACGTGTGGCTAGGTTTTTGTACTCCTGCAGATAAGGAATTATTCAATTAATCAATACGCCTCCAAGTGAAGGATTTGGGAGGCACTAAAGTTTATGCTGAGAATAATATTCCCATTAAATAGGGATTCATCTTTGCTTCATTTTCGAGCAACTTTCTAAAACATGCCTTTCGTGTGTGGCCATAAAATAAATGTATTGATTTACAAAGAAGGTGGATAAAAACAGAATGCAAATAAAGGCACCTAGAAAGACAGAGAACAAAAAAAAAAAAATGAAGATCGCAAAGCCATTTGATATTAAATTGCTGAGTGGACTTCTAAGCGCATTGCACTACTTAGGCAAAAATCAGGAACTGCCTTTATTATCCAGAGTAGTACCTAACAGCTTTGCATAGCTGTCCAGGGTTTTGGTTTGCTTTGCTTTACAAGACAGAAGCACGTTCTCACTTGGTCCTGAGAGGTTCTGGAAAGGTAGCTCTAACATTTCAAATATTATGGCTAATAAAAAAATAAACTTTTGTGAACTTGTATTAAAATTCCAATATACATATGCAGACATGCTAAATAAGTCTGCCTCCTCGTGGATTTCCATTTTCTCCAAAGAGTTTCTAAAAGCTAAAAATTCAAAATACGGTTTCGGGCTTTGAAAATCGGCAGTTCTAATCTACTTTCACCTTCTCGCTAATGCATTAACCTCTGGATCCAATGTCTTGTTTTATGAGACATGCCATGAAACTTTGGACAAGGCTCTCTTTTCAGGCAGTTTTTTTTTTTTTTTTTTTTTTTTCCAATTCACAGACTTTGTTTCAACTCAAAAGTGGAGGCGGTGGGGGGCAGCGTAACAAGGCCAAGCACTCACATATCGCTGGGCAATCTGCTTTCTTTCGCCGGGGTCTGCCAAGGGGCACACGCACAGATCTGAGATGGAGACTCCGGCACAGGGAGTGAGTGTGATCAACATCAGGAGAGCCCCCAGGCAGCTCTCTAGAGGCAACTCCAAGCAGTTGGCTTGCTTGAGCGGCAGGGCCGCGATATCCACTTTGCACCTGGAAAAGTTGGAGGAATCAGAGAAACAGAAGGGATTAACTCATGGCCCTTCCTGAACCTCCAAAGCACCTGATTTGTATCTCCTCATCCCCCCAAACCTCACTCTGTCTCAGCATGGGTTTCTCGCACAACGAAGGTGGTGGGGGCTCCCCCCTCCCCCCAGCTCTTAATTCTCCCTCCCAGCCTAACACACTCTAAGATTAAGGAGATGAAGAGGTAAAGAAACCGAAGAGAAGGCAGCATGGAGGGGTTGGTAAGTGCAAAGAGTCGGCTCTTTGCCCCCATGAGGTCTGCAGAAAGGCGGTGAGCTCAAGAAATAGGGAGAAAAAAGTTCCAAGTTCAAGCATTATGGATGAGGGATCTGTATGGCTTCTCTGTATTGTGTCTTTTGCCAACAAAGAGAATAAAGGGTCATGGTTCAAAAAGGGGAGAAAAGACAAGAGAAATTCAAGTGGCAAAGGGCTCACTGGAGAAACTATTTTCTTCCAGATTAATGCCAACTGGTGAGTTTTTATTTAAAGCAACATGTTAAGGTGTTTTCCTAATAGGCACAGTGCCACAGGGTTTCCCCAGGTGGATTGCTTCTGGACAAATGGAGCATGAAGTGCTGTTGATTGATCCCATTTCAGCAACACTGCCAGGAAAAGGCTTCACCCATCTGCTATAAATTGCATGTTTTCCGTCTCTTAACAGCCAATGTTCTGGCGATGTTGAAAACCTCAAACACATTTATATACAGAAACAAACACCAAAAAGGAGGGCTGAGGTGCTAAGCCATTTATTTGCTTTAACACTGAAAACTCTGGGTTTGCCTGGACCACACCTGCTTTGTTTATGCACAGGTGGGCGGAAAAGGTAGGGTAGAGTCGAGGGAGGGAGCGTAGGTAGCGGTGGTTCCCAGCTGTGATACGTGTGTGCGTGTGCCTGTGCATGTAATTCCCATTTTCCCTCCATCGTTATTGAAGGAGATGAATATTCAAGACTTTATAAAGGGAAAACTGCCTCTCACGATGTAAGATGAGGATGGATTCTCATCCTAAATCTTCAATGAACTTTGTATGTTTGCAGATATTTAAAAATAGGTAATTTTACCTAACATATAAAGCAAGGACAATTTTGAGCCACATGGTATCTAATGAGTTCCAGTTTAATACATTTGAAACCTTGCAATCCCTTCCCAATTAAAGAGAAAAACTATCCATAATATCAAGAATCTATACCAGTTTTTACGACAGAATAAAATATATTTTAATATTGATATGTACCTATAAAATTAAATGTGTATTTATCTCCTAATTACCAAAAGTGATTCCAGTTAAAAGAAGAGGTGGCAAATTAGAGCTTTTGCATGTAATAAATTCATCAAGAATTTCTACCAGAGACACATCACAAAAAATATATCTTTTTAATTAATCCTCTCTGCTTTGAATCAAAACATTTTTTGTGTGTGTAGCAATAAAGAACCTTTTAAAGTTTGCTACCATGAAAATAGGGGTTACTATTTTTCTTTTACTTCATAAGCATGTAAGTAAGGAATTAATTTTGCTTATAAAGAAAGAAATGTCACATGCTTTAAACCAATACTACAAAACCACCCACAAATTCTTAACCAATATAGCAATAGCACATCTGCTTAGGAACACTTTGCTAAGCATTATTTTACATCGTTATATACACCTTCATTGAACAAAGCTCTTTCTTACAGAAAGATAAATGATCCAACTTTGTAAGAATTTTTTTCTGGTGGTCACTTTCATTAGTCCAAATTAGCAATAACCTATTTATGGCAAAATCACCTTAATATCATTAGTAATGACAATTTGTTTTCATCCTTTGAGTTCCACCTTTCTGTTGTAGTGGTGGTTTTAACAACCAGAAGTTACTTAGAGATAAGAGACAAATAATGTTTGGGAGTTGAAAACGATGCACACGGTAAATTTCTCTTGGATAATTCAGAATGAACCTTATGTTAATTCTAAAAAGTCATCTAAAAAGACTGAGCAATATTAGCATTTTTACAATAACTATGCACACTCCCCCAGTGCCTGTTTCAAGGCATAACTCGTCAGAATAGAGCAGTTATTTTAAACAAAAGTTGAATCACGTACCAGACAAAATGCAAAGTAAACACTGGGTTTTGCCTTAGAAATTACACATTTCCACAAACTTTTTCGTCATGTCTCTCTCCTATGAAACTTTGCACCTATCCCATTTCTAAAGACTATCTGGATGGAAGAAAGAACACCTGCATGAAAACAGCCCTGCCTATTTTAGATAAAACAATCTCCACAAACAACAGATTAGGGATTTCTGCACAAACCTAATGCATTCTACATGCTCAGTTAACTAATGAGTGGATTCAGTCAAATATTTTTATTCCATAGTGACTTGAAAGAACAAATTAAACTGATAGCCATCGTATCATAATTAAACGATCCTTTTGCACGTGGGTTATGACCCAGGCTCCTAGGGTACCTACCCCATTATGAGAATTGATATCTTAAGAATTAAGGATTAATTTACAGGTACCCTCTCCCTGGTGTGAACAACCAGCTCCCCTCTAAAGATGGCATTTTTTTGGTTCTGTTTTTTGGTTTTTTGTAGGCTCCATACGGAATGTGGGGCTTGAACTTAGAACACTGAGATCAATGGTCATGTGCTCTACCAACTAAGCCAGACAGGCACCCCCTCTAAAGATGACTTTCTACAACTGAATTACCCTCTGCCTCTCACCTACCCACCTGGCTTCCACATTTACTCCCACATTCTGGAAGAAAGGAGGAAAGCCGGAAGCAAGAAATGAATTCCACATAAGAACCTCTCTTCCAGGCCTCCCATTTTACCCTATTTCAATCTCAGTCCACATTGTTCTAGCTCATCCTCATGTCTGAAGGAAAACCAGAAGCTCTGGAGGTTAGCCAGAGGCTGGAAGAATTATTTATATTAACTCCAAGCTAGGAAGAGGTACTGCATTATCAGCAAACGCAGAAGAAAAAAAAATTAAAGAGGATTTGTCTCATGCAAACTGGTGCATGGAAAACAGTGTGGAGGTTCCTCAAAAAGGTAAAAATAGAACTACCTTATGATCCAGCAATTGCACTACTGAGTATTTACCCAAAGAATACAAGAACACTAATTCAAAGGGATACATGAACCCCTGTGTTTCGAGCAGCATTATTTACAATAGCCAAAATAATGGAAGCAGACCAAGCGTCCATTGATTGATGAATAGAAAAAGATGATGTGGTATATATATATGTAATGGAATATTAGCTATAAAGAATGAAATCTTGCCATTTGCAATGGCATGGATGTTGCTACACAGTATAATGCTAAGTGAAAGAAGTCAGTCAGAAAAAGACAAATACACGATTTCACTCATATGTGGAATTTAAGAAACAAAACAACCAACCAAAGGAAAAAAGAGCGACCAACCAAGAAACAGACTCTTAACTGTAGAGAACACACTGCTGGTCAGCAGAGGGGAGGGGAGTGGGGGATGGGGGAAACAGGTGATGGGGATGAAGGAGGGCACTTGCGATGAGCACAGGGTGATGTGTAGAAGTGCTGAATCACTGGAGACATGTTAATAATTTGGCTGTGGCGAATTACATCCATGTTAGCATCTTAAAAATGTACAAGGCTGGTTGCTGACAATACAAACACATTGACAAAACCATCAGGGAAACTGAGCTAAAGATAATTTTGAAAGCATAACTTTTTAATTCTTTATTTAAGAAATCCCTAGACCCCACATGGGACTTGAACTCATGACCCCAAGATCAAGAGTGACATGCTCTTCCAACTGAGCCAGCCAGGCACCCCTAAAGCATAGCTCTTAACTCACCATAGCCCAAGAAACTCTGGCCAACATATCCAATGATGCACTGAATAAAAACCAATAAAGCCATAAAACTTATAAAACTGCTCTTCTTTCTGTTGAGAACAACGTGGAAAACACACACTCAGACCATCTGTGTGATTAATGAGCCTTACCAAATCAGGTCTGTTCCTGTGGCTTCATGTGTGACTTCACACACAAGAAAAGTGACCGTGTTTGGACAGTCATTCAGAAGGTGCCACACGCTGGCCCTTAGGTCACCAGGAAATTCTCATTCCAAAATCTGATCTTAAAATATTTGGTCTGTAAGAGCCCGCTACTGTAACAACCTTTATATTATGGAAACAAAAATAGCAGGGGCCCCCATGCATTTGTGTCTAGAGAGAAACCACCATTGTTCCTTTGCAG
The DNA here is from genome assembly GCF_009762305.2 of Zalophus californianus. Taxonomy (NCBI): domain Eukaryota; kingdom Metazoa; phylum Chordata; class Mammalia; order Carnivora; family Otariidae; genus Zalophus; species Zalophus californianus. The sequence goes on from NC_045600.1 coordinate 133,422,737, forward strand.
GAGATGGAACTGGATGGCTTTGTGACCTCACTCCTGCTCTGCTCTCAGGTCTCATCTCATGACACTGCCCACCCTTCTCATTCCTTTCAAGCTTCTCAGAATGCCTTCTCTCCTCTGTCTTGACCTTTGCCCATGTTGTTCCATCTTCCTGAAAGTTCTTCCTCCAATCTCGTCAGGCTAACCCACCCACCTCTGTTCTTCCAGGAAGCTGCTCTCCCCCTACCCCCACAAGCTGCTGCCTGACAACTTGAAGCAGCCCCAAACTTTTTCGGGTCTGAGGATAGCGTCCATCACTGTCATTTTCTGCTGAATCTTTGCAGTATCCGGTACATGACGTGCTCTGTATTTCTTGAATAGAGTGAACAAACAAAAAAATGAAGGCCAGTGGCATAATGAAGCTCAAAGTCAAAAACTCCAAATGACAAAGGCAAGTGTTTTTTGTTAACCGTCTAAATACTGTGCACTAATTCCTCCCCCACATAAGAAAGGAATGGAAATAAATATATTTACTAGGTGCCTCCCAGATTGAAAAGTCCACAGTTCTCTTCACCTAAAGAAGACAAGGACTTAATTACTACTTTTTTCCTCCTACAGGCATATAGTAAAGCTATCCTCTCTAGCCTACAGGCAGGGAATGTGCTGATTTAAGCATTGTTTCTGACCTCCTGTTCTTGTCTTTCTCCATTAATCCCGCTGCATTTTAATGTTTTAATTCAACACATAATTTTGCCATATCAGTCACCCAAACCTGCTCAAGTTTCACTTGCCATGATAGCTTTTAACCTCTTATTCATTACCATAATTCCCTGTTTTATATTACAGACTGACCAGCTTTTAACTTAAATGCGAGGGGCAGAAAAGAGTGCTGTAGTTTTAAAGGCTGTAAATCTCGGAGGTGAAGGAAGGGGGTGAACACGAAGAAAACGGTGAATGTGTCAAGCCGGGTTGTAAAAGCAGATCGACGACACGCGGTGCAATTTGTCCAGAGAAATATCCCAGCCCCGCTTCTCCACCACATCAGAGTCGCTAATAAACTGGGAGCATGTCAGAGCCACTTTCCAGGGCACCATGTGGGACTGCAGGTTGATTCTGTGGTAGCCCAGTTAAAATGGACTCGAACTTTCTCATTAGTAACTTTTCAAAACTAAAGCCTAGAATATTCTATAACGAGTTAATCTCTAAAATCACTTTGAAATGTAAAATAGGCTTTAAGAAAACAATACAACTGTGTTGAAATGGCCCAGGTTTACAAAGGGATGATCTATATTTATACTCTTGCCGTTTTGTTTAAAAGTTGGAGCAGGTTCAACTTAGCTTTATTTCTTACTCCCCCAAAAAGTTCACTGTCTCTGGACCATTGATGTATTTTAAAATCAGAGACTGGGTTTTTTTGGTAATTTTTCTGTTTTCGTTTTGATTTGGTTTTGCTCATGAATAAACACTAGAGTTCGTAGGCACTATGGTCCATGGGATGCTGGATCTGGGGACCAGCCTTGACCCCCTTGGGAATAACTTGTGGCTCAGTGGAAGACAATAGGGGAACCATGACACAAGGAGATTTCAGAAAGTTCCATGTGACTTAGGAGACACATATCCAGAAACCCCCTTGGGCAACAGCATGCCACCAATTGAGACCTTGGCTCATCATCTCCATCACCAAGCTAGCACCCCAGCAATGCCATTGCCGCTGCTCAATCCTTTAGTCAACAAACGTCTTTTGCACCATGTCCTTGAAGATATTCACTGCCAACTTCTGCAAAAAATTTCAAAAAAATGTCTATACTGTTTTGAAAAATATACATATATGCAATATATATATACAAAAATATATATATGCAATATATATACACTATACACACACACACACACACACACACACTGAATTTTACTAGTCATATTTCTTTTTCTTAAATTGCATAATTTTAGTTGCAAATGTTGTGGGGATCTACAGTTGTCATACAGAACAATCTCAAAATTAATAGTAATAATAATATCTAGCATTAAAGTGCTGATAAAAGACCTAGGTATCATGTAGACACTGTTGCTTGACCGGACCCCACTGCATGGAAAGAAAGCCCAATTTCACAAACAAATCCATTGCCCAAGGTCACACAGCTAACAAACTCTGTGGTTCAGCAAGCCCTGAATGTGCAACTCCAAGCTGGTGCTCCCTTCCTTATGTCAATCTGCCTGCAAAGGGAAGCTTCACTGATGAGAATTTCCTCAGAGAGGCCACGTAGGGCTTTAAATGACTAGCATCAAGGTGTTCTCCAAAAACAAAATATGCAACAGGTCTTAGGAAACAATTATGACTCATGCACACTGTCGGAGAGTTTCCTCATGCAAAAAGGTATTTCCCAACCACAGGTGGATAAAATAACCAAGCCTTAAAATTATAAACAACAAAGAAAATGAAATGAGAAAATAAGTGAGAAATTTGAAGTGGGAAGGAACAGTATGTAACAGGTCAGTGAGTTTCAGCATATGCTGACACCACCTCATCTTTAACTCTGAGAAGCAGTAGGTTTCACCCCACTGCAGGGTAATGCTGTGTAGCCAGCTCACAAGAGATGCTTTTGTTATCTTTTGTACCTCAGGAGAGGAAAAAGGAAAGGATACCAAAAAGCTCCTTTAAAATCCATGAAGAGGAAGGACATCATGACCCCTGGGACAGGTACACGTCTAAGTTACAAACAGGAAATAAGTAAAATAAATGCATACTCCAATGACAACACATAGAAGAAAAGGGACATCTTAAATTATTTTTTGTGGCTGTGGAGAAACTTGACACTCATCTGGAAAAGCATTTCCTATTATGTAAGGAAACGGGACAGCACAGTGATGTGTGAAATGGGAAGGGTATTATTCTTTGCACCTCCTAAAATAACACATTGGCCATTCATCACTGGAAGCCCAAATCCCCACCACTCAGATAACGCTTTGGGACACAGAGTTCTCTGCGTTTGTGCATTTACAGAACTCATCCTCGGCTGCATGAGCTAGCACAAAGTTTCTGATCCTCCTGCCATGGGTGTTGGCAGGGCACTGGTATGTCACAGTGATGACAAGTGTCAGAGGTCCCGAGAAATGTCTGAAGTGTCTCAGTTACACTGTGTAGACACAGGAGGGAGATACGAGACCAGGCTAAAGTCATCTGCGAGATGACTAGGGGGCCACCTCCTGCAAAAGCTGGAGGGTGTGACATGACCTCGTTTGCTATCCCAAAGCACCAACCTGGCCCATGGGGTTGTCGATGAAGCAATGACCGCCACCTGTGGGATAAGCACAGCATTGGGGACGAGGGCTACACAAAGGGATACAACCAGGGCTATGCCACACGGAGGCTGAAGAGCCGAGGTCTCAAATGGTGGCAGGCTGTTCCCCAAGGGGGTGTCTGGATATGCGTGATGGAATGCGATGTGTCTTGTGTATACTTCCCACACACTAACTGGGGAAAGCAACAGGTATCAGGTGGGTAAGAGCCAGATTTACTAAACATCCTGCAACATGCCAGACAGTCCCACGGAACATGGTGCCTCCGTGGAAAAACATGGCAGGAATGTTCCATGGGTACCAAACTCCCCACTTACGTATCCCAGGAGAGCTGCTGGTGAGGGATGGGATGATGACAGCAAGGAGAGCTAACAGTCTGTGTGCCAGACGCTGTGCTCAGTATTTTACCCAGAAAAAGCAGTGCACGAAGTACTGGGTTAGCTCGGTCTCGCCCCATTTTTGCCTGTAAGTTCCCTGCTGATGGAAAAACATTCACTGCTCTGGGCCTCTGCATTCCCTCGTCAGTGAATCAACGGGTTTCTATTAGAGGAGGCATTTTCAATTTTCAGCTTTCGGCAATAAGACGTTCCCTCAATTAGAACCCCAATATAGAAGAGAAGTAAAAGTTGAGATGCTCTGGCCTCAGGATAGAGGTTTTAACAGAACCCTCCCCCTTTTTCTCCAAGTGGTGAGCCCCAGGCATCTCTCTGAATCCAGGGTTCCAGAGACTCTGGTTTGGAAAAGATGTCAAACAGCTGTTGAGAGCCCTTTGAATGCTTGTATCCTAGATTTAAGATTTGGATACAAACTGTATGTATATGCGATGAACAAAAGGCAGTGATTTCATGGAAAGAAACTGGTCTCAGAAAACACAGAATCCTAGCCCTGGCATTCACTGCTCTGAAGTCCATGGCCAAGTGAATTGTAAGCCTCTTGCACTCTATTCCCTCTTCCACAGAATAGGAAAAATGCTACTAACTTGCAGGGCTATCTGTAAGATCAGAGATGATCTTTCCACCACCATTTCCATGGTACTTCCCAAGGGCCAGCCAGGGTGCGGGCACAATCTCACTTAATGGTATTGCTACAATAAGGAACCTATAACATTCACGGTATTGCTCATTACGTATGGGTAAGCCCCTCAATTAAGTTGGGAGGGTGCAGAGTAAAGAAATGAAAGGAAATAGATCTCGCCTCAATAGATTTCATTATGGTTTGCCACAAAGCTCATCAAGGACACTGAAAATTTTCCCACCATTTTGAGACACCTAGCTTCATCTTCTTACTAAATTATATGGTATTTTACTAAGCAGCAGAACCAAAATTATAGGGTACATTGGAAATTTACATAGGTGATTACTGAACAGTGCAGGGGTCAGAGGTGCTGATGCCCCAGCACAGTCCAAAACCTGTGCATAACTTTTCACTCCCCCCAAACTCAACTACTATATAGCCCTCTTCTGTTGACCGGAAGCCCTACTGATAATATAAACAGTTAACACATATTTCGTAGGTTATCTGTATTCTCACAATAAAGTTCGCTAGGGAAAAGAAACTGTTACTTAAAAAAAAAAAAATCATAAGGAAGAGAAAATACATTTACATTATTGTACTGTATTTATTGGGGGAAAAAATTGTGTATAAGTGGACTGACCCGTGCATAAACATTTCCCAAACAGCCTGAGATGGCACAGTAACATTTTTTAAAGAATTCCCGACACACACTATTTTCTTCTGTTTTAATCGGTATGAAGTGACATTTACCAGTTAAAACAAAACAAGATTTTTCCCCAGGTTAGGGTCCAGCTTACTTATGGCTGCTGGGGTGGGGATGTGAGGTTTTACTCTAAGCCCAAACAGATCATGACATTCTCTCTGACCAGCCTCATGCAGAAACAAGCTCCACACACATCTCCCATGAGTTAGAAAGCAGAGCAGACTCACGTGCCCAGACGCTCCTCATGCTTTCTGCTGTCCTTTCCCCACACTTCAATGTCCAAAATGCCCATCCTGTCAGAGAAGTAGTGAAAGTCAAACTGTTCCCGCCACTGCGGATTTGCACTCTTACACAGTGTCTAGAAAACATGCAGTTATAATATTTATTTTCTTAAAATGCCATTCATTGCTACAGCAGCTACAGACATTCATTTCATTTCTACACGGCAGGAGATCGTGACGATGTGCCTCTCCCTTAGAAAGTTAAACTTTCTGTTTTGGAACGAAAGGGACTTTGAGGTTTCGGGAATTGGCAAACCATCGTTACCCGTCTAGCTCACCCACAGATTCAAGAATTTATCCAGCCCATTAGCAAGAGTGACCCCACCAGAATTATCCCACAAGGAACCATAAATTATATATATATTATAGACATATAAAACATATCTCAATAGACAGTTACAGTTGTTCTCTCTTACAAAAGATACTCCTCATTGGTTAATCGAATGCAAGTAAGTAACAGTTTTATTAGCACATCTATTCAGCACTGGCTTAAGAAGTATATAAATTAGCAGGCTGAGGTGTTCATTCACATCTGTCCTATACATTGCATGAAAAATCCGTCACTGGGACATGCCTGCCTGTTTTTAACATCTGAGTTCACTGAATCCAGTCACTTGAGAGAAAGATGGAGAAGCCCCACTACAGCCACACTAAAAAAGTAAACAGCCTGGTTTGAAAACTCCACAAGTGTTTCTGTGTTCTTCCAGTGACTGCAAACAGCTTATGTGTTTGATCTGTTAGCAGCATTTTTTGCTTTTGTTTCGTTTACCCAGAGACTGAATTTGTGAATAAAATGGAGCAAGAATGCTCGGCACGGACTATCAGGCTCTAGAAGCACTGAGTCAACTATTAAATCTGAGGCCAAACTATTCTTGCAAGGGAAAATGGGGACAACTCAGACATCGGCTGTAGCCAACATCATGCAATATCATTTAAGCTCTTTCTCACATTGAGCTTATAAAACATATCATCACAGAATTTAGAAACCATGGGGAAAAAAATATCTGACCACAAATTTAATGTGATAGTCCCCAAGGGGAACTGTAGCAAATACTGGACTAATTCTGCACTCCACCTTAGTCCAAAGGGCAAAGTGTACTTAGCGATGAATAATTTTTCTATAAATCCTTAGCCTGACCCTGGGCTGGCTAAAGGAATCTTAGTGGAGAGATGTGTTCACCCTGGATACATACGCTGTCAGGTACAGCCTGAAACTACCTGATTAAAATAATCATCTGCCCAATTCTGCTGTAACTCACCCAGAATTTTTCACATTTCTCAAAAATGATTCTCTGGTGTGAGCTTCAATTCTTTACTCCTTGTAGTGGAGTAAGTGATGTTTAATGTTTGATTTTGCACTGAAGAGCATGCAACAGAGAAACCTCTTGCTCCCTAAATCATTTCCCAAGTGCACTGGTCTTTGCATGTGTCATGTCCTCTACCCTGTAAAGTCCAAATTGCAAATATCCTCGGGTCTATGTTCAAAATCTTCCACCAATGTTTTGTTTTGTTTGTTTTTGTCTACGTGGCTTTTGGCAAGTGACAACTTTCAAGTACCCTAGTTCCCCCAATCCATAAAACCTAGGAAATATTCCTGTCTGACAGTTATGCAAAACTAATTCATTACCATGGTTTGGAGACTATGGTTTTTGAAATAAAAACCACACCAAATTACTAAGATTAAAAATTAAGTGGAATTTGTTTCAGGAGAGTAAGGTGATTGAGTTTTAAAGGCAGCTAAAAAAGCCATTACTTTTGTTCAAAACAAATCACTAATACTTCAGTTTAAAAAAAAAAAATCACAACAACCAGCATCAAATGTCTATTTTTGGTGTTAATACTAACAAGTAAGAGAAAGCAAAGAGTATATGATTTTGAAAATATTTTTTGTTATCTCGACTGTTTTCACCCAAATATAATACATTACGTGATTTTATTTTTGTAGGATTTTGAAAATATTTAATTATACCTTTCCTGCAATCTTTGAAACAATGTTTGCTTATTTTTAAAACAAAAATAAATCATGCATCCAAATCTGTTATTTAATAAGCTTTCTCTAGTTCCAGTTACTATATTAAAATAAATTATGCTAAGCAACCCAATAGGTATATTAATTGACTGCAGCTATACAATTATTTTGTTGTCTGGAATGCTCCTAATAAAGTTATGAGGGCTAAAAATAAATTTCTCCTCTTCTTGTGAAATTCAGAGTGGAAAACATTTTTTTTTCAGTTCCTTTATTATGAAAGATTTTCTACTTCTTAAGGAATTGACAGAACTTACCTTACTTTTATACCTCTGATCTCCCAGTTTTAACTGGACAAACATCTCTGTCATGCTTCCTCCTGAGACATTCTTCCCTTCCAACAACGTTATACTTATAATCCCATTCCAGAGTTGGTTCTTTCTCAAGGACTCTGAGAGCCGCAGGTTACGTATCAAAGAGGACTAAAGCAAAGAAGATGACATATAAACTTGCTGATAATTCTTGAGTGTGACTTTGGTGATCACAGGAATTCCAGCTTTCAATATGGGATTATGAATAGCACTCCCTGACTGGTGAAAGTGTTATTAGTCTTCATTGATTTTGCAAACCTGCAAGCACAGTTATGTGATTTCCTTCTCCAGCACTGGACTTGTAACAATATAGTGAAGGATGATTGGGAGCAACACTTGGATTTGGCACTGGCCTATACTCCCACCCAGATGTGCTCCTTGGTAGGAATTCTTCATCAGGGCCTTCAGCTATTTTAATAGTAGGAAGGGAAAAAGGGTGTTCTGGGAAACAGAGAGAGAAGAGCAAGGCACTGCTTTGCAGGGAAACAAAATTCCTCTGGGTATTCAGAAATAATGGTTTTGAATTTATCCTCCACACTTGAATCTGTCCACACTTCCCTGTATTCCTTGGGCTACTACTAAAAAGCCCAACACAACTGTGAGATTCACAACTCCAGATCCAGCCTGCAATCAGCTAGCCAGCCAAATGAGCTTTGCAGATGTACAGGGAGGGGAAGGATGTAGAAAGCACTTAGCACAGTGTCTGGGATCCAGTACAGATTCAGTAACCGTTTACTTTATTTTTCCTTTTCTAAATTATATTACTCATGCACACTCACACACACCTTAAACAGAATATAGAAAAAAGCAAACATCCCCTATTATTAAATTATAAAGAGGACAAGCACACTTTTATTTTCTTTACGTACATTTTCAAACATACACAAAGGCAGAGAGAATGGTATATAAGTCTCCACGTACTTATTCATCTGCTTCAACATTTTGCCAATCTGATTTCATGTATCCCTTCACTATTTTTCTCTGGCTGAAATATTTGAAAGCAAAAATCCATATTTGTTTTTCCATAAGCACCATGCCATGATCACAACACTCCACAAAAGTAACCATAATTCCCTTAATATCATTAAATACCCAGCACATATCCACATTTCCCTGAAGGTCTCAACCATGTCTTTTTTTTTTTTTATGGTTAGTTTGTCTGAATGAGGATCCCCACATGATCCACATGCTGCATTTAGTTGGCGGAGTTCATTTACGTTCGCCGCTCAATAACGTGAAATGGTACAAGCATGGACTGCTTTATTTGAAGGAGAAATAAATGGACTGAAGAATGTAAATGGCATCAAGTACCACAGTAAAGCAATGAATTTCTAACACTATATATTCATTCCTGTCATCTACTCAATATATCTTCGAGATCATTCAGACACCAATTTGCTCGGACACCGGTTAGTCACAATTTATCACAACAAATGGTATGTCAGTATCGTATTAATTATATACCAGCTTACCTCATCCAACACATGTCACTCCACCACTTTTAAAAATGATGCAGCAGTACCACACCAAGCATTTGGTTGGTCATTCTGTGACTGCCTTAAACAAAACACATTTAAGGAAATCTACACTCTCAAACCTCACATCTGTGTTGCTTTTCTCTTAAAATGCAGGCGTGCGCGTGTGTGCGTGGATGCACACACACAAGTTTTGGAGGTGCTGAGACAGAGCAGGGAGGGTGCGTGAGATTTTAAAAAGAAAAAAAAAAATCCCACTCCTCTGGAGAACATGGGCAATCCTTTCTTAACTTCTGTTTTCAGTTCGTTTGTGGATAGAATATATTCAATAATGAAACTTTATGAAATAAAATTAAGCAATTTCAAGTTTATTAAAGAACACAGCACATAAACAGACGCATATATAAACATATGCATATGTGTTTATAAATCTATATGTAAGCATATAGATCTGGATACGCTGAATACATTTTATAGCTTATTAGGTATACGGGCTGAGAATTTCTATCTTTAAAAGAAAAATGAGATTTGGGTTCATATATCCTGCTACAATTCCTTTTTTTAAATTTTTTTCTTTTTAAAGTTTGACTTGCCAACCAACAAGCTAAGGCATGACCTGTCCCATGGCCATGCTTCAAAGCTCCGACAGATATATTCCTCCCTAAACACTGCAACTATTTCAAGATCCTTTTTATAAAGAAGGGAGTAATGTCCACGAGGGATCAAAGGGCATCCTACAGTCTGGCAATTGCCTAAGAAAAATGGCAGTACTTCCATGAAATATGCCCTAAAATAATTTTGTGGCTTGGTATGTCCTAATTTCAAATTGGATGTTTATCTTGGAAAGGCTTCTATCTAACTTGTCCATAAAACAGCCCCACTTAGCTCTATGAGCTCTGTGAAAATGGAATTCAAAGCTGGTTATTAAGGGGGCCGAGAGATAGGTTCCATATGGCGGAACAGCATGGGAGGGCAAGGCTAAGGCCTACATCAGGCGCGGCTTGGCTAGAGCTCCTGATCTATCCACGGACACTCGTTGCATTACACCATAACATCTGCATTATTGCTTGTAATGTCCCTGGGAAATATCCACTTTCCATCAAAGCCTTTATCTATCTCAGTCGGACTTTGAACATTTTAGTATTTAACGCAGTCATGTTTGATGTGACGGACTTGGTCTTTGCCGTCCAAGATTTTTTTTTTTCCCCTTACTAAAGGCAGGGTAGGAAAAGTGAACTATTTACTTCAGAGTTCACAGATAGAAAAAACACAGGGCCTTTATTCTCCTCGTTTTACCCTCAATCTTTCTGCAAAACCCACTACAAGGTTATGTCCAAATAAAATTCTGTCTATAAGCAACATATTCTGGGGTGTATGTGTGCTCGAAAGAAGTGTCTTAATTACTTCAACATTTATTTGTCTTCAGCCCTGAGACAAGTGATGAGGCTTAAGAGCGCAGTCAGTGGGAGAGGCAGGTACGGTAGGGGCCATCCTCTGTGAGCTCTGATTCAGAGCTGGGCTCCCCAAATCTTTTGTGCTCTTCAAAAGATCCCTTTCTCCCCACAATAAATCCAATCCCCTGCACTCACTCTGCTAACTCCATAGCTCAAGTTTTCATGTCTGTGCCTGAGCCTATAAGTGAAATTTGTCATCTTAATGCAGCTTGGAATGTGAAAGGAGAGAAGGAAATGACCCATCAAAGGAGAAGCCCACCCCACCTGAGCTGAAACAAACACCAGGAGATAGAGCAAAGTTTCTGGGTCCTGACCCTAATTTCTCAGCCGACATAAAGGATAAAATATAGTACATCAGGGTTTTGTTATTTTTCTCCTTCCTCCCAAAGGATCAGAACCTTTCACTGTTTCTATGTTGTTTCATTCATAGGCTCTCTCTCTTCCTCAATCCCCACCCCACCAAATCCACACCCTTTCTCTGAACAGAAATCATGACTTCTGTCGGAAGCACACACGTTAGTTATTACCAGTGAATACGAGGTATGATATTTAACTTAGAAACATACTGACTTTCATGGGGCACCCAGGTGACTCAGTTGGTTAAGAGTCTGACTCTTGGCTCAGGTCATGGTTTGGTCTCAGGGTTGTGGGATCTAGTCCCACGTCAGGCTCTACGCTCAGGGGGGAGTCATCTGTCTGCCTGAGATTCTCTCTCTCCCTCTGCCCACCCTCCCCTCCCCGCACACTCTTTCTCTCTAAAATAAATAAATTTTTTTTTTGTAAAATAAATAAATCTTAAAAAAAAAAAAAAAGGAAAAGAAAAAAGAAAAACCACACAGACTTTCAGAAAAATGAAAAGCTTCAGGAACAATTTACTTCCGGGTCATGACAATCCCAGGGACAAATAAGGAGGGATAAAGAGAGAGTAAAACTGAAAGTAAAAACTGTGGAGAATCTTCACAAGTTTGTGATCTAGGCACAGACTCTTAAAACGGTGCATGACTATCATTCCTGGGACGTATAAAATGGATTACAGCTTGGCCACACGCCTTACTGGAGGATCCCGGTCAAGTGGCATGCTGGGGAGATGGTGATGTGGACTCCAGTCTCTTGGCATGATGCAGAAGAAAACCCAGAAATGACAGGCACGTCAGCAAGGGGCCTCCTCTCTGTTGCGGGCCAGGAAGAATGGCAGACGGGTTAGGAGGAAAGAAAGATCTTGAAAGGAGTAGGGGCCACAGCCTATAGTCATCAAAAGCAATCATCAAAAGTCATCTAGGCCACACTCCAGAACAGACCATGCTGACCAATACTACAGGACGATTATCCAAAGCCCTCCCTCGGGTGGGACAAAATACCAACCAAATTTTTAAAAGATAGGAATGAAAAAGAGGGGCAACGGGAAAATATGTTCACAAGATTTTTCTAGGAAGGCATACTTACTAGGTGCCAAACACTGTGTGGGTACTCTCTCTATGATCTGTTACAGGAATATGAAAATAGGGATTCTAATGCCACCAACACGTCCTATTTTGACTCTCATGAGTTAGTTTTCCTAGGTCTTTGTGAGAAAGGAGGTGTCAGTGGAAACAAATGCATGGAAAAAAATTAACTAACTTTGTAAGCTAAATGAACAACAAAACAAGATTCAACTCTGTTGGCATTGCTTAGAAAAGCTAAGGGAGAACATTCAGTCTATAAAAGGTTTCCCTGAAATACTCCTTCCAAGCTTTTTTTTTTTCACATGTAAAACAACTGTTCATTGTCAACAGCTTTTATAGCATGACATGAGAAGATCCATACATTCATGCAACAGGCTCCCAGAGAAGCTCCTGGCAGCTTCTTATATCATCCGAAGAGGATCCTGTAGGCATAAATTCTCTTAGAACCACACACACACACAAAAAAAATCTTTGCATAAGGATATAAAGAAAGACTTTTAAATTTGCCACAAGGACATGGACATGGACCAGGAGATTTATAGCTGTACATGATAACTAGATTATAGTCCCAAGGATAATGAATAACCTGCAGGTTGTACAGACACATTAACTAGAAAAGTTTTATACAAAATTTAACATTTTTTTCATTGTGAAAAAATGCCATTGCTCTGTTTTTTGCACTCCAAAATAAAAGATGAAGATTTTTTAAAAATTTGATACAGTCTATAAATACCCATTTCTCAGGGATTAGGACCAGGAAAATGTTCCTAACACATTTCCTATCCTTAAAACCTAAAGCGAAAAAAAAAAAAAGTGAAGGCCACATGATTCAACAAGATCTTCTTTTTCATCCTAACCCCTACGAAGGTCAAAGTTAAATGCTGTGCTCATATGTAATAACACCAGTATGCAGTATTTCTGGATTCCTTTCTGTGTTGCGCGTTTCTATGTCTCTCCTTCAGGTACAATACTTCAAGGGCATCACTATCTAGGAGGGCATCCCTATCCAGGACCTGCCCTACCTCCCTATACAGTGGAGCAAGCAAAACACTCATTCTCAGACTTCTGCAATGGGCAGGGCTGGCCCCTGAGTACCTGTGGATGTTGTGCACTCTGGACACTGCTCTCGCTTCACCCTAACTCCACCACTACCTAAGACTTAGCAGCTTTGTCTTCTAGCTTCTAGCTTTGTCTCCTGCTCTTCCCAACACCCCAACGCAGACCCAAGTCCACACCAACGGTTCTCAAACTTGAACCTGCTTCAGAATCACCTGCAAGGCTTGCTAAAAGATTGCTGGGCTCCATCCACAGAGTTCAATTCAAGATGTCCGAAATGTTGGGAGGGTGGAGTGGGTCATGAATTCACATTTCTAACAATTTCCAGGTGCTCCTGATGCTGCTGGTCCCAGGGGCTCCACTTTGAAAACCCAATTGGTTGAAGCCTGATAATAAATGCTTTGGAGCACTTGCCATGGACCACATTATTTTATATGGTCATATCTCAATTCACTTCTTCCTCCCTCTCACTTGGGAAGATTCACTGCAGTCTTTCTCTGTCCCCAGCTTTCAGCCCACCTGCAAGGCTAGCATCGGGTCTAACCATGCCCTCAAAATACTCCTACCTCTCTACTCTCTTGTCTCCCGCTGACTCAGCAATCACAATGGCCAAGTCTGGTTTTTCTCTGAATCCTCAGGACAGTATTCCGGCCAACCTAGTATGTGCTCAGTGACAGGATTTGAGCCAAAGCGGACTCCTACGTCATTGAGAGGAGACATTTGATGAAAACTTTTGGGAGGCAGTGGCTCTGTTTTTCTGGTCCGGAGAACACATGAGATTGGAGAGTGCCAACAGATTCATGGCCTTACCTGAACATGACTGAAACCCCCCAGAAATGAGGAAAGCCCCTAGAAGTCTTCCTGACCAGGGTAATGCTGACCTAGACTTCATAACAAGGCAGCAGAGACATCGGAGTTAAGAGATTCAGCATTGGGCCCATGCAGTGCGACTTCGAGACAGATGATAGACAGACATAGACATGCAGACAGACAAATAAACTAGGTTAAAGAGATACAGACAGATATATAGACAAATAAATTAGGTAGATGAGATTAGATTAGGTAGATAGAGATAGAGATAGTTATATAGATTTACAGACGGCTTTCCATAAGTCTTAGATGTCGGACAGATAAGAGCAAAAGGAATAAACTCGAAGGAAAACAGAGAGGGTATAACCTAAATTCATGCAGAATACTTACCCTGTGATTCATGATTCTTACAAAGTAACGGCAATTTTAAAAGTATCCAAAAAAAGCCAATAGCAAAGGCTTAGCCCCTACAGGTTGCATCGGAATACAACGGGAAAAGAGAACCACAATGGGTACTGAAAACAGAAGGGACACAGTGCAGAGAACTGGTCTCACAGGTATAGGATGCCTGAGAGACCAAACAGACAGGGCTGAGAAAACCTAAGGTAGGCAACAGAATGAAGCCCTCCCTAACACTCTGGGGCTGGAGCCGGCAGGTCTGGGGGCGCGGGGGGAGAGGGGGGACAAATTTTCCCTGCCAAGGTCCAGAGAGTAAGTATTCAGGCTTCAGGCTGTTAGGTCTCTGCCCCAACTGCAATACTCTGCAGCTGCCAGGTAGAGACAATGCTTACCCAGATGGGTACCGCTGTGTTGCAACATTACCTGCAAACGCAGACATAGGGCTAGATTTGTGCCCTTGGGCTAAGGTTTTGCAAGTCCTGGGTAGTGAGGCAAAAAAGAGTAAATATTAGAGTCAGGCTCACCTGGTAGAAGCTGAAACCATGGCAGGTCTAAGGGAAAATGCAAAATACCGTCCATGTCCAGACACCACATGAAACAGAGGGAAAAGGGAGATATACCCTGGAAATTCTCCTAACTGGTAGTATCCTACCAACTCCTCTCATGGTATAAAGCCAGTTGGAGGCCACCTGACAGGGGAACCTAGAAAACATACCCTGTGGTTATCAGCCTCTGTAATAACAGAGAGGAACAAAGATGGAAGAATATGAAGCTGAACAGCCCAAAGACTGGCACCACTACTCAACTAATTTCATACATAGAAGTGGTATAGGTCAGGTCTCTTACTTCGGATTATTGGTATACCCAGTATAAGCCAGTGGTCAAAAGAGGGGCTATGTAAAAAATCCATATTTATCGCAGGACAAATGCATGTACAATAAAGGAAATTCTAGGAAAGAGGAATTGTGATCAGCCACAGGACCAGCAAAGACCCAAAGAAAGCACAGGGGAAGGGTGTGGGCGTGGGTGCACAGATTTCTAAATACAATCAGTGATTTCTCAATTCCATCTTTTATCATTGTGGGTTTTTTTTTTCCCCATTAAACTATGTGATATTAGAGAAGTCACTGCTGTTAATTTTCTCTAAGTGTTAAATGCATTAGAAAGACAGTAAGATTTGGAAACAGGTCTACTCACAGAAAAGATTATGTATAATAAATAGCTAAAAAGAGCTAGTTATCTGATTCAGGCCCTGTTAAATCAACTCTCAATTTCTCACGTTAAAATGCTCATCAGAAGGTAAACAGAGGCTCTGGGTGAAACCAAAACCTACTTTTTTTAAAGGCAATCTCTATGTATTTACTACATTACGGTCAAGGTCAATGGAGTAAGAAAACACTTTAGAAGAGAGTCTGCCATTCTGGGCCCCTTTGGATGGTGCAAAATTATAAACTTATGGGGTTTAAGAGGCAATTACCCAAATAAAGTTAAGCCATTAAAAGACTAAGATTGAGGTGAAAAAGTCAATGACATTTTATAGAGAATATATTACTTAGGACTAGTAAAATTTTAGATACTCATAGCATAGTAATCTCTATGTCAAACTTCTGTTGCCTCATTTTTAAATATAATATGGAAAGCCTTAAAAAAAAAAAAGAAGCTTACAGTTTAAAAAATACCAAGATAGGTTGATCAGGGTATTTTAACTACTTTTACAGAGGGTTAATCATCACGCCTACAGATTTTCCATGGGACTCATTTTCATAAGTCAAATTAGAAGCTCCCTCACTTTCTCCGCAAAAACTGCAAACTCTAAGTAGCAAAAAGCCAACCTAACAACTGAAGTTCTTCACCAACACATAAACTGCATCTCTCATGTAAGATCATGAGTGGCATTCAATGAGCTCTACTCATCGAAGGTTTTGTTAAACACAGGCCCCAGGTCTGGGCATTTATTAAGTCTCTGAGCCCAGCGCAGTGAAGTCAAAATTCTAGAAACGACCACGAGGGGAAGAAAGAACACAGCAGCTCGGTGGTAAGACACAAGTCTGCAATACAGATATAAATACTGGTTTCCAGGATCTTCTGCGCCTTTCATATTTGTGATATCTTTATCCGGGCCGTCAACATTTCTTCCCTCCCTCCTCACTCCTTTGGTCATTCTCCCATAACCTCTCCTGTCCTCCCTAGACTCCAATATTCCCCAAGCTCACAATTTTTCTTTCTCGCCTTTATGTTCTCCCACAAACTGCCAGAGCTCTTCCACAGGCCGGAGCTCCCTAACTAAAGATGGTTATTGATGTACAGTACCAGTGTTTTAGTGCAGCAGTAGAATCAATAAACGAGAAAATACTGCTTTGTCAGGCTTCTCCAAAGCATGCCGGGAAACTTTACTGCTTCGGATGGTTACAGAAGCTCTTAATATGGGACAGCAAGAGTGGGGCTCCCTTCTGTGGCAAGAAATGATGTTCTTCTACCCTCTAGTGACTATAAAGGAACAAGACAAAAGTTGGAGGAATTTTTGAGACAGCTTCACATTACTAATGGTCTCTTAATTTTATTTCTAAAAAAAAAAAACAAAACCAAAAAAAAAAAAAAACAGTTTGTAAACCAAGTGAACTGGTTAATAAAACAACCTATTGTGGTCATTTTTAGAGTGTATAAAATGCAAAGGATATACATTTTATTAAGAGGTGGGCTTTGATTCCTTTGGATTTTAAAAAAGGTTTGAAAAGTTTGTCTTTCCAAATGACTAGTGCTAGTCAGGGGACAATTCTGTCTCTCTCTCTCTCTCTCTTTCACACACACACACACACACACACACACACTTTTACAAACTCACAAAGCCTTTGTTTCAACTGCCTTATTTTACAGAGAAGCAAACAACTGAAGAACCATGAGGTTAGAAATGAGAGTGGGCATGCATTTGTGCACTTAAGTGTATGTGTCAATGTATATACAATGTATATACAAAGATTGCAGGGATATCTGCCAAACACACACACACACACACACACACACACACACACACACACACATCACGGTCACCTCCATGTTGGTTCTTTCTCTTTAAAAAGTAGCAGAGCAGTGAAATTAAGGTATAAATATTTTCTTGGTTTTGTTCATGTTCCCACCAACTTTGACATGTAGTCACTCACGACATACTAATTTAATAACCAGATAGATTAACCAATGCTTTCTTACCTTGTACAAGGAGAGCTTTTACGAATTGGACAACAGTTTATAATCGCTTAAAAAGATACTCGCAATGTAAAAAAAAAAAAAAAATCACTTGTACTTCATGAAGAAATCTTTCAAGAAACTCTCAGCAACAAAGGTAACAAATGGTAAAATAAGACTAATAGAAGAGAGATTTATAAAATATACCGCAGAGTCCTCTCCATTAATCTTTTCATTGCCCCTACAACACCAAAGCTAGTTTCCATCTAGTGGTATATAACTTTACCTAAAGGACGAATTCTAACAGTACTAAACTCCAAATAATCCAGACTTAATGAAGTGTAACATTCTAACATGCCTGGTACATATAAAATGTCACCACGAAAACATGTATAAGTTCCAACATCTGGTTATGCCCTTATTAAATGAAATTAAATGAAATAAAAAGGGAGGTTGTTTCCTTCTTATTCATTGCAACAGTGAGAAGAAGAGAATGCTGTTACTATGTATAAAGGTTGGATAATACCATTCAAGTGCACATCTGTGTTTGCAACAAAGATGAACTTTTCCCCAAATGACATAAAGAAACAGACAAGTATATTTACCTTGCTGGTACTCAATCGCTTCCGATTTGACCAACGCTGGAGATTGAGTCCATTGGATGGTGAAAAATGGCAAAAGGAAAGAGAGAAATCGAATCATTAATAACATAATTCCATTATTATATTAGTTAGATGGTGCACACTCTATTCAAACAACTAACACCCAAGTTCTGAGGTTACAGAGAAAACACATTTGAGCAAAAAAATGGAAACAGAAAAATCACATTTCTGTGGTTGTGTGACATCATTGTCTCCTAGTATTCACTAATAAGAAGACAAGACATATGAATATTGCTCAATCTTTAGAAGTACCAGTTCTTAGTATGAGAAGGCTCTCGACCCTTAAAATGCTTTTAATTGCCTTAAAGCTCTATAATTTCATGTCTAAAAGCAAATTGCAAAGGCAGATTTCTCCTACTTGAAATATTTAGATAGTATTCTAAAAATATTTAAGAAGTTCATGGACAATGTTAGTGCATGCTTAGGCTTCCATACCTTTAGATACTAAAAAAAAAATCATTCCATTTACCCCCAATGATCAAATCTCAATCTTTAAGGTAACAGGAGGAAAATATCTGAGCTGTTCCTGCACAATTAAGAAAAATAGGCTAATACAGCACCAAGGGAGGGAAGAACAAATTTTCTGAACAGCAAGTAACTTCACCACTGTTCTCTTTTGATCTCTCATTTGTCATGCTAAGACTGCTGAATTTTGTCTACAATTAAAATTCTTTCCTAGCAAAATCCTCTCATTACCCCTGTCACCGTCCAGGACTGCGAAGCTCTACTCTGGCTGGTTAACCAGCTAACTGGATGTTCAAACTTGGATAAATTTGGGAGATTACAGCGCAATTATGAATCTAATCGAGCAGACCACATTTACTATTATGCTTAAGGAAAAAATACCTTTAGGCAAATGACCTATCCACTTTGCCAATACGTCTTTGCAATCCATTAGAAACCAGAAAATAGACAGTCTTTGGGGGAAATCCACTTACATTCCCGTGACCAGCAACTACAAACACTGTACAGAAATGACTTCAACATACTCTTTATTAAAAACACCTCCCCTGGTGAAACTGTGAGCTCCAACACTTAGCATGTGCTGCAGAATTACAGATGTTACAATCTGGGTATTAAAATCAGTTCCTTTTCTATTTTCCCAACATCACACTGACAAATATTTTCACCCAAACAACCACCAAAATTAATTACCACTTTAGAGGTACACCTGTCTATTTAGGGCTCTCTGACATATAACTCATTTGATTTTTTTTAACAATCATAAAAGATAAAATAGATGAGGAAATTAATGGAAAATAAATATCCCTGTCTTCTTACTACACTACTAAGAGCTACCATATATTGACGGCCTACCCCATGCCAAACACTGTATTTGATAACCTCCGTCTTCACAATCCTGTAAAACACTTTTTTAATCTCCATTTCACACGTGAGGAAACTGTAGTTGAGAGAGGTTAAGTAACTCTGTGAATGTGACCTGATCACACTGAGAAGTCCACTTAACTTCTCAAAGCATGAAAGTAGCAGAGCTGAGATTCAAATCCAGGCCGTCTGATGACCGAGCCCACAATTCCAACTACAACCCAAGAAAGAGAAACAGATGGTGGGTTTGTCAGCCTTCCACCCAGCACCTGCCTTCCGACTCTACCATGTCTATATATACTTCAATCCCTGGATGTGAGGGTGAGTTTACCGACATTCTGCTTGTTTTCAGATTTTTGTCAGTCTGGTTCTCAAGTGACAAAGACTGCCAGGATGGAAATTTACAAACAAGTGATTCCCAATCGAATGATTTCTTATCTATCCAGTCTTGAGTGTTAGTTATTGCCATTTAAAAACCCCACATAAGGATGTCTTTAAATATTCACTTAGTGAAAAGGACAAATGTTTTCTGATACCTGATCTATCCCCAAAGGCCTCCATACGCACTGTGTACGTTGAATAACCACACACGGCCAGGGAATGACGTTTCCTTGCTTGGGGATACTTTGATCAAGTACATAAACAGAAAACTAAAACTACTGATCAAAACAAATGAGAGCAGGCAGGGTTTTCTATATTATAATGCCCCATAAAATATATGTACAAGAAATATATTGTACCCTAGACTTCTATCAGACACGCAAAGAACAAAGAAAACAAGAAAGTGCAGGAGCAGGCAGATACACAGTCTGGAAAACTTGAAAAGAGGTGGGGGTGGGGAAGGGTCAGAAGAAAAAAGGGCCAAACTCAGTAAGATGACAAGTGTGGCTCCTTTCAGGATTCTGAAAAGTTTTTCTTTACAAAAGCAAATTCAGGCAGCATCTAGTAGTAATACCTCTGCAATGTGAAATACATTTTAACTAAAATGGCATTACTCCAAATTTTGGCAATATTTAAATATATTTTAAGGGCCCTATGACCGCTAGACATAATTCAATATACTAGGGAAACATTCACAACAGGAATACACAGGCAGCTATTTTCATGAGAAATTATCCAACTTTCTAAGCCCCACTTAAATATGTAAGAAAATTTTCAGAACATATTAGCCAGCAATTGCTCAATGATGGGGCCAATGATACTTATTTACATTGCATACTATTTTAGCATGGCGTCCAAATCAAGGAACCAATCACCTACTACACACATTGACACTGAATCTAATAGCAATACTGTCAAGGCTGAGAGAAGCGAAGGAAAACCTTCCTTCACAATGTTGGATAGAAAAAAAAAAGTTTATTTTCAACATCAATTTAAGATACTTTAACAACACAACATCAGCTTTATTAAGGTTTCCAGTTTCAAAAGGAATATTTCTTTAAAAAAATTAATAAATGGTAAGGTTTTTTTCCCAGTTACTGTCAAGTAAATGCTCGTAAGTAAAGAATTCAAATTAAAAATACCAACGACTGAGTTGACTTTCTGGCAACTGAAAAATCACTGTGCAACTTTGCTATTCCTTTCTGCTATTTTCTGAGTTTACATGTAAATTGATTTTCACCATGAAAATAAATTACAACTAAAAGCAAAGGTGATGTCAAAATGAAGAATATTCTCCTCATTGACCCCACTGACTCAATTCGAGAAGTACTACTGGAGGCCTAATTTACAAACAGGCTTCAGATTTTCACACAAGAGTCTAAACATGCTTAAATTTGAACACATTCTAGTCCTCTTCCGAGTAGGTATTTTAGTTGGCTTTTGAAACACCTTTCAAGTAAGTTATGATCAAAGATGCTTTTTGTTCTTACTTGAATTCTTAGAATTATAAGGTCTGATCTCTGCATATAAAATTAGATTATGATTTGTAGTCACGTATTTGCTCATAAGAACACAGTCCCAGTCAAATCGTCATAAAATCCAATGCTTTGTTGGTCTTAGAGAGATCTTCAATATGCCATCTATTAACTAGAAACATCCATGTAATAATAGATCAGATGATATTAAAATTTATGTCTTCCCGAAAGTACTCTCAACAGAAAATGTGATAGCTAAAACAAAACAAACTGGAATGCTACAAATATGTATTTGATCACCTTAATAATTTACAATGTAATAATTAAATCCCAGGAACTGCTTTGCGTAAGTGAATAATGTCTAAGTCATCCAGTACTTAAGAAAATAATTAATGGAAACCTTACCACTTAGGAAAAGCATATGCATTTTAATAATAGCAACATCCACATCCCTAGCCAAAGTAGAGATCATTCCTTAAAGAATTTTCTTTCCAGAGTTCCAAAAGAAAGGATGCATAGAACCACAGATAGGTACTTTACATCTTGATACAATTATTTGTTTCCCTCCAAATAATTACAAAAAATGCCAGCCATCTGGGAACCCAGTTATCAAAGGACAATTGCAGTGGGGAATTTTGAAAACAAAGGGTCATACTTACATGTCTCTTGAAATCACCCTGTTTTACCACTAGGCTCAAATTTAATACAATCACCCCCATGTCCGCTTCTAAACTGTTTGGGTCTTCCAATTTTAAAATATGTTCAGTCGTTCTACAAGCAAAAAGCAACAAATAACATTAGCACTTATGGGCAGTACTAGATAGTCTTATAACGCATCGAGAGCTTACAGAAAAAGTCTCCTACCTCTGCATAACAGTGAGACACAAGTTTTAAAAAAGCACCAAATTCAGTAAAAATAACCCAACCATCTTCAGAGTAGGGGAACTGTTTGGCATTGCCTAATTCAACAGTTGGTTAATGGATTCTTTTCTCTTACTACCCAAATAAAATTTAAATACTTGTTTTATTTTTAGGTTAGGTAGGTTAATGAACCTGAATATTAACAGTTCAAAATCCAATACACATTTCAGAACACACTGTGGAAGATTTAATATCTGACTCACAGGTTTGGGAGAGAAGAGCTAAAATCACAGAAAAATTCACATTTTAAAGCACGCTTTCATTTATTCAGATTTTTTTTGTCATTTAATCTAAACAAATGTAATTTAACGTTATCTTGAGTTCCCGCTAAACTTCAGAATCACAATTAGAAGGTAAAAATACAGTACCTGTTAAGCTCAAGATCTCTGAGCATGACAAACGCAGAACCCATGAAATCAGAGGTAGTTAAATCTCGATCATATACCTACAAAGAGGGAAGAGGCTAGTAACGCATTAATAAGGTAAACCAACCGAATTTATGCAACTATTAATAAATGCAATAGGCTGGGAATTCTGAATTCGGTCTCCTAGGTCTAAAAAATAATTTGTACAGTATAGTTAAGGAGGAATTAGGCCAAGCCGATGGTGAGAACAAAGATTACCCACACTTGCCCATTTTGCCTACCACAGCCAAAACAGCAGCAGAAAATACTCTTAAGGCAGTATTCATATGTGTTAAAATGTTACGCACAATGGGGCACTCTCTGTAGTTTCAATGGTCTCTCATTAAAATTTAGTATTTTCCACGGTGAGCAGATCTGCCAATTAAATAGAAATTTGCTAAATATTCTATAGTGATCCCATCCTCCACTCAACTCATGCAGTTTTAACCCAGATGTTAGGGCAACTGATGCTTACAACCAGTAGCTTAAAGCTCTATTAAGTATAAAGTTATTCCTAATGAGAAAGGCTTCCCTACTTGTCGCCACTACACCAGCTGCAATAATTCTTCCACGTGCAGTAAGTTTAAATACAATCAATGGAGATATTATTTTCACTCTGATTTTCTGTGGAGTATATACCACTGATCTGAGAAAAACATAGTTTCAACGAAGGGTATATATAATCCCTTCCACGCTAATATTTTTCACCCAGAGCTTAGTAATAATAACAGAATTTGGGGACGTTGTCTTTTTAAGGGGGCAAAGATTGCTGAGAAATCAACGCTTTAAACCAAAGAGCAGAATTGAAAGCCATCTGTGATTACCTTCACACGGAGCTTTTGATCAAGGCTTTGAATTGGAAGTACAACTATCTCATCCCAAACTGGGTTCAAGTTCTTATATATGACTTTACTTTTGTACAGCGTCTTCCCATTCAGCTTAAATTTCACATAGGGATCGCTTGTGCCTTTAAAAGAAAAGAAAAGAGAGCAAGACAGGTTTTAAAAATATACGTTAAAGCCCAGGATCTCCGTTAAGTAAAGATTCTTTCCACACTGCCCTGGCTCAAAGAATTCCACTGAGCACACCCAGGACAAATGTCTCCCTGTGCAGGGATTGAAGGCCCCAGAGGTGGAGAGGAGAGAAAAATGAAACAATCTGGGGTAAGTGACGGATTCTTCTTTGCCTTCTGTGGTAGAACACAAAGGGGATCCTTGAGCGTTTTCTGTTTGGTTTCCTTCTGGGTATGTCATCACTACACTACCCACAAAAGTTCCAGAAACAAAATCCACCGGCACCAGCTGACGGTGTCAGGATTCCTGGGGAGAAACCCACCCCTCCCAAGAAGGGCAGCAAGTCCGTGAAAAGGGAAAGAAACCATTTTCAAACACTTGGCCAGATGGCTGACTCAACAGAACTCTGTACTTTCGAATATAATCATAATAAATAAATCAATCTCTGAAACCACTGGTTCAAAAGATGGGGCCACGGGACGAAGACGAGAACTGGGGGCGCAGAGATTAAACTGACAAAGTTGCCATTCTTTGCTGTCTGCTGCACCTGCAGGAAAGCCAGAGAATATTGTCTCGCCCTAGCCGGCTGAACGCCACACACACCAGCCAGGCGCTCGGCCGGCCTCAGGGCCAACACCCCTGGCCCGCCCAGCTCCTCCCAGGGAGCTTTGAAACAGATGCCAAAAAGAATGAATAATGTCCCTCCAGCTACGCTATCCAAAGCAGAAAGAAGGGCTGATGACGAACCCTCCTCCCCACTTCCAGATCAGTTTGGGGTGGGGTGGGGGTGAGGCTGTAAACATAAACCGTGAATTCTGTGTTGTGCATGTCTGTCGCATGCCATCATACTTGGGACATACTTGTGAATTAATACCCAGTGAATGGTGAATAAAGAAGGCACAATCAGTGAGGGGAGAGCTGAAGGCCAGCCAATAATGCCACAAAGAAAGAAAAAAACCTAATTTGAGGAGTTAGTTAGTATATTATAATTGACAGTGAAACAGACAATCACGAATAAGTGCACAAAGACCAACCTATATTACCCGATATACATCCCAGGTGCCGCGGACGGTGCCCAACACAGGTCCCATCTATTTATGGACATGAATTCCTGCTTTAAGGTCAAGCCAAAAGAGTTGAAGATATTATCTCAAAAATCAATTAGGCTACTCTGTTGCAAACTTTTACCAAATCATTAATACTCATCCTTTATTACCTTAAGCTTCTATTTTTGTTGGCCTTTTTTTTTTGGTTTCTATTTAGCTGCCATATTAAAAATGACTGAACACAAATGCGATACCTCCCCAATTATTTCAACAGAAAGAGATTTCCCTAGAAAGCAAGATAATATACATTGTTTAGAAGCCTTCATAGATTACCCAAGGTATAATTTGGGTGGTAGCCTTCCGGTATGGCAAGACTTCTAACTCTGAGACGAAGAAATGAAACCACACACATACAAACACACGTATTCGACTCTCGCATTTTAAGTTTGGCAACCCAGGGATGGAAGCCCCCGGCAGTCTTTATTTTAAAGACTTGGACACACAGACACACAGACACACACAGACACACACAGACACACACAGACACACACACACACACACACACACACACACACACACACACACACACACACACACACACACACCCAGTTTTCACTGGCAGCTCTGAACAGGACAGTAAAAAGGAATGCATTCAAAGCCATTCAGTGGACTAGTCACTAGTGAGTGAGCAATCTTCCGCCCCCCACCCCCATTCCCCTTTACAGTACATGAGAACACCTCTGGCAAGCCAGACTTTAACCATCATTCTGATATATATATATAAAAAAAAAAAAAAGTGGGGGGGGAAACTATAATAAAAAGAGGCCTTTAATTAAATGAAATTGCCACTCTGGGATCGGGCCTTCATGCTTGTCAGCGTGCTCTCAAAATAAACATCTCAAAACCCAGCCTCGGTGGTGTCACTTTCTCACAGGCAAAGCATCCTGGGTAATCCCCAGGCATCTTGACAGCTACATAATGTTCAAACGGTTTCACGGGTGAATGGCGTCAGTTGCGTGAAAGAAAATATTAATGTCTGGAATTAATAGAAAAGGGGACCAGGGTTTACAAAGCCAAACAAGGAAAGAGGGTGTCAAGTTAGTGTGGCGTTAATTGTTAGGGAAAATTTGAGCAAGGGGGGGAGCACATTGTGATTTTTCTCTCGGAGCCTAAGTGCCTCACTGTCAGGGAAGTGACATCTCAACTAGGCAGGTTCTGAAAAGGGGTCGGCGGCTCAGAAATGCAACTCCCCGATTATACAAATGATGAGATGACACCTGAATGGGTGGACTTTCACCTTTTTCACTGGGAGCTTCATAAACAATGAGGTTCTTTGGGAGAAAGAGGGAGCATGGCACTCTGGAAGGAGAAGAAAAAGCTACGAGGCCAGACGGGCGCCCGCGTCCTGGTGTGGCCCCCAGTTCCGCCATGTGGTCCTGATGGGGGTCCCACACAACCTCGGATTTAGAAGAGCAAGGTGTTAAGCATCCAGGGCCTGAGTTCCATGCTGCCCTCCAAACACACAGGGGTTCGACGCTTGCCGACACAGACTAACAGCCGTTCGCTGTTCCTCCAAAAAATGCTACACCAATTTATACTCGTGACCACAATGTGTGGCCATCCTTACTTCTGCTCCTACTTAATGACACGGTGGTGTGTCAGGCCTGCTGACACAGCTCACACACCACAAACACGACCGACTTCAGAGCCCGGCTTGGTGCTAGGCACGGTGGGGGGAGGGGGGGTCACTAAGGTCAATCAGTCCCAGAGCCTGCTTCAGTCCAGTCTCCTGCACCTGGTGGGTGGTAGGCATACCAGAAATATAACGTAAGGCCCAAGAGGTGAGTGTTGAAACAGAACTGAACTCGGGGGTGATTCTAGCTCACAGGTGGGAGAGATCAGCTCCAGCTGGGGTGTCCGTGTAGGTTGAAAGAGGAGGTCCTGGTTGAGATATGGGTGGACTCGAACACGTGGGGATAGGACTGAGGTCACTTTAGCAGGGGCCACTAGCACTGAAGCTGGGGGAGCAGGGAGGAGACCAAAATGACAAGATCTGTGCAGTGCCAAGCAAGCATTTCAATCGATCTGGAAAAATAAGTGGAAAAAATATAATGAGAAATAAAGTTTAAAAGGCAGGTTTGAGTCAGAGGCCAAAGTGCTTTAAAAATAACAAAATAAGGAGTTTAATTTTGTTCTGTAAGAAATATAGGGTAGTTTTGTGTTTTCTATTTTTTTTTTTTCTTTTTTAATTTCTTAACACACATGTAAGATATGCACCGGTCTTGGGAAGGTATGAAATGACAAGGAGAGTCTCTACTCTCTCAGACTTGTATGACTCTCTTGGAGTGCATGAGTATATTCAGAGGGAATTTTTAACTTTGGAACTGCTGGGCACGTGAATATCCGAACCTTTTCTGGTCTGGATACACACTGTCACATTGTTCTTCCAAAGTCTGTCATATTTACATTCCCACCAAGAGTATATGTTTTGTACTTGTTTCTTTGCATGCTCCCCAAAATTGGATGTTATATGCCTTTATTCTAAAAGAACAGCAGGTGGAAAAATGGCATCTCTATTTTTCTCTAATTTTGACATTTTGAGTAAAGCTTAGGATCTTTCATATTTTAGTGACCTACATTTGTTATTTCTTTGTCAGGGAAATTCACATCATATCATTTGTCCATTTTTCTAAGATCTCATGGTTATTTGCTTCAGGATTTGAATGAGTCTTTAATTATGGAAATCAACTATTGGCTATAAACCTTGTCATAATTTGTTTATGCTTAAGCTATTTCTTGTAATAAGTTGTTTTTTTTTCATTTTTCTTTAGTCAAATTTACCAAAGTTTTATCTATGGCTTTGTAGTTTGACATTCTGCTCAGAAGAAATTTTCTCACTACAGGATTTTAAATTGGCTCCGCTATGTTTCCTTCCACTGATCTTGTAGTCTCTCATTTATTACACGTAAGTCCTTCGTCCGTCTGGAATTATTTCAGCGTGAGGAGGGAAGGAAAGTCAGGTTTAGGTATGAACAGGAGAGTAAAAATGATCAAAGCCTAGTTTTAGAAATATAAATCTGGCATTCACTTATAATATAGGAGGCAGAAGAAACTGACGAAAGCAAGAAAAGCTGGTGGTTGAGATAAGGTCGCCCCAGGGAGCTGGGGGCCAAGCAAGAAGCTGCACCCGGACCAAAGAGGGGGCAATCTGGGCTTCCCCGACCATGCTCCATAGAACCTCACCTGGAGGGATGCTCCACGGACTGAAAGGGTTAGGGACACCAAAAGCCACTGGGAGAAGTTGTTTACTACTTCCTTCCTTGGAGTTTCAGTGTAGAGCAGAACTGACCTCTGCTAAGAACAACGTTCAGATAACAATACCAAGAGCTCAAAACTTTTCTACCCTGTATTTCAGAAAATTATTTCAACCTAAAAATCATATTACTAGAAGCATCTATGAAGATATTAGATTCCTCCAAATCAAAGCTCTAGAAATTAAGATGTATGCCCAAAACTTGCCTAATGTGCATGATATAGGTATTAGAAATGTGATCAATGAATGGATGACATTTGAAATAAGATGGCATGGGGATGAAAATCCCACAGTTTCCTTTTCATAACTTCCCTTTAGTAAAATCCCACTTCCTTATGCCTTCCTATCTTCACCTGTTTATAAAAAATATACCGGGGTGCCTGGGTGGCTCAGTTGGTTAAGCGACTGCCTTCGGCTCAGGTCATGATCCTGGAGTCCCGGGATCGAGTCCCGCATCAGGCTCCCTGCTCAGCGGGGAGCCTGCTTCTCCCTCTGACCCTCTTCCCTCTTGTGCTATCCTTCATTCTCTCTCTCTCAAATAAATAAATAAAATCTTTAAAAAAAAAAAAAATATACCAACCTCGGGTGCATGGGTGGCTCAGTCAGCTAAGTTGGCTCAGGTCATGATCCCAGAGTCCTGGGATCAAGCCCCACATCGGGATCCCTGCTAAGAGGGGAGGTCTGCTTCTGCTCATGCTCTCTCTCAAATAAATAAATAAAATCTTAAAAAAAAAATACCAACTTCTTAGGCTTATCTTGAGAACTGAATGAACCAATATACTTCAGTAATAGACTCCAGCCATTTACTGAGAAAGTCCCATAACAATTGCTATTATTTTTAGTATTACTACTCAATTAATTTAAAAAGGGGTGAGTACAGAACAATATATGCAGTATTAATTAAATATTCATTTATTTTACCTATCCAAGATAACATGGACCAATCTATAATGTTCCTTCTATTGACATCTCTAAAGCTGTGAAATTTCTATTACCTTTTCTCTGCAGAAGTTGAATAGAAAATTCCTTACATACTTCTTACAAGATCCCAGGTGGTTTGGGAACATTTCCCTGAAACAATCTGAGCTTTCCTGGAAAGAAAGGATTGTATTAAAAATTAAATAGCACTAAGTATTCATGAGTACTGGCTACCACTCTACCTACCGTCCTAATGTTATTTATTGAGGATTTCAGATCACTTCGCAAATATAATCTGATGAAAATGACAGACAGCTCAGTGACAAGGACACAGGACAACTCAAACCTCTCAAAAGGGGAGAGTCATCAAGAACCATATTTGTTCTCTCAGCATTTTATTTATCTACTACCACACTGAGAGAGTTATGGGGAAAAAATGGTCAGAAGCAACAGAAGTGATAAGTAGAACAGACCATATCACATTGCCTGGCTCAAGAATCAATCTAACATGCAAATAAAATAAATCTGTAATGAAGCTCTAATTATAAATTCTGTTTGCTTTTTACAATATAACTCACGGCCACAGTATAGCAGCAGAAATTCGAGATGCACTAAAAAGAAAGAAAATTACTACAATCTAGTAATACAGTGATATGTACCTAGACTTTACACACACACTCACACACTTTTCACAAAAAGGAACCAGACTTAGGGCACCTGGGTGGCTCAGGCAGTTGAGCTTCTGACTCTTGGTTTCAGCTCAGGTGATCTTGGGGTGGTGAGATAGAGCCCCGCATCAGGCTCTGTGCTCAGCGAGGAGTATGCTTGAGATTCTCTCTCTCCCTCTGCAACCCCCCCCCGCCAGGGTTGATAAAATCTTAAAAAAGGAACCAGTTCATATTATATTTTTACCCGCTTTCTTCAGTCAACAACGTATCAGTCCCCTTTGTGCCCATAAATATATTTCTACAAATCAGCTTAATGGTCATTTATGTGTATATCTGTGCATATATATAAAATATGGTTTTTAAAAACTAGCATTCCTAATTCAAAATAAAAATCCATGCAAAAGTAATATTTGTAGGCAAAAGCCTCCTTATTCGCTATCAGCAAAGCTCATTTGCCAAGTAAAAACACGTGAGCCATACAGTTTCTTCAAAAGAAAGGTTGTCAGGCTAGAAAAGTTTCCTAATTAAATGCATTTCTCAGAGTAGTTGTTTGTTTATGAAAAGAAATTACCTCAACATTTTTACATTAAGTTCACATTTTGTAACATCTGATAACTTTTGTTAGGAGATCTTAAGAGTTGATCCAAGCCAATAATTATTTGACAGGTCTTTAGGGAAACTGAGATACACATCAATGAACTCATCCTGTGTAAACAGTATTTGGAAACAAGCAAAAGTATAAATTTGATGTTTTTCTTATCCTCCGGCTTAAGAGTAATAAATGACTAATCAAACTATTTATAAGCATACACTTAGAATCTTCCCAATATTACACATATTTAGAATTTTTCTCCTTGCCAGAAAAACAACCAAGCCTGAGCCATTTTTATATGGGACCCATAAGTTCTGACTTTGAGGCCGCTAAATAAGAGCCAGAACTGATTTCCAGAAAAACAGCTAGTGATTTTTGCACAGCCGCTGCTGCCCCCTAGCAGTGAAGCTGAGATTTCTACATCAAGTCCGGTCCAAGCGCTGCATCCTGGACTGACCTTCAGAAACCATAGTGGGCGTTTACGGGAATTCAGAGGGCATTCTTCCTCAGTCACCTGGGAAAGAAGAAACAAACTTTTCCTCTGCAGAACAAACTCTGTATTACCTAAGACAGCAGTTATGTTCAAGTCTAGCCGAATTCCTAGCCCCACTGTATCCACTACAATTAAATGAAGGGAACATGCTTATTCCCAGAATCACCCTCACCCATCATTCTGCAAATGGCGGCTGCATGCTTCCTGGAGCTGTTCTCTTGTTACCAATCACAAAAGAACAGTTTCCTACCCAACCATCTTAGCGTTTTGCTGTATGTGTTCTGCCACTTAGCACATCTTAGGTGAACTATTCCTGAAGTTCTCTCCTGAATATGATGGACTCCTCTCCTCTAAGGGAGCCTGCCATGTATAATACCCCAATGGCACTTTGGTCAAGACCTGCCCATGGATGGACCCTGCAATGTAATGGTAAAGCAATTTACCAAATGTAGTATCTGAAACAATTTCCAATAACTAACTTACAGTGGAATCAATGATCGGAAGTTACCACTTTTACCAAAACTTAACTTTTTATAAAGTTTTACCAAAACTTGCTTATTTTTTACTAAGTCTGTATGGAGTAAATAATGAGACATAATAGAGCTGTTGGAAGTAAGGTCCTTCTTGGACCTTCAGACTCCCCCCTTGCACCCTGGCCTCCCTAAACTTCCTTCAGCTCCACCTACCCCACACCCAGGCTTCCCCTGCCCCCAATCTGTCTTTCCCCTAATACCCTCTCCTTTTCTGTCTTCAGTCATCCCCTTTCTGGGCTCTGCAGCCTAGACTATGGCATGTCCAGTCGCTCTCATTTTTTTTTTTTTTTGGCCTGAGACAAATTAAATATTTAAAATTCTGTTTTCATTCTGTCTTCATAAAACATTTAACGAATATGACTCAATGACCTTCAGCTGTTTTTAAAAGTTCTCATCTGATAACTTTATACATACCAGTTTATAAATACAGATTAAAGGAAAACATTGTCAATATATTGAAGAATTCAGTAAATCAGTAAATGGGCCATTTGGTGAACAGATTATTGGACAAATTGGCTTTTGGTGAAAGGGTCATCGAGGGATGTTTGCACCCGTGTTGTTGATCAGGTGATCCAAAGCACACAGGGGTGTGCACTTCTGCTTCATGCATCATGCATGACTGTCCCTGTAACATCAAACAAGGAAGGGCCCAGATAAAGTTAGAAAAAGCCCTAACAACAGAGAAAAAAGGAGAGGGGAGGCAGTGACCATGATGCAGCTCTGTAAAGAGACTATAAAGTAGGTCAAGGAAAAAAAGGAAGACAAGAGTAAACCACATGACCAATGAATGTAACTGCCCAGAGTCCCTGCAAAGGACACAACCTACCAGATCTGTACGTGGGTCAGTGCTGGGTGCTTCAGAAATGCACACTGCCAAAGCACACACAATTATTAATACCCTAACATTCTCCCTTATCTTCATACAAATCCTAAAAATGTCCTCAGCCCAGGCTATTGTTTGAGCAAAAATTTAAATCTAATGAAACAGCAGCCTCCATGGAGAAGAGACAAAGGATTGGAGCTTTGTAATAACATTAACAATGGGCATGCTCTCATTTAATCCTCCAAAAAGTGGAAGGGATAGCACTATTTATATTGTTGTTTTGAAGATGAAGAAAGTTCTTGAGTTCCGAGAGCCAAGCCTCAGATACAGATCCATGTCAGGGTAAAGCCTTCATAACTACAGCAGTTTTAAAGCATCACCTGTCCCATCCTTCCGAATCTGGGTGACGGCTCCAGCCAATGCAGTGTGGAGAAAGTCACACAGTTTTCCTTCCAAGGCTGGGCTCCTGCCTTGTGCCCAGGAGTCTCAGCTGCCATATAAGAGGCGTGACAACTCTGAGGCACTGTGCTTCACGGTGTGGAAGAGACCTTGTCTTCCAGCAGGCCATCCCAGGTTCCCAATATTGGTATAAACGGGCCTTCGAGCCCCCAGATGATCACTCCCAATGGCGAGTCAACCTTCAAGTCTTCCCAGTGGAGATGGCTGACAGCGTGTGGCAAAGAGAAGCCATTCACAGCGTGCCTTGTGGAAATTCGCATCCCCAGAATGCACAAGCATGGGGTGGTTTGGGGTTGCGAAGGTTTGCGGTGACCTTGACACGGGGACGGTCTCTAGAATAATACCCTTCACCTTTTGCATTTTGTGCTCTTTGCCTCAAATTCAGCGTGCTGTGAGTGCTGGAGGTGCGATGGCATGAGAGCACCAAGAGCACATTCCATCACAAGTAAATCACAGGATGTACAGAAATACACTGATACACCCTCTGAATTTAATTCTCTGTATAAAACACCCACATACCCTGCAGCAGAACACACCAGATCAACCTCACAATGAAACAAAGTAAATAGAACTACTGAAAACACAGCATGCAATAGGGCACAAGTTATATTGATACAGAAATGAACAACTGATAAAACCACTCACTATGGAGAAGCCCCATTCAACCAAATGGATGACATGCTACATTAAGTTCAAGTCCGCAATCTTCAGTTGGGTGTAAGGCAATTTGTTACATGCAGCAGATACAAGAAACATGTCGGTCTCGGTCCAAGGCACTTCACATGAATTGGGATGGGATCCCCCTGAAATAATGAATAGCTTAACTGACTCTATAAAACAGGACAGTATCCAAGACCTTCTAAAAAGCTGGTAAGGAAGCACAGCATCCCAAAACAAAATACAACAGAAATCTCCAGAGGAAAGGGCTCCATTGCGGGAACACAATAAAGGCTATAACAGACAAACATCGCCGACGAGGGATGCTCTGTATCAAAGTGGGAAAGGAATCAACAGAAACGGGTTTCAAAAATCAGCTCCACTTACTTGCTAAGGGGGCTTGGCAAGCTATCAAAACCCAACAAGTGGCGAAAAGCCAACCACTACCTGTGATTCAGGACGGGGGTCTGCGTCTCTGAAAGTCTCAAGTTCGCTCCTGAATGACATTCTCATACACTGACCAGCTGTGTTTCTGTGGCTCGCACCCAGCACGCCAGTGATCTCCCGCCATCTGGTGTTCAGAGAAGGTACTCCAATGTGAAGCAAACCCCAATTTTTGCAAAAGAAAGAGTAGTGATTGTGATCTTTTGATAGAGTAACCCCAGTGTGGTGCTAGCATCCAAACAAAAAAACGCATCCGTAGGCTTCAAAGCGAAATCCAAGAAGCAACCCTAATATGTATTGCATTTTAATACACAATTAAAAAATGGCAATCAAATCATTAGGGAAAGGAATATTTAGCCCTTGCTAATTAAATAGCCATTTGGCAAAAAGCAAATCTAAGTTCCTACTCTGAGCCAGAAAGCAAAATAAACTTGAGACAGATCAAAGAGATAAAGGACAAATATCAAACAGAACAGCAAAGAGAATAAATATAGGTTGATGTGTATCCCTTTCAAGAGAGAAAGGCCCTTCTTAGTATAAAGACAAAGGAAGAAACTCTCTAGGATTGTAAGACTTGAAAAGAGCTTTGCAACAAAACTTTATAAACAACTTAGAAGGCAAAAGGCAAATTAGAAAAATATATGTGAACATATCTAGGGAACAGAAGAATGAGCAGCTTTGGAACAGGCTTTGCACAAAAAAGAAGCAGATAGCTCATAACCAAATGCATCTGAGGGACTAAAATTACTAATAAAAATTGAAACAAATATAATATTTTTTCTCTATCAAAATAACAAAAATAATCTACACACAGTGTAGGTGAGAAATGGAAAGTAGACCTCCACGTATATGTTATTGGTGGATGAGCAATAAAGGGAGATGTTTCCCAAGAGTGAGCTGGCAATTCTATAATGAGAATCTTGAAATGCTCAGATTATGGGACACAACGCATTTGCAAAGAAATAAAAAAGAAAGCCATACACCTAGATTTAGGCACAAGAATGTTTGCATGTTGCGTTATTTACTTATAATAAAAATGTTGAAAGAAACTGGAACATTGATTAAACAAAGAGTGATGTACTATATTCATCTTCTCATTTCTTCTCAAAATGGAATTTTTATCATATGGGAAAAAATACGTGTGATAAAAAAAGCAAGTGATCAAGCAGGTTAAAGCTAGATCCTATTTGACTCAAAGTAAAATTGATTCTTTAAATACCAGTTCAGTATGGTACATTCAGTAAAAAAAAAAAAAAAAAAAAAAATCCGGTGAGTGACTGAGGAGGATGCTGTCCACCATACCATGTCTGCCCACGTTGGTCCCTGCAAGCATTCACACCAGATGAATCCTCACAACCGTCACTAGATGGCATCTGTTAGCACCCAAACCCGGGTGGTCTGCACCCAGGGTCCAGGACTCGCATTCACCAAAACTCTGCATTATGGCACAAAAGCAAAAAAAAAAAAAAAAAAAAGGTCTTGTTGGACACAGCAGGACACATGGAAGAGACTGACGGGGGTCCGGCCCAGGCTCAACAGAGCTGTCCGGAGGCTAACACCACTCAGAACACACCTGCCAGGAAGCGCTATGACTGCTCCTCAGTACACAACTAGAAACACCCCATGTGTCCCTCAATTACAGTTGCAAAGAAGACAATGGGTTTCTCTCCAGCTCTAATACAAGATTATTGCAAAAGGAAAGGAGGTCTGAAATCCAAGGAACCAGACAGTTGAACATTTTGGTAGCAGATCAGTAACTTAGTAAACACCTATCACATGGCAGGTTTTTCACACTAATGGGACCTCTTAAATCTTTCATCTAAATCATTCTTTCCAAAGAGAAAAATGACTTATCCAACATATTCTTCCTGTAATGTGCAAATGAAGTTGTTACTACACAGAAAACAAAGGTCAACCATCTACCTGTGCTGGAAAAGGAGAGGGCGAGCAGTCTGCTAGATGAATGGGTCCTGAATTTTCATCACCTAAAATTCACATCAAAAAGAAGAACCATTAACCCTCAACCCTCCAGCAAAAGTGGTTTTTGGGGGCCCTGATCATGTTACAACGAAACTCCTTCCAAGGACTTTCCTTTCCCTTTTGCAACACTGCAAAGTGGCCACCAGAGGGCATCAGCAACACACTGTTCATTGAGGGCCTTCACATCAAGGAAAAACTATTGCAAGGGCTCTTGTTTTCCAGGAATTAATGCTCTAGATTTTAACGGGATTTGAGCTGAGCATTCTTCCCAGGATAAGAGGCCTTCCCGTGTCACAGAGTGGTGCTCACCCCAGGCCTAGAAAGCAGGGTTGTTCGCATGAGTGCTGCCAGCTTTAAGACCCCAAAATAGCCTCTTGACCACATTTCCTTCCAAGGGAAACTGAGTCTGAGTTAAATTCTATGCATCAGCCTAAATATGAAGTAGAAGGACTTAAAATTGGTCATATCATATTCCTTGTGCTTTACCAATCTAGAAAGATAAGACCCCCAAGAGTTTACTGGTTTTAGATCAAGAACCCAAAATGAGTGTGTGTCTTCTTTGGTGAAAAACATTAAAGCCTGTAGAAACTCCCAGAGAGAAGAAAAAAAAAAAAAAAAAAACGGGAAGGAAATGGGAAGGATAAAGGAAGTGAGGATAAGGAAAAGGGAAGTAGAGTAAAAAAAAAGAAAAATAAGATGACAAGGCAGGAGCCGGGCTCAGACAAAGACCTACCTGCAGGCCACAGCCAGTAACTGGGAGAGAGCAGAGAGGTGGGGATGCTATGCTTTTCCTCCTACAGATTGCTCAAGAAGATGAGCTCAAGGCAATGCCTGGACATTTACAGCATCCAAGTAAGGCTCATTCCTAGAAAGACCACTATAGCACCCCATGTGTTTGGGAGAAAGAATGGGGCTGCTTAATAAGGACCGAGCTTCCCAATACTGGATCGAGCTGAGGCAAGGCTAATACACCACATGGTAGGGAATCGAAGGAAATTCTTGAAGAACTAGAAAATGACCTGTAAGTGCCACACTTCTAGCACAACCTAACTAAAACCTTTCAGCCTCCCAGGGGCTGTTCTTACATCCATGATGACGCATGGACGTAGAGGCATGTTCATCACAGTGAGTTAGTAGTCACCCGCTGACTTCAGTCCTTTTGAATGACCCGTAGGTCTTGCTGGGTTTATTCAGTGCACGGATGTACACCCACACACACACACAACACGCCTAAGTATTCTGTACAAGGGATAGACCAGTTGACAAGGAAAGACCCTCTGATGCTCTGGGTAGTAACTACATAATAACACCATGCTCTCAACACCACTGCTAAACCTGTCCATCGTTCAGAAGCCAGAGCTCCCTGCTAATTCTGCCCAACAAACAATTCACAAGTTTATAGTTTAACAGACTTCACCAAAAACACCAGAAAATCTCAAAATTCCACCTTGATAGTCTATTTAACAACCAAGCACTGTGCTTGAGCCAGAGAAATGAGAGATTTCGATAAAATGTCCACAGCACTCTTTTTACATGAAGGAAGGGCACTGTCCAGGCCTGGCTGATGGCATCATAATGGAGAGGGGTGCTCTGGGGTCTGAGAGGCTGCTCCCCACTTGTCTCCAGATGGGTCAAGCGACTGAAAGTTTCTAATCCTCAGTCACAAACCCTGTAAGCTCCTTGTAAGGCCATTTCTTCAGGGATGTCAGAAATGTCTTTTCCTAAGAGAGATACCATGACTTTCCACTTTACTATCCAATAAAAATATAGAAAAAAAATGGCCTTTTACCACCTAAATCTCCAGATTTTTTTTTATTGTGGTCATATTACTGAAATGTTTCCTAGCTACCTCAATTGAAAGCATGAGCTTCAAAACTTGATCGCTCCCCAACTTTAGATTACACCTCCTTTATTTTAAATCAAGTTTTTACTTTGCTACACTAAAAAAGTTTCTGAGAGCCAAACTCCAAAATCAGACCATAATGTTCTAAAACAGAGGTTGGCAAACTTTGGCCCATGGGTCAGATCCAGCCCACTGCTTGTTTTGGTAAATAAAGTTGTATTAAAACATAGTCATGACGATTAGTTTGCATATTATCTTTAGATGCTAATCCTAACCAAGAATTACTTCTATTTGGCTGTTTGGAAAACCACTAACATTTTTTCACTTTAGAAAACATTAAATAATACACAAGATGTGATACAGTACTCTGGATAACTTCTGTCAATTTAGTACAATATATTATTGGTACCTAAGAGTCATATCTTCAATGATTTCTCTCTTTCCTCTTCAGTTATGCAGTTATATGACCAAAAAGGAAATGAATCATTAAAATGGACCTAAAGATAATGGCTGTTTTGGCACTATACCAGCAGCGGTAAGTAGCTGTCACTGAGCCCTTATGACCCATAAATCCTAAAATATTTACTTTCTGGCCCTATACAGAAAAAGTTGCCAACCCATGTTCTAGACAGAAAGTTACATAAGCGGTACTGATTATGTAACAACCGAAAGAAAACAACAAACTCTTTCTGGAGAGGATGATTCATCAAAAATGGTTTTTCTCCCTAAATATTCAAAAATGAGACTATGCAATTGACTTAAATATCCCAGAGCAGTTTCTCTAGAGCCAAGGGCACAAACCTATCAAAATGGAAAAATTCACTATTTGTTCAATTTGATCTATTCTACTTTAGGCTAAAACATTAAATACATGATTCACTGTCAGGAAAGCAAAATATAAACAAACTCCGACGTTGTAAGTGGAGCATAAGCAGAGGACACGGGGTGCCGACAAACTGACACAGGCTAAGGACCAAGTTCCAAGGTCACTGATGGGGACGTTGACGTGGAACAGAGGATCAAGCTCTTCACTAGGAGTCAAGAATATATGCTATTCTCATTACTATCATTCATTAATAACTATAATAACATGCATTATCCTTTATTGACTGTTTTCTATACATAGGCTACTTCCTTTTTGTTCATTCTACCGACTCCGTTATAAGGCAAATTACAGCACGCCCATTTTACTGATGGGTAAACTCAATTTCAGAGAGGTTGAGGGAGTTGCCGTAGGAGGTCGCAAGATGGGAAGTAGGCTGTAATGTCCAATCCTCTCCTCGCTGCACCGAGCCACCCAGACTGCTCTGAGTGTGGCCTCGCCCGCTGCTTCCTTACATGACCTTGGTAAGTCATTTAGTCTCTGGACCTCAGTCTCCAGAATTCAAGCTTCTGTTGGATCAGCCACTGAAGCCGGTGATCTGGTCCTGAATTTCTAAAATCATGTAAACCTTTTCCCTAACTTTCACCACCAGGTCCAGGAGAGAAGCAGTGCAGTGTTCATCTCGCAAAAGAGACTCCCGCACTAAGTGAAGGGGGAAAGGAGTGAGTGACCGAACTCTCTTCCCTTTTGGAAAGATGTTTTCCGTCTTACTACACAGCCTTTAGCATTCCTTTTCTTTAAGTCCAGAGCTTCGGGTGGATTTCCTTAAGGAAGCACTAAAATTTATGAAAAGCATTCTATGTGTAAACCATCAGTATGGCACAGTAAGATATATGAAGACAAATAAAACAGCCACCCAGTTAATATAACACTCATATCTTAATAGGGCGACTTGGTCATTTATCCAGTTAAGGGTAAAAGTGTACGTTTCATGGAGGTAACATTTTTATAGGCTTGAGATGAGACAGAACTTGTGTCTGTGATAAACATAAAAGATGACAAAGAAGTGGCATCTGAATAAATCTTGAAGGGTTATTTCGTATTGTATCAATCGGCTATCAAGCTTATATCCACAGAACTGGAAGACAGGTTTCATAGAATAAATACTGTAAATCTGTGGGTAATTCAAAAATCCTTTTGTATTTAGTATTTTGGCATATCATACAGTTCTCTGTACCTAATTACAGTAATTAGGCTAATACCAAATTAAATCATGTTCAGAAAATACAAACTAAGAATGCTGGAGAGCAAATATGTAACGAGGTAAAGCCCCAGGAAAAGATGTCGTGCCTAATAGGGAATTGAAACTCTACCTACCGGGAGAAGCCAACGTTTCTTCTCATGTGCCAACACATACTGGTGGACAATGGCTGCCTACAACGGTGGTGCTCAAGTGTGCTTCTGGACCACCTGCGTCAGGATCACCTGGGGACTTAGTAGGAATGCAAATCCTCAGGGCCCCTCTCAGACTTGCTGAATCAGAAACTCAGGGGGTAGGCAATGTGGGTTTTCATCAGCCCTCAAGGCTACCCCGGTGTTCACTCGAATTTGGAAACTATTGGTCCGAAGGACTGTGTTGGATAAAATTCTGATGCTGGGTTGGGTCCCCTAGAAAATATCAATCACTGTTCTGATAAAAAATGTCTGTCCCAGGCAAGGAGTCAGGAATGGGAGCTTGTGTGATAGTAGTTACAATCCCTGCCTAAAATCAACAGTGCTCACGTGAATGCTGTCTGTCCTTGAGCGGTCTCTGGAACATTTCCCCGATCACTAACATAATGCTTATGAAAATCAAGCAGAAATTAATAGAGTCACCGTGCAGGAAGGCACACCACACCTCCAAGTATGGAAAAAGAATTGGCTGGGAGAGGGATATTTTCTCAATAAATGATTAATTTTCCCAATAAATACAAGAAAACAGACAAGAACAGTCACTACTGGTTACAAAAGATATAGGTGCTGGAACAACACAGTTTATGACCTAGATGCCTTACTAGGTATTATATTTGGATCATATTAAGTTTACACAAGATAAAGTCAAAGTCATATGATGTTTAATTCTGATGAAACTATTCAGAGATGACAATGGCTGGGATGACAGCACAGACTACAGTTTCTTTTTTGTCTCTAAATGGGGAAGGTATGGAGCAAGAACATACATGCCCCATTCTTGTGGTCACTTTCTGATGTGTGCAATATCTTCTTCTTCATCATCTACTAAGTTTACTGACCATCTATTAGGAATGTGCTTAAGTGTATCATTATGATATGTCAAGGGTGGTGGAGCTCACTCACTCTGGGAGAAAGATCCAGAGAAGGTCGGTAAAAAAAGGGTAGCTGGTTTGTATAAGTAGTCTAGGGCCTGTGCCCACCCCCAAGGCTACAAACTATTAGAGGATTTCCAAAAATTTAAAACAAAACATGTTTTTTAAAGGTTTAGAATACCTTCTTACTAGTAAAGTTAAATGCACTCTCCATGGAACACACCTCCCCACTCCAGATAAGCTTTCACAGAACAAGCTCAATAATGATCTTAGTTTGACAGAAGCACCCACGGGACACTGTGCAAATTCAGAGCAAGAGTCGGGATTTTTGTGGGAGTTAACTTCACACTGGTTCATTGACTGTTCCCTAGATGTTATTTCAGGTGTGAAATGCTATCTGACCAAATCATTAAAAATAACATAAGAGATGTATTTATTAAAATGCATATGTTTATAACTATAGCACACAAGTGGTAAAACACTGGAAGTCACACAATTGATAGATAAGAAATTATGATTTTGATAGGAAACACAATTTACCAACAAGTAAAAAATGAGATTTTTTTTTTTACTACTTTGGAATCCTGTATCTGAGAAAATTAAAAAAAGAGAGAGAGAAATTTTGTTTAAAAAGAAAAAAGTAGAGGGGTGCCTGGGTGGCACAGTTGAGCGACTGATTTTTGGTTTCAGCTCAGGTCCTGATCTCAGGCCCTGATCTCAGGGTCATGAGATCAAGCCCCACGTAGGGCTCTGCGCTCAGTGCACAGAGTTTGCTTGAGATTCTCTCTCTCCATCTCCCTCTACCCCTCCCACTTGTGCTCTCTCTCTAAAGAAATAAATACATAAATCTTAAAAAAAAAAAAGTGGGAATGTTTTATACAGCCTGAAAGATGGAAGTCAGGTAAGATCAGAGTGATAGATGAACCCATAGTCTAAAATATGAGCAGAAGAAAATTATAGTAAAAAAGTTTTCAGAAGCAGGGTCAGGTGGGAGAATGTGAGGTGTGTGGCAGGTAAACCATGGATGCTCTGAGCTTGCAGGCAGTGGATACAGGAAGCAGAAGACCGCCAGAGAAACTATCAGGGTCACCGGTTGGCACAGCAAATGTACAGCAGCTGGGTGAGCCAGCACCGTCCTCTCCTCTTGGTGCCAAGCAATGACTAGCAAGAGCCCTTGAATGCAAGCATGAACAGTGAGGATGGGCAGTAAGCCAGAGAGAAAAGCTTTAACTCATAGGTGGTAACCAGGAACTGGTGATAACTGGGAGGAATGGAAAGGAGCCAGCCTGAACCATTAGCTCAGCCTGTCCAGCTGCATGTCCCAGTCCTCCTCGCTATCAGGGAAGACAGGACATAGTAAGCAAAAATAGCACCCATGGATGGCAGGACAGGGTCACAGAGACAGACAGAAAGATGAGCAGCAAACATGCCGAACCGGAATATTTAAGGGATAAAGTACCAAACAGGAGATTTTAAATGTATACTTAATATTCTCAAAAACAAGATGACATCATCTCATTTATGAAATAATCATAGGCTGATATAAAAAATTTTTAAATGGCAATTAAGTACATGAATGGAATAGCACAGTGGTCGCAATGGATAAGAAAATGAGAAAGCTGGAAGGCCAAATGGAGGAATTCTCCTTGAAAGGAAAAAGTCATGGGAAGAATGAGAAAGAAAAGCTGGCAGACATAGAGGAGAGATGGAAGGGTCTAGGGGAAGACACTCAATTCCTTAGAATAAAGATTTCTTTCTTATTAAACAAAATAAATTTTTAAAAATACCATAAAGAAAACTCAAATATATTTACCTGTAAGGAAATGTAAAATCTCTGAAGAATAAAAACGGACATAAAAATAAAAAGCAACAGACTGAGAGAAAAAAAAAAAAAACTTGTAACCTGTAATAAATAACCGTTAATGCCTAAAGTTATAAAGAATTACAAACAGAATGAAGAAAAAGCCCAATTGAAAACCGGACAAACGATACAGAGAGAAACTCACAAAAAAGGCAATACGAATGACCATGTTCATTGTCATGAGAATCCACAAAGTACAAACTAAAACAAGGAGAGTCAACACCCAACCTGTGAGATTGCCAAAAACTGAGTGATAAAAGTAGATACTCAATAGTGAGGAGGTTGGGAAATTGTAAACATATAGTAAGAGAGGCCATTTAAATTGCCTGGACAGCAATTTACCAGGATCT
Organism: Zalophus californianus; assembly: GCF_009762305.2. NCBI lineage: Eukaryota > Metazoa > Chordata > Mammalia > Carnivora > Otariidae > Zalophus > Zalophus californianus. Next base: position 133,465,470 of record NC_045600.1, read on the forward strand.
CTTAAATTTTACAATGTGCATCCCCTGGTTCCTGACTTCCATCACCAGATTCTGTTGCTGACAACAGTTAGCTTTCTTGAAGTGCTAGAAGCCAGACATAGTTTTAAGTACTTTATAGAAGTTACTACCTTCAATACTCCTAATAGCCTATAATGAAGGTTAATATTACTATCCTCATTTTATAGCTGAGGAAACTAAGTCACAGAGGGGCCAAAGAACATTAAACAACAATAAACAGAGAAGGGCAGGATTTGAGCCCAGGCATCTAACCAGACTGTCTGCTCTTAAACATATGCTATTGTTTGTAAGATATATTCTCATCTGTGTATGAAAACATACGCAGGGTGTTCATCACAGTATCATTTATATTCCTAAGAAGTAGGAAAAAGCAGTAATTGTCAGTAAAGAAACAGATGAATAACACATCATACAATGGAATATTATGTGGTATTTAAAAGAAAGGAGATATATTTACATGGAAAAATATGGTCAATCTTGAATACATAATGAAGCACAAAAAAGCTTATTGCAGAATATGGACATTATAGTATTTTAATTAAAAATATACACATGTGTATTTACGTGTGTGTGTGTAAAGGCATAGAAAGAGGTGGAAAAAGTGAATGAGGCAAATCATATGCAGATAATAGACGCTATCCTGAGGGAGGGAAACCCAGTGGGACTTCAGGGCAGGAGGGGGATGGGGTTCAAAGGGTATTTCCATCCAAGTGTATGTTTGATGGCTTCACAATATTCCCATCTTTTCTTATGTATAATTAAAGTAGAATCAAGGGAACATTTTCTTGAGCAGTTGCTTTATGCCCGGCATAAAACTATGACAGTGGCCTTATCTCATTTAAAACTTTATGGGATTATTACTATTATCATTGTTATTAATTTAATAACAGTAAAGGACAGTAAGATTCAGTGGATTTAAATACTTTGCTGCAAAGGCCTTGATAGCTAAGGGGTGTGGATTTGAGCTCCTCTCTGTTGCAGGAAATGGGAAAGGCAGCCTAACATGTAGAGACAAGAGTAGAGAAATGGGTGTGCAGGCTACAGATGGCACAGCAGAGCCAGACTTACCACAGCGGTCTCGGATGACCAGGTTCCGGCCCTCCTTCAGGTGGATGGTGAGGAGGTAGGCAAAAGGACTGGGCAGGTTACTCAAGCCATCGCCGGCTTCCCCAAACATCTACACAGATGAAGAAATAAGTTAAGTCCGCTATTTGGGGACCAAGGAAGAGAATTTCAGAGCCAACGCAAAAGTCACTACAAAGACAAATCTTCAAGCTTCATCTCCCACCCCCTTCCTGGATGACTTGGTTACAGTGATTTATTAAGGCATCCTTTATGTTTCTCCCCAGTAGGGTTTTTATCAGAATTCCTGATAATGTCTTTGCAGTATTAACTCTGCCCCCCAAAATCACACAACTGGTAGGCCGGTATCTGAAATACCCTTAAGCTCAGTGATTTCCTGCAGAACTCATGGTGGAGCCTGGTGGAAGTAGCACGTGTGGTGTCCACATGTGTCCCACAGACATGTGTCCACACTCAGATGCAAAGTCGCTTCCTCATTTTCTCCCCCTTCCCACCAAGGCTTTCCACTCTGGCACACCTCCTCCACGTGTCATAAAAACATTTCTGTTCACGACCACTCCACTGTCAGCCTCCTGAGCCCACATGTCCGTCGGGCACATGCCACACCCGTGTCCATATGTGACACACTTTGAGCTCTCTCCTCTTTGCATATTTTTCCTCCGCTCCTTGGCCCCCACCATGGTGTCACCTCCACTTACCCCCAGTCTTGCCTCCCCTCAATACGGCTCATTTCCCTGTCCAGGAATGCATCAACTCCTACAGGCCACAAGGTCGACTCCAAGTCCATTTTTGAATATTTATTCAATGCCTCCAATTAAAGTGTTGAACTAGAGTTTTGCAGTAGTTCAAATTTTTGTCTTTCCAAAGACAAAGGACAGATAAAGTAATTTATCGTTCACTTATTGGACATTCAATTAATCGATTTTGTGGCAGGGTCCCCCTGACAGCCTTCTTTTTAAAGTTTTCCCCACCCAGGTTTCAAAGCACTTCAGAATGGCTTCGTCTCCTTTACTGTCCCACTCAACTGCATAGCTGCTCTGTATTTTTAGAAAAATCGGTCCCAGTCTGACAGATCGATAGACCCTGAATTAATCTTTTCCAGCTAAAATGTGCAAGGCCTGTCTTTGTAAGTGGATTCGGTTCAGCGTGCTTTAAAAACAAGCAAAGAAATACAGATCCAAACCTTTGCTAAGAAATAATATTTACTCTAGTGTTTGTTTTCAAGGAATGTCACTCACAGATTGTTCTTCAAATTGTTGGGACATCAGAGAAGCATTCAGATCACCACTTCCACATAGCTTCTGTAAAAAAGAAAAAAAAATAATCCGCTTTCAAAAAGCAAAATGGTATCAACCCACAGGGATACCCTTTATCAGGTCTTTGCCTTTGAGTCTGCCATCTGCATGCTCAGTTTCAAGTATGCAGGCTGCCTTCCCACATGCGTGGCCAGTCTTGGCAATAAAAGTTTGATTCGGTGGAGTCCCTCTGGCTACAGCCTCTGCCATCTTAGTCATCGATCAGAGCGTGGATAAGGCTGATTCTGCTCTACCACCGGGCTGCTCCATCATCCCTCGTTCATCCAGGCTTTAGCGTGTAAGCAGCATGAACCATCCCACCAGGTCCCTCCCAGGGTGGGCCTGCCTGGCCCTCTGCCACCAAAGAGAAGTGGGCAGATCATGTGCCGGAGACCTGGGCTTGTCGCTCAAGAGGAAACTTTTCAAAATGGGATCTGGAAGACCTTCCTCCAACCATACCTTCATGAGTCTGTACAATCACCAACCAAAAAGTAAGAAATGCAAATTCTGAGCAAATGATCTCAGAATGGGAGGGGTCTAGGTTTCCTAATTTAAGATACCTAAGAAATGATGCCACAGGGCAATGAAATGGGCAACGGTCAGTAGTTAGTGTGTAGATACAGCAGACATGTCCATTGTGCAGGTTTTGTATGCACAAATGCAGGGTCCAGAGGTGCTCTCGGACTCCTTGAGGTTTTCTGGGCTGGAGATAAGGATGGCTGTCTGCACAGAAAGGCAGAGTAGAAGGGAAGTGAGTTAATGGTCTTCCAGCATTTTGGATATGTTCCTGTCTGGCTGGTGCATTAGCCAGGGCTGATTTCTTGTGTGAGAAACATGGGATTTCTCCCTCCAAACAAGGCTGGATAACTCCAAAGTTCTGGGTAAACTGAGGCAGGCAGCAAACCTGCACAGACTGCTAGCATGACCATGAACCTCTAAGGGTAGACATGGGGACCAGGAGCACTGTGGTCACTGGTCTTTCCCATTCACAGTGTCCATCAGGGAGGTCCTGATACAAGTCAGAGATCCTGCTCGGATGGTTCATGCCTTCCAAGACATGAACACACACACACAGTCTGTGTGTCTGTCTGTCTATCTCTCTCTCTCTCCCTCTCAAGTAGAGCTTGAGGCAGCAAGAGAATCTGGGTTCCCAAGCAGGAGGGCAGTTTTTCAGCCCCCAGGAGGGATGGCAGGATGGTGAGGGGCTGCAGATAAGCTGAGGTCCTCTGGTCCAACCCCTGTGCATGCAGTGACATCACAAAACACTACGACCAGGCAGCAATGGGCCCTGATCACAGGATGGCCTGAAGCCTCATGTGGCCTCCCCAGGAAGAACAGAGGCCCCACAGCACCGGCATCTGTGGTTCTCACACAAGCCTCTCTCTCCAGCCGTTCTAGCCCTAATGTCCCTTGACTGTGAATATAATTCATTTACTTCAGACTCACTCACCAGGATCAAGGGTGATTTCGGACACTTTGACCTTTCCCTAAGGTTCCCAGCAATGCGGTCACTAGAGTCCCCCAGCCCTGGAAACACCACCGCTGCCCAGCCAGGAAAGGAGCCCCAACCCTCAGTGTGGGAGACCTGTTAGCAGACCAGAAAAGAGGTACCAGCAGGGCCTTCACTTGTCAATCTCCCCTCTGGCTCTTCATACCTCCTACGTTCTATGTAAAAACACATCCAGGGAGGTTGGGCAGGATTATCTGAAGACCGCTTTAGGAGGACAGTCAACCTTACTCAACTCCCCCAATTTCTAAAGATTTGCCCTCATGCCTTTTACACTGCACACTATTATTTCCTGGAAGCCTAGCAACTCTTCTGCCTGAGTTACAAAACCAAGAGAGACCGGCCACATCTTCATGGGCAAACAAAGTACAATCTACTGTCTGATCCTCTGTAGTGTGAAGATCCATCAGTAATGTCTCCCATTTTAGAAATACATCAGTGCTCCACTTAGGCAATTCTGTTTGAAGGCAGTTCCACAAAGCTACCAGTGCTGGGCTTAAAATTTCCATTCAAAGTGCACAGTTATTAGCCAAAGATCCAAAGATCGTGGTGGTCCAGAATCTTCTATTGCCAAGGAGAACAGTGGGTAGATAGGGGCTTTAAAGCATCACACCTCAGAGGGCACACCAAACACGCTCTCCACCAGACTGGCCTCGCTGTACTTAATGATAACATTAATTAAGGGACAAAATGAGTCCATATAACCACTGTCACTTACACGTTATCAAAAATGAACACAGAGCTTTTATTCAAATATGCGATAAGTCTTCCACTTACAACAACATGGAAATTAAATGTAAAGAATGACATTAATTCAATATTATGGCTGGTTTTACTCACAGAAAAGTCACAGAACTTAAAGTTATGGTTCCCACAGCAACCGTAACTGTCACATGCCATATATACACACCAACGAAGGAAAGCGATCACCATAAAGAAGAGCAGAAACGCTACGTAGGCACCGAGGACCAAGTTACGGCGGCTGGGGGACACATAACCTTGAATATTCCCTTCCATTCTGCATAGACCCTAACATATCATCCACTGAGTAGAAGTTACATGATTTCACTTCTTGTAAACCTAGTAACTACATCAATGAGTTTTTCTTTGAAAAGAGCACAATTATGGTTTTCCTGATAGGAATCCCTGGTATCCCATGATCCCTAGAATATATTTTTGATGTTCTCAACAAGCATAATCAGGCACTCTGTTTTTTATTTTACTTTTGAAAAGTTAACATACAAAAAGTTGACTTTTGGCATATGTGTACAGAACTACAATTTTTAACAAATGTATAGATTTGTGGGACCACCACAACAATCAAGTCCCCCGATAACACTCGTTCATGCTATCCCACTGGGGTTAAACCATCCCCAGCCCCCAGCAACCAGTTAGTTACCTGTCTTCCGCATGTACTTTCACCTCTTCCAGAATATCCTACACATGGACTCATTCTGTATGCAAACCTGACATCTGACATCTTTCACTCAGCACAATGCCTTTGAAACCCATCCAAGTGGTCCTCTGTATAAATCATTCAAACCTTTTTCATTGCTGAATTGTATTCCATTGTAGACATGTGCCATAGTTTATGCAGTAAGTGTTGGCTTCAAAAATTTCAACCAAATGATTTCCAAGGACCCAGGGAAAGATAAGTAAGTTTGAATACCATGAATGCTAAAAAGTTTAATATGACAGGGGCGCCTGGGTGGCTCAGTCAGTTAAGTGTCTGACTCTTGATTTTGGCTCAGGTCATGATCTCAGGGTTGTGAGACTGAGCCTCTCATCCGGCTCTGCACTGGCCGTGGAGCCTGTTTAAGATTCTCTCTCTTCCTCTCCCTCTACTCCTCCCCACCCCACCACTTGTGCATACGTTCTCTCTCTCAAAAAAAAAAAAAAAGTTTAATATGACAAAACAGTCTAATTACTTAGAAACATTAAAAAATACAGCACCAACATCTTGGCATGAAACTTAGTATAATGTTAGCCATCTCTCACACGACTCTCACTGCTGCTTTTTGGATGAGTAGTTCGTGCTTTTGGTTTGGTTTTGTTTTTAATGACAGAGTTTGCACTGGTATTTCCATTCTACCTAAATAGAAATCGGTGGGAAGGTAATATATTTTGCATTCTCTTTAGATGAGAGTACTCCATCGGCAAGAATGCAAATTTATTAAAATTCAGCAGGATATGAGGCGATATTAGCATGGATGGGGCAATTATATAAAAAAGAAAATCTCCCCTACTCACCAAGGATCTTAAAAGCAAAACACTGATGAGAGTAAACATTTTCCTTTTGCATATGCTAAGTGTGATCTTGTACAAATATCACCTCCCATGTGGCTCCTCTGAAGGCTCTCACCATGAAGTACACACAGGAAGCCAAATTATCAGCCACTAAACAATCACTGGGTATTTAAACTTCAGTACAAGGAGACATAAACCCACATCCAGAAAAGCTAAATGAGTAAAACGCTGCCTGAGAAGAGCACTTCTACAGTCTCGGAAAAATACTCAAGAGTATGTCGGTATACCAAACAATGCATGTGATACATATGTACTTAATGACTGTACCCGCATCCAGGTTCCTGAGAATCAGAACACTCTGGATGACAGCATTCATAAACACAAAAATCTACAAGACGAAGGAAGTAGCAAAATGAGCAAAGGAGATGGGATGGCTAGACAGACCCCAAAGCAGAGCCTGGATACGGTGACAGAATCCAAAGAACCCACAGGGCCACGAGAGCACAAAATTAAGATGTCTGTTCAGAAAAATTCAGGTCTACCAAATGGCTGAGTCTATGCATATTAAATTTGTCCACAATTTTTCTAGAGGCTATTGATCATACAGTCAAGGGCTACCTATTTAGTTCCCCCCCCCCAAGCTCCCCCCAAGATTATTCTCTGTAAGTGATTACCCCGGAATAGTGATATGCAAAACAGAAGTCATACGTGCATGTGTGTGTGCATGCATGTACATATACACCCTCTTCAATCACGTATTGGTATAAAGCAGTGGTCAGCAAAGTCCAACCCACCACCTGTTTTTTTAGATAAGGTTTAAACTTTGAAACACAGCCCTACCTATTCATTTACATATTGTCTACGGCTGATCTCACAATACAGTATCAGGGCTGAGAAGTTGCAACAGAGGGTTGTGGGCCACAAAGCTAGACGTTTTTTATTATCTGGCCCTTTGTGGAAAAAGTATAATCAACCTTTCTTTTCATGCTCAGTAATATGTGTCCACTGACCTTCCACACATTGTTTTCATGCTTGTTAGCAGTAGGTAGTTTAAAAGAAAAACAGTCCCCTTTCCATTTGCTTAGTACTTTATAATTTACAAATACACACATGCTCCCATTAAGGGGCTCAGCGCTGTCATCCATATCACCAATTTACAAATAAGGAAGCCAAAGTGAAGAGGATAATTGGTTGCTGAAGAGAAACTAAAAAGTTAGGCCTTTACTTGGGTGTCCTGGGTCCTCCACTCTTTTCACTGTGCCCCAACTGTGCCCAGATCCAGGAGAATCCAAAATGAAAACACCCAGCTCTGTGCAGGGGTAGACAAGACTCAGGAATCAGAAAGACCTGATTTCGAATCCCACTTGTTCTACTTCCTAGCTTTGTGTCCTTGCAAAAATTTACTTAAAATTCAAGACATGGGAACATTTCCAAAAGGGCCAAAAAAGATACTTAGCTTACAGACTGTTAGGAAAAAAATTCATTCATTCAAAGGATATCTCTGGGCCAGACACTGTACTAGGCTACTTGTATGTAGACGGAGCCAAAGAGATGTGGTCCCATGAGATAGTACTCATATATTATATGTAGCAGAGTTCCCTATATATAACCTCTCAAAAAGTGGTCCTGGTGTTGCTTTTCTATTAGTATTGCTATATTACTAGTATGATTATTATTAAGGCAGGCGATGTGTTTAGGAAGAATGGAGGAAAAAACTCAGTGAAGGTGGTCAATCACCCAAGTCCCTCCCTTCGTGCCGACCATCTCTTCCCCTCTGACACTTTTATCATGACAGAGATAGAGGGCTGGCTAACGAAGTCTCAGGACTGTGCCACCTCACCTCCCACACATGGCTCCTCAGCCTATGCATGCTTCCTCCAAGGCTCTCCTCCAAAGCAAAGCTTCCACTTACTGCTATTCGCAGTGTCCACAGCAGGTGTTACAAGTACCACCTATATACCACTGATCCCTGCCTGTGAGCAACACCAGTATTGAGCCCACAGGGCTCCTTCGTACCCCACTCTTTGGGACCCCATGTAGTCCTTACGGTCTCACAGGGTTGCCCGAAAGAACAGGAAA